>NC_086322.1:174461608-174804108 GCF_036172605.1 Pelobates fuscus
ATCACTATTGCACAGTTGTGCTTTAGGCTGGCCACGATAAAAGGCCACTCTAAAATGTGCAGTTTTATCACACAGCACAATGCCACAGATGTCGCAAGTTTTGGCAATTGGCATGCTGACTGCAGGAATGTCCACCAGTAAAACTGCACATTTTAGAGTTGCCTTTTATTATGGCCAGCCTAAGGCACACCTGTGCAATAATCATGCTGTCTAATCAGCATCTTGTTTTGCCACACCTGTGAGGTGGGTGGATTATCTTGGCAAAGGAAAAGTGCTCACTAACACAGATTTAGACAGATTTGTGAATAATATTTGAGATAAATAGGCCTTTTGTGTACATAGAAAAAGTCTTAGATCTTTGAGTTCAGCGTATGAAAAATGGGGGCAAAAACAAAAGTGTTGCATTTATACTTTTGTTCAGTGTATGTTCGGAATACTATACTTTAATTGCCATATGTTTTATTCTTCTTTACTCATAATTTATATAGTTTGTAATGTATACGTTAAAAGCCTAAACCTTTGAATATAAGTAATATAGCAAAACTGTCTCATCTCTTAAAAATAATTTGTTATGCTAGCTTTTATTTGATTGCATCTAAAATTGAAAACATAAAATCACAAAATATAATGTCACATTCCTAATTCTATCATTTACTGTATTAAAAAAAGCATCTAAATCTTCAAAGGTTTTTTTGTTGGAAAAATAAATGTACATTCACATCAGCATACATTATGCAGTTAGACTTTTCAAGAGTCTAGACTGTATGGAGAAACGTATTGGATTATTCACTAAAGTTAAAATTCAAAGTGAAGTCAAAGTGAATCTCAAATTCAATGTAAAAATAACTAGAATGTTCTCGAACTCGATGTTGTGCTTCCAGCACAGCTACTTTGATTTTACATTTTTAATTAACTTTTTCTCACTTAGTGAATAACCCTGACCGTGTTGGTGAGTGCTGCACATGTGCATTGAATTATTGCTCCATTCTTCTACATCTTGCCATTGCATAAAGATATGTCTTTTTGCATTGTACATCCTTTCACAAGTCGTGTGAACGTAAGTAGAATACAAAAACATAGACCATGGTTTTGCTTTCTCCTGGGATGTAGAAATGTAAAATCCCTTTTTTGTGTTTCTGTGGTTTGTTTCGCTTGAAGATTTAATCATACTGTATTTGCTCTAAGTCCTCTAAGTAGGTGAATAAAGAGTTTTTCTTGCCCATTATATGTTGGTTTCACAGATGCTGATTGTTCATTAACCCATACTACTTTATTCAGCAACACCTTAGACTGATGAAAGACTGAGTTATTCTACCAAGAGCTTCAAGGAACATTATAGGGTCAGGAATACAAACATAGATTCCAGACCCTTTAGTGTTGAAAACACTATTTAGGCCCTGCCCTCTCTCTCTTTTTTTAGATTCTTTATTTTTACTCGGCAAGGTACATTAACATGCCAATTACATTCTCACTTTCGCAGAAGCCGTAATCACAATACTCATATCATATATTCAACATTGCTAAACTGACAAAGAAAAAGTACCAGCTATTGTATATGAATGATCTTTACTCCTTACTGACCGCCGGTGTTTTTTTGTTTTTTGTAACTTTATTAAAACATATTGCAACACTTTGTTTAAATTTTTGGCCAGGTGCAAACTAATCTCATAGAGCCGTGATTCGTGACACACCCTCCATGAGCTATTTGGGCCCATCCCCACTTATTAATTTTATCCAACCTGACCCTAATTAATTCCCTTGAATAGCAAGGGCAAGAAGAGATTACAGAGAAAAAGAAGAAAGAGGAGAAAGATAAAGATGGCTAAAGAGAGGAGGGAGTGGGGGGGGGGGGGGGTTAAGGGAGCAAACGAGCCGTACCACAGCCCCTCCTCAGATGGCCCCAGGGCCTCCTATGGCCTAACTCCCATTCTTTGACATGTCACTTATGTCCCTGTTTGGCTGCCCTCAGTCGCTTGCCCTGCCCCAATCTTACCCTCACTTAAATAAGTAGAAAACGTACCTTTGTTCCAGAGCTTCGCAGGTCTGCCAGTGCTGGCCCTTCCCCCGATCAATTGTAACGAGTATATACCCCTACACGCAGGATCCAGCAAAACAGAAGACAGCACAGAGGAGAGATACGTCTACCGGACCTTAGAGTGGCCGGACTCGACGTAAAGGAGAAGTACAGAGTCAGGAGCGATCCGAGGTCAAGGGCACAAAGAGACAGCGTAAACGAGAACTAGCCGGGGTCTGGTACACAGGAATCAGCAAGCCGGCAAACAGTACAGACAAGGATAAAGCGAAAACGAAGTCAGAATACAAAGCCAAGGTCAAGTACGGAGAAACACAACTGAATACAACAAGCACTAAAGGGAACTGTAGCAGAAACCACGATAGGGCAAGGAACTAAGGGAAAAGGGTAAGTATAAGTAGTCTTCAAACTAACGTGATTGGCTCCTGTCACTTCCACTCCCCCAACAGGTAAGTGTATGGGGTGATTGGCGTGACAGGAGCCAATGGGAGCCTTTTTGCAATTTAGGCTCCCACTGTCTCTTTAAGAGCGCGCCCGAGATTCGCGGCGCGCTCTTAGCTGCAGGCGGGACACGTGACCGCTTCTCGCGGTCACTGCCCGCCTTCCTGTTTGAGCAGTCGGATGAGCCGCGCGCGGCTCGTGCAGCCGCAGGACCGCGCGCGGCTTGAAGAGAGGACCGCGGCCGGCCCCCGGATAAGGTAAGTACCGCTACAGTACCCCCCCCTGAGGACACGCCCTCCGGGCGGGCAGGACCAGGTCTGGCAGGAAAACGCGAATGGAAAGAACGTACAAGGCGGGGAGCATGAACAGCATCCGCAGAAATCCAACTGCGCTCCTCAGGCCCATAACCCTTCCAATGTACCAAGTACTGAAGCCGACCCCTGAGGAAACGAGAGTCAATAACAGCAGACACTTCGAACTCCTCATGACCCTCCACAGAGACAGGAGGGGGAGGGGGTGTACTCCGGGTATAGCGGTTGCGTACGTAAGGCTTCAACAACGAGGTGTGAAATACATTGGGTATACGCAGATTTTTAGGCAGACCCAAGGCATAAGAAACGGGATTAACCTTATGTATAATGCGATAAGGACCAATGAAGCGGGGAGCCAATTTCATAGAAGGCACCCGGAGGCGAATATTCCGTGTGGAAAGCAAAACCCTGTCCCCCACAACATAGGAAGGAGCCGCTCTGCGATGCTTGTCAGCCTGAGCCTTCTGGCGGGCAGCAGAGTCCACCAAAGAACGCTGAACCTGCTCCCAAGTATTACGCAAACCAGCCAAATGCTCATCCAGAACTGGCATGCCCTGTGAGGAGAATGCAGCCGGAAGAACAACGGGATGCTGGCCATAGACAACGTAAAAAGGGCTTTTGCCGGAAGAATCATGAGTGGCGTTATTCCGAGCAAATTCAGCCCAAGGGAGCAGGTCAGACCAATTGTCCTGATGGTGAGACACAAAACAACGGAGGTACTGCTCCAGAGACTGGTTGGCACGTTCAGCAGCTCCATTAGACTGGGGATGGTAAGCGGAAGAAAATGAGAGGGAAATACCCATCTCCGAACAAAAGGCTTTCCAGAACCTGGAAATAAATTGGCTACCCCTATCGGATACAATAGATAAGGGAATACCATGTAATCGAAACACTTCTTTAGCGAAGATAAGAGCCAGTTCCTTGGAAGTGGGCAACTTGCGAAGAGACACAAAGTGAGCCATTTTGGAAAACCGATCTACTATCATTAGGATGACTGTGTTACCATTCGAAGGGGGTAATTCAACAATAAAATCCATTGATAGATTAGACCAAGGTCTCTCGGGAACGGGTAACGGATGCAACAGCCCACAAGGAACTCTACGAGAGGTTTTCATACATGCACAAGTAGAACAAGCACTTATATAGTCAGTAACATCCTTACGTAAGGTATCCCACCAGAAATACCGAGAAACGGCTGACACTGTTTTGGAAATACCAGGATGTCCAGCAGTATTAGTATCGTGATACAGTGACAGAATATCCCGTCTCTCGGGAACGTCAACGAACAATTTATCATTAGGCCTCTCGCCAGGTGCCATGCTCTGTTTCGCTTGTATGGCCTGCAAGAGGGACGAGGAAATAGACAATGTAGTAGTTGCTATTATCCTGTCTGGGGGAATGACAGGAGTGACATCAATCTCCTGTTTGTCAATAGTCTCGAATTGTCTGGACAGAGCGTCCGCTTTAGTGTTCCGGTCGCCTGGCCTATAGGTTATTATATAATTAAAATGAGACAAGAACAGTGACCACCTAGCCTGCCTGGAAGACAATCTTTTAGCTTCGCTAAGGTAGGACAGGTTCTTATGATCCGTAAATATGAGGATGGGATCCTTAGTGCCTTCTAACAAATGTCTCCATTCTTTGAGTGCTAAAATGATAGCAAGGAGTTCGCGATTACCCACATCATAATTCCTTTCTGCTTTGGACATTTGTTTAGAAAAGAAGCCACAAGGATGCAATGGCTTGTCAGGAGACTCTCTTTGGGATAAGACAGCACCTACCCCTATATCGGAAGCATCAACCTCAAGTATATATGGCAATGAGGGGACAGGATGCTGTAAAATAGGGGCAGAGGCGAACGTAGTCTTAAGAAAGTCAAAAGCCTGAAGTGCCTCAGTAGACCAGACACGTGTATTGCCATCCTTTTTAGTCATACGAGTAATAGGCGCTACTATAGACGAAAAACCTTTGATAAAACGTCTATAATAATTAGAGAAACCCAGAAAACGCTGGATGGCTTTCAGACCTTGCGGCAGAGGCCATTCTATGACCGCAGCGAGCTTCTGGGGATCCATCCGAAAACCCTCAGCGGAAATCAAATACCCTAAAAACTGGACCTCGGATTGGTCGAATAGACATTTTTCTAATTTGCAATAAAGACCATTAGCAAGAAGGGTCTTCAGAACTGTCGTAACATGTCTGTGATGAGTGTGAATGTCTGTAGAATATATTAAAATGTCATCCAAGTACACAATAACAAATGAGTGAATAAAGTCCCTTAAGACATCATTAATAAATTCTTGGAACACTGCTGGGGCATTGCAAAGCCCAAATGGCATGACGGTATACTCATAATGACCTGACCGAGTGTTAAAGGCTGTCTTCCATTCGTGGTCCTTTTTTATACGTATCAAATTGTATGCTCCTCTAAGATCTAATTTGGTGAATACCGTAGCATGTTTGAGCCTGTCAAACAATTCTGTTATTAACGGTATAGGGTAAGCATTTTTGATGGTGATTTTATTAAGACCTCTATAATCAATGCAAGGTCTTAAATCACCTTCTTTCTTCGATACAAAGAAGAACCCCGCTCCAGCCGGAGAAGAGGATCTCCTAATAAATCCCTTTTCTAATGATTCTTTAATGTACTCCTCCATGACACGGTTTTCTTGAACCGATAGGGGGTACACCCTGCCCTTGGGAGGTATAGTACCAGGCAACAAATCAATAGCACAATCGTAGGGTCTGTGAGGCGGTAATTTGTCAGCCTCTCTTTTATCAAAGACAGTCTTTAAAGTTAAATACTGAGAGGGTATAGCCGTAGATAAAGGAGGAACAGTAGGAACGTTAATAGAATTCACAGGCGTGACTTCAATAGTACATGACTCATGGCAGGCTTCACTCCATGATTTTATCTGCCCTGTCTCCCAGTCAAAAATGGGATTGTGGGCACGTAACCATGGATACCCTAATACCAACTGTGAAGAGGGAGAGGTGATGACCTGGAACCGAATGGTTTCATAGTGTAGAACCCCTGTGTACATGTGTAGCGGTGCAGTCTCGTGAGTAACAACTGGAGATATCAATGGTCTACCATCTATGGCCTCAACGGCCAAGGGTATCTCCTTCTCCCTGATGGGAATATTGTTTTTCTTTACAAAACCAGAGTCTATAAAATTCTCAGCTGCCCCAGAGTCAACCAGGGCGTATATGTTTTCAACTATACAACTCTCTCCCATATGTAAAGAAACAGGGAGAAGCAGTCGGTTAGGAGGCAATGTAGGAGACTTAGAAATCACACCCAAGGCCAGTCCCCTATAAGGTCTTAGGTGCGAGAGTTTTCCGGGAGCAGAGGACACTCCTTTACCATATGTTCTCTCCTACCACAATATAGGCAGAGTCCCTCTCTTCTCCTATGTAATTTTTCATTATCAGAGAGTTTGGCAACCCCTAATTGCATTGGCTCCTCTTCAGATACTTTTACACTCTCCGGTGGATTAACTCTGGGGTGAATAGGCGTAACAAAACTTCTATTCCTGTTCTTGGTATAGAGCCTGTCCCGAATCCTATTATCTATATCGATGAGGTAGTCAATAAGGTCCTCTAAGGCAACAGGAAGTTCCTTAGCCGCTACCTCATCCAATATAGAATCTGATAAGCCTTCCATGAAGGCAGTAGTTAACCCATTATTGGTCCAATCGACCTGTGAGGCAAGGGTACGAAACTGTATAGCGTAATCAGCCACAGACCTAGAACCCTGTTTAACCCTCATTAATGCTCTAGCGGCATTCTTAGACCTTTTCATAGTGTCAAAAGTTCTGCGAAAAGCTGTTAGGAAACTGTGAAAGTTATGCACCATAGGTCCATTAGCCTCCCAAATAGGGTTTGCCCATTCAAGTGCTTTGTCGGTAAGTTGGTGCATAAAGAACCCAACTTTGGACCTCTCTGTGGGAAATGAACGTGGATACATTTCAAAATGAAACTCTATTTGGTTAATGAACCCTCTGCATGTCTTAGAATCCCCTCCATACCTAGGAGGAGGCGTTAAATGTGCTGTAGCATTAGGCATAGTCGATACTTCAGGAAGCAGGGGTGCAGGAGGGTTAGGTGCGGTTGCTGGAATGGTTCTAGCTAAGAGCGTCTGGAGAGCCTGAGCTATTTGATCCATACGGTGATCCTGCTCTACAAATCTAGCCTCATGGGTCGCCATCTGTTGAGCTAAATCTGCGGGGTCCATGGCCCTATCGTAATGTAACGAGTATATACCCCTACACGCAGGATCCAGCAAAACAGAAGACAGCACAGAGGAGAGATACGTCTACCGGACCTTAGAGTGGCCGGACTCGACGTAAAGGAGAAGTACAGAGTCAGGAGCGATCCGAGGTCAAGGGCACAAAGAGACAGCGTAAACGAGAACTAGCCGGGGTCTGGTACACAGGAATCAGCAAGCCGGCAAACAGTACAGACAAGGATAAAGCGAAAACGAAGTCAGAATACAAAGCCAAGGTCAAGTACGGAGAAACACAACTGAATACAACAAGCACTAAAGGGAACTGTAGCAGAAACCACGATAGGGCAAGGAACTAAGGGAAAAGGGTAAGTATAAGTAGTCTTCAAACTAACGTGATTGGCTCCTGTCACTTCCACTCCCCCAACAGGTAAGTGTATGGGGTGATTGGCGTGACAGGAGCCAATGGGAGCCTTTTTGCAATTTAGGCTCCCACTGTCTCTTTAAGAGCGCGCCCGAGATTCGCGGCGCGCTCTTAGCTGCAGGCGGGACACGTGACCGCTTCTCGCGGTCACTGCCCGCCTTCCTGTTTGAGCAGTCGGATGAGCCGCGCGCGGCTCGTGCAGCCGCAGGACCGCGCGCGGCTTGAAGAGAGGACCGCGGCCGGCCCCCGGATAAGGTAAGTACCGCTACATCAATCTCCTTGGCTGATATCATCAGAAATGATCTCAGCCAATCCAATGCTTTCCCATAGGAAAGCATTGGGAGGCTAATACGCATGCGTTCAATGCATCTCTATGGGGAAAGTTCAGCTTCCATGCACATCGTGGTCAGGAAATTTATGTTTATTTTGCTGGAGTGGGAGAATCGTTGTGAAGGAATACCCCATCACTTGGTTTGTGTACCCATTTAGTTCGGTTCCCGAAAGATGACCACCCCAGCACCTCATTAGAACATGGAGCACTAAGTAACCAGTGCAAAACCACAATGGAAATTATTACTAAAAGGCTCATCTGGGTGACCACCATTTTGTGTAACCGAATGCACGTTGTCAACAGCAACCAGCGGTACCTGGTTGTCGAGTGCGTGGAACTTATTTTGGCTAAGCACTCCTGCGAACACCAGTGAATATGGAACTTCTGCCCATTCAAGTTCCCAACCACCTATACGAACGGCATTCGGGAGATACAAACCACCAAATGGGGAGAGCATTTGACACTTAAAAGAGTTTGGATATTGTATATGGCTTTTGTATAAAAACTCTAGAACTGAGACCGGACGTTGCCACTATTTCTCTGGAACTATTTTGGGCTTCTACCTCATGGCCAGCCGGTCAAAATTGTACCTTGATGGAAATTCCAAACCACCAAACTGATCTGAGTGCTTTTTGAATATGTTAGGCACTCAGTTAAGGGGTATCCGGAGATATGACTCTTGAGGGGTTTCCATGTATTTTGGACAAATTAACTACAGCTTAAATGTAGTAAAGATAAAAATGTTCCATTACCTTGCATGCAAATGTTAATTAGGCAAACAGGTGAATAGTATGCATTGGGGGAAAGTTACTAAATTAAAATATCATCATTGTATGACTAGTAAATTTGAGAGGAATACAGTATCAATGGATATGGTTGTGCCGTATGAAGTTTACCTTGAAGTTAAAATGCCACATTTGCTATTTAATAGTTGTATCAGGTGTGTTAAATGTTCTATGTTACAATTTACTCTGTACTTGTTTTCTATCACATCAGATCTATGCAACCAGTATGCAACCAGTTTCTCACTGGACACAGCTGGTCTACTATAGGCATAGAAGCAGAATCTGACTAACATTTGCCAACGGTTTAGACATTAATGGCTGTGTGTTGAGTTATTTTGAGGGGACAGCAAATTTACACTGTTATACAGGATGTACACTTACTACTTTACATTGTAGCCGAGTGTCATTTCTTCAGTCTTGTCACATGAAAAGATATAAAAAATGTGAGGGGTGTACTCACTTTTGTGAGATACTGTATATGGATGGAAGAATTAGTAGCAATTCGATTAGATTTATATTGGCTTATTCTTATTTTTTTCAAAAACCAAAAGATTCTTCAAATGCCCCTTAAGCAAAAGAAAAACAAGTTGGCTATCGGAAATAGAATGATTACAGAAACTTAGTGAAGACTAATACACTTTCAAATGTTTTCATTCATTAAAATACTGGCAACAAACTCTGGACGAGAGCCCATGTCCTTGTATTTGCTGTAGGTTAAATCTCTCTGGTGCTGGCATGCAGCCTAGTTAAATTATTAGTTGACTCCTTTGAAAAAGGGAATACTTATGTTGTCAAGCAAAAAAAAATCTAGAACATAAGTCACTAAAAGCAAAAGGAATAAAAATTAAAAGCAAAAATTACTTCATATTATTGCATTTCTTTTTAATATTTAAGAGAAATGCTCAGTTTTTAACCAGAAAAAAGTCAGATTTTATTGGAACACTAAAAGCATAATAACCACTACAGACCACGGTGTGGTGGTTATGGTGACAGGAGTGTCAGGGAGCAACCCCAGTATAATCTGTCAAACTGTATTAGCATGACTTACCATGCTCGCCATTTGCTTGCGCTGCTTCCGGTTTTCTTGAACTGGAGAAATGGATATTGCTTTGTTCAAGACAGGAATTCATTCATTGGTTATGTTCACTTAGCTGACACTCTCAGCCAATGAATGAATAACAACATTTGCTTCCGGTTCCTCCTGGTCAAGAACACCAGAAGCAGTGTGGGCACCCAGAGGGAAACATAAAAGTGTTGAATCCTGCTAACACAGTTTGACAGATTGTGTTGGACATCACTAGGGCATTCCTTGTAATATAACCACTGTGGGTTCTTTAGCACCTAAGGTGCTTGGAGTGGTCATTTGAAGGAAATGTATTTCAACTGTTTAGAATATTTATACTTATAAATATTACTCTGGTAAAAATCTTGCTTAGGGAAACTACAAAAAAAGTCATTATTACTCCAAAGGTATAAATACTGTGTAAACAATAATGCTTTGTTATACGATGAAAAAGGAGTTTAAACTATGGTAAGTGTTTTGATTTCTTAAAATCATCAAACCTGCATTTTGTTACACATAGCTATGTGTCTCTATGTGTCCATGTCTGTGTTACTTTAGCAGAAATCTAGTTCCAGTTTAGAAACAAATTGTTAGCTGGTCACCTTAAAATGAACAATAAATTAACTTGATGTCCCTTCCTCGGTGAGATGCAGGAGTAACAGCTTTGGCCTAAGTTATCTTGCTTTACAACAGAAACAACTTAGGACTTAGGGACTTGCTTACTTATCTGACGCTGGTACCATTTAAATTTGTTGAAAGTATGCTAATTGAAAAAGAGAGCTGACAAAGAGGACATGTTACATTAAACATAAATGTTGTTTAGAGGCAAAATGTTCCCTTCAATCAACAAGTAATTTCCCAAACTTTAAGAGTAAGATCAAAATATGGTTCTCATGATAAAAGTTCAAATACACTTCTGACAAAGTAGATGTCAGGGTTTTAGACCTTCTCCGGAAATGGACGCCCTTCTTGAAACAACAAGTAAGATGGAATAAAAGGTGACTGTCCCCAGAAATTATTTCTGCAAACACTTGTAAACACAGCAAACTACAAGTAAATCCTAGCTAAGTAGGATTAAAAGAAAATCAATTGCTGTATTTAGTACTTTACCAAGGAAATAATAAGAGAAGAAGTCCTGTATTTTCTTTTCCTCTGTTAAAGAGAAATATTAGTTACACCCCGTTGGCAAGGCTCAAAGAAGGCTAAAATGCTAGCTCAGTGAAGGAAGCACCTACTTTTCAGACCATAGAGCATGCTGGTACCCAAGAGGTTAAGGTTTCTGGTGGTTCATGAATTTTGAGGGTGGAATAAAAGAATTGAAGATGAAAAATGCTCTTATGTGAGCCCAAATGTTGCTATTTGTGTGCTTCCTGCTATGTTCTATATAAAACGAGACTACATTAATTTTGTAGAGTGCATTTTAAAAATATGGAATTTATTACTGGTATGGCGATACTGGAAGTGTATACAGCAACCCACTTTAGTAAGTTCTCATCCTGTTTGTGTTGTACATAAAGATTACATTTTCTACTGAGCTATCTAGAATCTCCCGCAGTAGAATACTGGAAGCAGGGGCTGTGATAAACCAGGTTAGCTGTCGAGCTGTACTAAAGGGGTTTGGCTACTTAGCATGGGGTGATAGCAGGGCACAACTGGCACCATAACCACTACAGCCAGCTTAAGTGGTTATACTGATTTGAGTGTTCCTTTAAGCAAAGCTGTGTCACTGTAATAAAGGCAGATCATGCAAGAAATATATTTAAAAATATATAAACTTCTCACCCTATATTCTTTTACAAATGCAAGGCAAAGTTATTCACTAATTTTGAAAATTTTGAATTCAAAATGAATTTAACATTTTAGGCCAGATTGGAAAAAAGTATTTTGACTATTTAGACTTAAATTTTTAAATTTACTTTGAATTCCTAATGATTTACACTTCAGTGCACAACCATATTTATTCCTTTAAAAAAAAAAAAAGCCTGTATGTCTATCTCTCCTATGTAAACTAATCAGTTTTAATGATAAGTAAGAGGTGTGTACATTTGATCTTGTAGGGATTCATTGCATTTGTGAAAGTGAATGTGAATTTTACATTAATAACATGTTTTTCCCCATCTTCCAAGATATCTCTTTCTGTATTCTGTAAATGACATCCTGACTCAAATTGCAGACATACATTTCCTCATGTCTGCCAGCAGGTGGAGTAAAGCAGCCAGACAATGAAGCACGCTTTGGCCACAGAACTGCTGTGCAAGACATGCATAAGGTGCTCATTATTTTGTAACTATAGCAACCAATTGCATTGTAATTTGTAACTCAATTCTTTATTCGGTACCTTGAACTAATATATATTTTAGAACCTTCAAGTGAACTCATATCCCATGATGATGATTCAATTTTCCCTATTTATTTAAGGTTTAACAAAAATAGTTATTTATATTCATTTTAGTTAGTTATTTGGTGCTAATTAAACATTTAAACCATGCAAAGATTAACCAATCTTTTATTTCCTGATGAAATGCTGTACATTATGTTGTTCAAAAATTATTTCTTTATATATGCAGTATATTTTTATATAAATAAATAACTAAAAAAGATTCCAAAATACCAGAGTATTGCAGTATGCAATGATACCTTTTTTATTGGACTAAGATAATATTTCAAAGACAGGCTTTTGAGAGTTTTCCTCTCTTCCTCAAGTATGAAGCAATACAGATCAATCTGATAGAGTTCAACACTTAAAACAACTGATGTTAGAGAAGAGGAGGGAGGGGGAGTGGGGTTTCGGGAGGGAGGGGGGGGAGGGGGTCATAAATAACTGAAGATGTGCCTGAAAGGGAAACGTGCAGGTTGGCTGAGAATAGCCAGAATAAGTAAATCAACAGAGGAGAGTCAATAAGCTAGTTAAAAATAAAACAACAAAAAACAGCAACAAGAAAAGAGCAGAGCAGGGCATGCACGTATATAGCTGCATATATGTATGCATATAAATTGATCCAATAAAGGTGAAACGAGAATATTGAAAAAGAACTATAAGACATTAAGATGTGTGTTTATAAAATCTTTTGGTAGTGTGTGAGAAAGCCAGAGTTTACATTAAGTGCTTTATTTCTGGTGTTGAAATGTGTGATCATTTTTATCTCAAATGCCTTTCGTTCATGAGAGTCTTTGAAATTCCCTTTAAGAACCTTAATCCTGAGGTTTTGGATGGAGTGACCAGTTTGGGTGAAGTGATGACCAACAGGTCTACAATATCCATTTTCCTTGTGGTTCTTGATTGAGTGTCTGTGTAGATTCATTCTGAGATGCAGCTTAACCCCTTAAGGACCAAACTTCTGGAATAAAAGGGAATCATGACATGGAATAAAAGGGAATCATAACCCCTTAAGAGGTTAAGACCAGTTTCTCCAATGTAGCAACATTTGTCACACACTGTACACTGTATCATGTACACCACATTATCAGATGTGCACGAATAAGATCCTTTAATGTTGTGTGATTTGTTATTGTGTCTGGCTGAATTATTGCCACATATATGTTGACACAGTTTGCAGAGTGATTTGTTGCATTGTACAGTGCCATTCTGCGTGAGCTCCTGTTCTGTGGTCAATTTGCTTCGGACCAATCTCTGTCTCAGGTTAGGCGGTTGTTTGAATGCTAGTATTGGGGGTTCAGGAAATATTTTTTTGAGTGTGGGGTCCTCTGAAATTAATGGTAGTATCTCTTTAATAATTTTACATACTCCTTCTAGAGTTTGGTTGTGAGTAACTAGTAGTGGGATTCTTGTTTTGTTTTCCTTTTCTTTGTATTGTAGGCACCTTTCCCATGGTGTTTTTAGGGCAGATTTTTTTTTATATTGTCCTTCCTTGTAGTCCTTGTTCCTTGGTTGCCTAAATGACTACTATATTTCAGTATATCTCAGAGTCCCAATGACGGTGACAATATGTTAGACCACAGTACTCCTGCCAGGTCTGCTACTCCTACACGCAAAGGCGAGTAGCAGACCTGGCAGATGTCCATCAGGCGTCCATCAGGACCTAGTCACGCGTCCATCAGGTCATGGACTATCCCCCACATCACGGCCAAGCTACGTGAATGCAACATCCCTTACCCAGCGATAGCCGGGAAAGTGGAGCTATTCAGGCTCATGTGGACCAGCACAGACAGGGGAGGACACAAGTGACTCAAACCATTCCAGCCTCTATGCGATGATTGCTTCCCTTGTATCCTCAATCGGGAAGATTAATGACAGGCTAGAGAGACTAAAAGCTCATAGTCTTCCCATTACAGCAACTGAGCCCCTCACGGCCAAACTTCCAGGCCCACCATAGATACAACCGGGTAATAATGTACCCGCTAGTTCAGGATCACACGTTATCAAACATGCCCACATGGTACCGGTGACTCTCAATAAGAACATCCTAGATGGCAATGATGTTAATCTTGTCTCCCTTCTGATATCCTCCCAGGGTGTTGTTGAGAATCGCACATACGCATACGGGGATATTTCGGTGGTACTAAAAGCTAGAAACCCGAGACTCAGCAAAAAACTATCGATTAAAGATTTTGTCATAACATTTGGTATTTATAGGGATGTGTTATGTTCTGTGTACCCAAATAGAAGGTAGGAGTTGGACCTCTATATGCATAAGCTGGTGGACCTTGGCAACAAATATGGGGGTACGTCTTTTTATGACTACCACCGGTCATTCTCAGCAAGGGCGTCTGCTGTTCTGGCCCAGTACAATGTCATAACGGATTGGAGCCAACTTGACACAGAGCTTTTCCTTAGACACTTTGCTGGGCTAAGGATCCCAGCTTGTGCAATTGCGCATCAACCGCGCATCCAGCCAATTTCTGTCCCATTTCACCTGACTTCGCCCCTAACACAGCCATCCCTGGCACTCTGAGAGTAGAAAAACAGTGCTAGGATAAACTGGGCTGCCTGATAGTATACCTTGGCAAGTTTCAAATTTGCAAGAATTTTAATGAAGGTTCATGTGGTTATAGTACCTGTCGTCTGTTACATATTTGCTCTTACTGTTTCAGGGCACATGCAAATTCTATGTGCCTTAATAAAATGCATCATAAACCTTA
Organism: Pelobates fuscus; assembly: GCF_036172605.1. NCBI lineage: Eukaryota > Metazoa > Chordata > Amphibia > Anura > Pelobatidae > Pelobates > Pelobates fuscus. Next base: position 174,476,324 of record NC_086322.1, read on the forward strand.
TTTGACCTTTGTTAATGTTGGTGTTCTGGGTAATCTGCTATCCACTTATCCTTCTAAACATCTAGTTGGGTTTTTCATAATAGGGTTTACCCAGGGTTTCCACACAGGCCTTATTCACATGCTTGTGGGAATTTTGGAGTGTAACTGCTTGCAATCAGCCATGGCTGGCACCGATGCAGTAGAGGTGTTATTACAGCCAAAACTTGAGCAAGGGTTTTTATTAGGGCCTCTCAAAGAGCCTTCTTTTTTCTAACTAGAGGACTAATCCTATTGGCCTAGTAACCGGGAAAATTCTGACTAAGCAGAGACTGATCTTAGATCTCTTGGCACCGCACTCCTCAGTAGTCCCTAGCCTTAACTCACTGATCCCCTCGGAAGAATTCTCACTGCAGTACACAACGATTGACAATGCAGTAGATGCCTGACAGCGTGCATTGGGGAATGGCTTTGCAAGACCGACATTGTCAACGCCTTTAAATGATTACCTGTACATCCATCGTCATGGCACCTGCACGGCATTAAATGGAAAGGCCTCTATTATTGTTTCACTAGGCTTACCTTCGGGTCGAAGAGTAGTCCAAGAAAGTTTGATACTTTCACGGAAACCTTGTGTTGGCTTCTCCTGAATACATGCCAGTGCATATTGTTATCCACTATCTGGACAAGTTTTTATTCATTGAGAGTATTTCTTCCCCCACTTGCAGTCTAGATAAAGCGGTCAAGTTATTCCACAAGTAAGGGGTACCAGTCTCGCCTAAGAAAACTGAGAGTCCAGACACCATCATTAATTTCCTAAGGATACATCTTGATTCAGTGGCCATGGAAGCCAGCCTTCCACAGGATAAAATCATTAACATTATTCATGACATACACCACTACATGCATGCAGGCTCCTGTAACCGGAAAGAGTTGCAATCTCTATTGGGCTCGCTAAATTTCGCAATGCAAATCATCCCACAGGGTAGAGCGTTCATTTCTAGACCCCTGAGCCTTCTCCCCATGTTCCCCGATGATTACAGTCATATCTCCCTTAACATCCAAGCCACAGCGAACCTACTCATGTGGAACATGTTTCTCTCGCACTGGAACGGGAAAAGCATGTTTCTCCCTCATGTATCCATACACTCACCCATCATTTGGACGGATGCAGTGGCTACCACAGACTTTGCTGCAATTTTTGGCTACGAATGGCTCTGGGGTAGTTGGCCAGAGGAGGTACAGGAAATTGAAGGGTTCTACGACAACACAGCTTTTTTTGAGGTATACCCTATTGTGGCCGCAGCAGTGGCATGGGGCCATTTGTGATCAGGCAAATCAGTCCAGTGCGTCTCAGACAGCCAAGCGATTTGCCACATCATTAGCAAAGGTCGCTCGTCTTCATTAATGATAATGAGGTTTGTTAGGAAACTGAGGTGGCTAGCAGCCTGTCATCAATTTTACTTGGTATGCTGCCATGTCCCAGGAGTTTTAAACACTGCTGCTGATCAATTGTATCGCTTTCAATTTCAGGCCTTCCGAATGTCACTACCTACTACTCCACGACTGGCCACAGCCTCCCCCCTGTTCCAAGAAATAATCATGGTTTAGACTAATTGCTGCACCATAACAAAACTCACCCTATCCACTAACACTCATAGTGCCTATGACAGGCCAATTTCCTTATATAAGATATTTTTTGCAGAACATCACCTGGATAGCTGGTTTGACGTGACATCCCTGATGGCGTTCGCCACTTTTTGCCACCTCAAGTTAAAATTATCCCACAATACCATAAAGTTATACCTTACAGGCATCCATCACCATATGTATGCCACCTTTCCTAACAACTCTGGTTTTCTCTCATCATAACCTATCAGGACCATACTTAAGGGCATAACCAAGGCCAACGGTCCTACCCCACAACAAAGGCTACCTATTAACAAGCAGTTGTTAAAATATATGTTGGATTTGCTATATTCAGCCCCTTCCAAACCCCACACTAATTCCGTCATTAAAACCGCTATGTATCTATGTATACCTTTTACGGCTTCCTGAGGCCATGAGAATTCTCCATCAGTGGCCAACACAACGCACAAGGTTGCCTCAGAAGCTCATACCTAATCAAACATCAAGATCATTACATACTGACTCTAAAACGAGACAACTGGGTCAACCCGTCCACATTCCATACTATCCCACGTACAATACATGGTGCCTGGTGAAGGCTTTCGATTCCTACCTCCTCACCATACCGAATCTCGCATCTCTTCCACTACTATCACTTCACGAGGCTATAGTCACTACCTCTAAGTTTATGCTATATGTATGCCTTTTGTTAACAAGGCTCGGTAAGAACCCCAGCAATTATTTAGGACACTGGTTTAGGATAGGGGCCACATCTACGGCATAGAGCCAGGACATTCCAGTCCATAACATTAAAACTCTAGGTCGCTGGAAGTCATCAGCATATACAGTATACATACTCCAACCGGTACAGGAAATACGAAAGGCATTCAAAAAAATGACATCTTTATGTACTTGCGTTGTATTATGTTCTTTCCTCAATAAATGTATTTTGAGCATGATATGTATTCCTGTTTCCCCCCACTTTATTTACTACCCTACAGCATATGTCGGTTTTGGCACACCCCACCTTTCATTACAATGTGGCAGCAACAATATCATGCTCAACCAGTAAGATGTATATTTCAAAAATACATAAACATTCCAAATAAATATATATTAAATATATTAATCTTAGACTGGTGAATATTATCTGTTATCTTTTAATAATAGATATGCATAAGAATTGCACAGTTTCAACTGGAATTATTATAATAAAATATTAATAAAATACTAATTAAAATATTTTTAGCCTCAAATTAGAAAGTTACATTCAATAATGGTTTTAATTTTGGTTATTTAATATTTAATACATTCTTTACTTTTCATGCTTTACTTTCTTATACAGAAGTCATACTATGGGAAGACAAAAACACAGTGTTATGATTATTATTATTGGAATTTATATGGTTGCAACTTATTCTGCAGCCCTTCACAATATGATAAAGGGGGATATTTAACAAAAATGAACGATTATGAATGATTTTTTGCCGGATTTCTTTATTTTATTTACCAATTTTTCACATTATATCCTCAACTAAAATGTAGTGTAGGACACATAGAACATGTGCAAACACCAAATTCAGTTTTTAAACCAAAATATTTTTATTTATTTAATCAAGAAAGTTCTTGTTCTACATTTAGCAGCAACTGCAACCGAGAGCTTTCTATAATTGGAGACCAGTTTTTACATCAATGGGGAGAAATTATGGCACACATAGAATTGATGTAATTCAATGACATTGAAAGTTTTTTTTTAGCATGAACTGCTGTTCAAGGTCCTAATACCTGAATTTTGATTTTTGAGCAGAACTTATTCTTGTATTTTGAATCATTGTCCTGCTGCACAATCCATCTCCATTTCAATTGGAACTGTCACCTCTCTGGAATTGACATTAGAAAATAACATTGCAAGCCTACAGTGCCCTTTAGGTGCCACATAATTTTTAACGTGCATTCGATGTAGAATCTGGTGTGCACAATTTAGTAGATTGTGTCCGTGGGATAGTACAACAGGCCAAGGAGATAGTCAACGCATATACATACATTTTGTGCGTATGTACCAGTAACTTTATGTGCATGAGCTACTAAATCAAATACGTCACGGCTTGTTGGAGCTCAGCCAGGAATGGGAGCAGGCCGAGGCAACCATCTCATGGGCAAAATGTACTATTTCGTGCTCATGAGATATTACAGTATACACACAAGATAATACAGCATGTGCACAATCTAAAATGTAGCACTTCTGGGCCTCCATGTATTCTACCTATAGCCTGCGTTAACCTTTTGTCATTAGGTGATTGTTTTGTTTTTTTAAAAGATTTAGGAAATTACATTATAGTTAATTTAAGACAAGACAAAGCCAGGGCAGGCATTTCAAGTGAGGAGAAAAAAAATAGAACCATTGTTTAATTGGTCCTCTTCTCTGTATGCTTTCTCTATGCTAATTGCCAGGAGCAAAGGTTATAGTTTATAACACTGATTGACAGGACTAAGATGGAGGCAGCTAGTTGCAAGATAACAAGATGTGTTCTACATTTGATTATATTTTTTACATGCCACAAATTTGTTACATGGTCACTAAAGGCACCCAGCCCACTTCATCTCAATCATCTCAATCAGGTGCAGTGTCCCTGTCTGTTCAAGTTTTCAATGGAAAACATTGCTATTTTAACACACCTCTTTTGGCTGTATTCCTGACAGCCACTAAAGGTGCTTCATCTGCTATAAGTAAGCTAAACTTGGTTATATATCAAATGCTGCTCATTTGAAAGGTGCAGTGCAGTATTTTGCCGCACATTTATTCTAGCCTGCCAATTCTTCCCTATGGGGAATGATTGAATTGGCTGAGATGTTCAACATTGATGATCTCAGCCAGATATCAGAGATAGTAGGGCACCATGGGCTGAAAGGTACATAATACTCACCTTTTAAACCATCACACAGTGGGTGGGGGCATATAGACTGGTAGCAGGACACTATATTTTGTATTCCTAATGATCTAGTGTTCATTTAAATAGGCATAAGTAAAGTAACATTTAGGCATAATAAACATTATATGCACAAACGTCGATTTGAATATGCACAGTCTATTTGTTTGAAATACAATAAAAAAAATTTTTCCACGGATTTGAGACCTGGAGTGCTCCCTGAATTTTGTTTTATATTTATATATATAGACCTTTAGGGGGGCGAAACTTCGGTTTGAATATGCATAGTCTATTTGTTTGAAATACAATAAACAACATTTATATATATATAAAACAAAATTCAGGGAGCACTCCAGGTCTCAAATCCGTGGAAAAATGTTGTTTATTGTATTTCAAACAAATAGACTGTGCCTATTCAAATTGACGTTTCGACCCCCTAAGTGTATATATATGTCTAGAGCTTATTCCCCATTCGGCTCCAGGAGGGAGCGGTTCCAGGACCCCAGTCAAGCCACAGCGACTGAGGGCAAGAGTGCTGAGGTTTGTTCCCTGTTCCAGCTAGGAAGTGGTCCTTGGCGGAGGTACCCAGTCGGGTGAAAAGGAAGCTCCGTCACATTACACTACCACAATATGAGACTGTTGGTATGATGTTCATATTGTGAATGTTGTGTTTGCTTTATGCGTATGCCTAGGCATAGGCCTTCCAAAATGTTCCATTATTGACTTTTCTATCTAGAGAACATTCCCTCAAATAGCTTGGGGTCATTAATATGTTTTTTGTTTTTTTGGAGGGGAGATGGCATTAACATTTCTCTTACTTAACGGGCGTGCACCTTGCCATTCCATGAATTCCATTTTTGCCTAGTTTGTTTTTTATTGTACTCTCATATATTTAGTCATAGCTGATGCTCTAAAGGTCTGCAGTTCCCTACAAATTGGCCTGGGTGTTCTTGTGACATACTAAACAAGTCTTTCCTTATCTCTTGGAGGAAATTTGGTTGACCAGCCATTACTAGCAAGACACAACACTGTTCTTAGTTTTCTACATTTGGAAATAATAGCTACAATAAATCAAAGGATCAGCGCTAACAAAAACCACAAAGGATAATATTAAAAGGCAGCACACCTAAGGAAATACCCTACACAGTTATGGAAACAGAAAATAAACTAAGATGAAGGTAGCGCCAATAATAAAATTAAAAATATAGAAATGTATACTAAAATAAAGTAAAAAATAAATCTAAAAAGTCCACAGTAAAAAGTCCAACCAAAATGAAATAGAATACCACTTTTATGGAAACAGCGAAATGATAGAGGTAAATGTATTATATGGGGTTCTGGGTCACGTGTGGCTCGGAGTCCAAGTGTGCATATGTAGAAAAAAAAAAAAAAGATCCAATGGTACAGTGTATTCCAGATATTAAGACTGTGCAAATAACAAATAGGTCCTACTCACATTTACCGGAGCTAAGGCCAGCTCTGGTATAAACAGCGTAGAGTGGTATTATTCCCACTTCTAGGATATATGGGTGGTATTTAGGTGGAATTATTTAGGTGTCTCACTGTGGTGTCGTTGAAGGAGACCAAGGTAGTATAACAAAGATAAAAAGGAGGAAAATAGTGCTCTCTGTATGTATAAAACCCACAGTGTACTGCATGTTGCAACCTTGCAGGTTACTTCACAGTAATATTAATATTCTATAGGAATCTCTTTTTTTTTTTTTAAGCTTCAACAGAGCAGGCAGTACTCAAGCCTGGTTTGTCTGTTCTATTTGAATCCAAAGATCAATTAAATTTGATTAATGGGTATACTGAATAACTAAGAGGACAATTCATTTTTTTTAAAAGGAGACAGTTGTTTAGGATGGCTTTTTACCTTAAATAAATAAAATGATAATTACAAAAAAATGGAATGCTACATTTATATGGTCTCTGTTCTGATAACATTCAGGGAGACACCACATATGCAAAAAAAGAAGACATCAGGAAGGGGAAATTATATTTTTACTGCATTGTACAATCCTGTTAATTATATAGACTAAATTTAACGTCAAATCACAGTAAAATGTATACCTTGATCATCATAAAATAGTAAATATGGCCCTATAAGTTTATAATAAAGTCCCTATAGATCCAAAAAGTGTCAGACTCTTATCGGTCTAATACATCCCTCCACGGACATGTTACACTGATGCTTCATTAATCAATCTGTCTACTCAGCTGTATGTTTGTACAAACCCCTTTGAGGATTATTATGTCAGGCAAGTTTTTTAGGCTTTCTCTGCAAAAAAAGTGAAGTTTTTAGCTTAGTCTTTCCAGTTTGTCTTAGTTAGGGTTGTTAATCAGAATTGTTGTAAAATCAATGTGGTTTTTTGTGATGCTCTTTACTATTCACAGAACAGTAAATTGTGGAGAATTAAGAAAGGAACATGCAAAGGCTAAAGTTTAAAGTTTAGATTTTTTTCAGTATGCTATCACTACCTAAAATAGAATTCCCTAGGCAATTCTCAACATTAGCTAGTTTAATTAATTAAACTATATAGCTTAGATTTATCATGTGACATGGGACACCAGCTGCTGGTATGCACTCAACCAGAAGGGTAAGCATTTGTCTTATTAGTTGTGTTAATTGTGGTATGTGCTGAGCACTGCAACACTTGATAAAAGAGCAGAGGTCCGACTTAACAGTTATCCATGTAGGCAAAACTAAGGTCTAAAAATAAGGGTAAAAAAATAATAGTATTAAAAATAATTATATAAGCCACCATTGCCCTGCTTCCAAAACCAGGCGACGACCCCTTCTTCTACTCTTCATAATTTCTGGGAAATACATTTTGTAAAGTTTTCTTTATACGGGGTATTATAATGATTATTTGGTTAATTATTTTGCCCTAATCCTTTAATTTTGAGTGATACCAATGTAACCATGCCTTCTGTTATTTGTTTCTGAATACACCTTGATAAATTATATATATTTTTCTACTCAGTTCATTTTTTTAGTAAAGGATAAAAGGAAATATTCTATAAAAAAAAACAAAAAAACATTGTAAGCAACTATTGTCACACAGATTATTTTTTTCATTCATAACATTAGATGATAATACGTTCATTCAGATACAGTGAGATTGTGATTTCCTTGATGCTAAGTCTATTTAATAGTTTTCTGTATATCAGACGTTACAAGATTAAAACTTGATATAGGGTTTGTAGGAAAGTTTTTTCAGAGATCTTTTTTGAAATCTAATTACGAAAGTTTAACGTTGGACTCATCTGCCAAGCCTGTCAAATCACTTGTAGCTAAAGATTGAATCAAAATTAGAGATTCTTTGCCAAGTTGCTAGTCAAGATCTACAGAACAGACGGCACTTTTCGACTCAAAGGCCCTTAAGGACAGAAACCGAGTGCAGATGTACCATAGTGTCGAAAGCTCGGGAAAATGGAAGTAGGAGTTTTTGGAGACAAACATTATATTGAGGGGGAGGATGCAAGTGGGCAATCATTAAAACTTTGCAACCTGCTATCATATCTTGTTTGTTTATTCCCCTTAAGCATTGTATTATATACATACAGAAACATTGTCAGGTTTGCTGACTTGTAATAGTAACAGACAGTGGAACAGCTTAATTAGAGATTCGAAATTAAGATTTGGCCTTACAAAGCATGCAACATATCTATGTTTCAAAGGATAGGTATTATAACGAAAATTCTATTTTAAGGTTTTTCATATTTATAAAACCAGTAGAATGGGGACTAATGACAAATTGGAATAATTTTTTTGTACAATATATCATTGTTTAGGAACCATTACACATAAACATAATGATACTAAATGTTATGATTTAGAAAAAAAATGTATGTGGGGTTCTAGTGAGTACATTAAAAGACCAAAGATGCTTACTGCAGTATGCATTTCAGTGTTAAGGTAGAAATAACCAATATGTTAGGATGATTCCTTGCAATGCATGTATGTGAAGGAAAAACCCAAATATGCAAACTGGGACAACTATGAAGAAAGGAAAAACTGCAAAATGATGTATTTATAGAAAACTTGAATGGAAACATTGCAATACCTGATGCTGCCTATTGCATCTCCCTCAGCATGTCCCTGTGGCCGCATATGAAAGAATGCCTTGTGTCAGTCATTTGGGAATCAGTGTAGAGTGAATGGAAAGCTTCTACGCTAACATCCTTCACAGTCGCTATTTTCCAGCAGTCTGATCTACCGTTTCCTAATTTATTATAGGGGTAATCAGTCAATCAACTGTCACAATCTGACTACTCTAGATATTTCCACATTCGCTGGGGGAATCTGGGTTAGTTAACTTCCAATGCCTATTATCAATAAAAGATCTATTGCAGTACTCTGTGTTCCTCTGTCTCTCAGAAGCTTCAAGAAATGAAACCCATTCAGGGTTATTTACTAAAGTGAGAATTGTGAGGAATTCAAAGTGAATTTCAAACTTAAGGTTACAGTAGTCACTAGTCAAGTTTGAAGCACAGCTGACTGAGATAATTTTGCTGGTTTCACCACTTTGACCTTATATTTGAAATGCAGTTTGAATTCACGTTGTATTACTGTCCATTCTAACTTTGGTAAATAACATTGTTCGTATCATCTGTATGATATTTTTTTTCTCTAGAAATCTTTCCATGACTTTGATTTCAGTTTAGATTTCAAGAATTCTAGTTTTATTATAGTTAGAGATGTTGGGAGATCTGCAAATGTTGGGAGATCTGCAATATTCAACTCACAAAGTGAATGAAAATGTAATATTAATTGCAGAAGAGGAAAACACAATTATTTCATGAAAGCATCTGTCATAGATGTAATTATTGTTATGAGAGTATATGTTTCATCTATGGTCTGTGGAGGCACAGTTCATCCATGAGTACTTTTTTTTGGAATAGACTAAGCAAAAACGATATAGATCATTGTCAATGTGATTTCATATCAAGTGATAGGGATAAGAAATGCTAACTAAAAATACAAGTTGAGCCTCTGATTAACACTCAACAAATACTGTAAGACAGGCATAGTTAATAAAATGTTCTGAATATGTAATGGCTCTTTCAAACTGCAAATCATTTGGCAAAGTTTTTGTATTTCTCAACCTCTTCATCACCAAGCACTTTTTTGTTTGAAAAAATATTAGCATAAAATGAATTTGCAACAAGGCATGTATAACTAGCATATACACATATAACAGCAGTTCTGCGTACAGATGGCTGTTCATTGATTTTTGAGTAAAAGAAAAAAAACGAAGTGATTTATGAGCTTGCCTTGCAAATTTCAAAACTTTTACCTTATTCAGAGCATTTATTAAAGTGTCCACCAATTCTACAAGCGATATTTGCATTTAACACAGCAACACATGAGATACACCTACAACAACACAAACATAGCAGGTCAATCACCATCATAAAGAATTCTGGAAATCCCAATACTGGGCTCACTTTAGAAGATAACCTCTTTGTAAAGGAACCACTTTCCCCCTCTGTATGCATACCTTAAATATTTAACATTGTTTATACCAGGGTTATGCAACCTTAGGCACTCCGGATGCCAGATATGTTTGACTGCATCGCCCATAATGCTCTTAAAGCTTTAATGATGGCCAAGCATCAGGGGAGAGGTAGTCAACAACATCTGGAGTGGTGAATGATTCCTATCCTTGGTTTACACTCTGTATTTCATTTACACAAATTATATTTAACTCTAAGCAGGAGTGTCCTCTTAGAAGCTGCTGACTTGGCACACTTCTTCAAAGTTTTTAAATGCTTTAATAGTTATGCTGCAAAGTTAGTATTTCAACTCAGCATGTTATGATTTATCTTGGTAAATACTTTATGGAGCATTATAAGTTATCTAGTATCTAATAAAATGTGCATTATTATTGGTAGCAGCACAGTTTACATAACAGAATATACAGCAGCACCAACACATTACAGAATTAATTTTCTGAGTATGTTTTAAATGACAGATTGCTTTCATATTCTTTTGTGCTTTTTTTTTTTTTTCTTTACAATAAGCAGCTGTAATGGTTTTCAATATTATACCTGCTAGTATATAATTGTTATTTTGTCACACAGAGTTGGAGTACAGTACTGTTATTATTTTTATGCTCCTATTTACCGTATATACTCGAGTATAAGCCGAGTTTTTCAGCACATTTTTTGTGCTGAAAAACCCCAACTCGGCTTATACTCGAGTCAGTGTCTGTATTATGGCAATTTACATTGCCATAATACAGACTGTGGGCTGTGGGGGCTGCAGAGCATTTACTTACCTCTCCTGCAGCTCCTGTCAGCTACCTCCTCCTCCGCGCCGGTCCTTTCAGCACCTCGGTCAGCTCCCAGTGTAAGTCTCGCGAGAGCCGCGGGGTCATAGTGCGGCTCTCGCGATACTTACAGTGTGAGCTGGCAGAAGAGCTGCACGGACCGGCGCGGAGGAGAAGGGAGCTGACAAGAGCTGCAGGAGAGGTAAGAGCTCTCTGCCAGCCCCCCTCTAATCCCACTGAACTGCTAATGCCACTGGACCACCAGGGAAGGAGAGCCCCCCTCCCTGCCATGTATCAAGCAGGGAGGGGGGACAGAAAAAATAAAAATAATAAAATAATAATATAAATAATAATAATAATAATAATAATGAAAAAAATATATAATAAAAATAAAATAATAATAATAAAAATATATATTAAAAATCCCCACCCCCCACCAAGGCTCTGCATCACACACATACACACTGCACTCATACACATACACACTGCATTCACACACACACACTGCACTCATACACACACACTGCATTCATACACACTGCATCCATACACACTGCATTCATACACACACTGCATTCATACACACACTGCACTCATACACACACACTGCATTCATACACACTGCATTCATACACACTGAATTCATACACACACTGCATTCATACACACACTGCACTCATACACACACACTGCACTCATACACACACTGCATTCATACACACACACACTGCACTCATACACACACACACACTGCATTCACACACACACACACACACACTGCACTCATACATACATACACACTGCACTCATACACACACTGCACTCATACACACACACACTGCATTCATACATACACACTGCACTCATACACACACTGCACTCACACACACACTGCAGTCATACACTCACTGCACTCATACACACTGCACTCATACACACACACTGCACTCATACACACACTGCATTCATACACACACACACACACTGCACTCATACACACACACTGCATCCACACACACACACACACACTGCACTCATACATACATACACATTGCACTCATACACACACTGCACTGATACACACACACACTGCATTCATACATACACACTGTACTCATACACACACACACTGCATTCACACACACACACACACACACACACACACTGCACTCATACATACATACACACTGCACTCATACACACACTGCACTCATACACACACACTGCATTCATACATACACACTGCACTCATACACACACTGCACTCACACACACACTGCAGTCATACACTCACTGCACTCATACACACTGCACTCATACACACACACTGCACTCATACACACACTGCATTCATACACACACACACACACACACTGCACTCATACACACACACTGCATTCACACACACACACACACACTGCACTCATACATACATACACATTGCACTCATACACACACTGCACTGATACACACACACTGCATTCATACATACACACTGTACTCATACACACACACTGCAGTCATACACACTGCACTCATACACACTGCATTCATACACACACACTACACTCATACACACTGCACTCATACACACACACTGCACTCATATACACACACACTGCATTCATATACACACACACTGCATTCATTATTTACACACACTGTAAATAAATATTCAATTAATATAATTTTTTTAGGATCTAATTTTATTTAGAAATTTACCAGTAGCTGCTGCATTTCCCACCCTAGTCTTATACTCGAGTCAATACGTTTTCCCAGTTTTTTGGGGTAAAATTAGGGGCCTCGGCTTATATTCGGGTCGCCTTATACTCGAGTATATATGGTAATTCCCAAAAGATTTCAGTTATATTAGTATTTGGTTTAATAATATAATCCCAAGTACTGGAATTAGTAGCAGATAACCCGAATTCTAACCAGGATAAACATTTAATTATTAATATATGGCATTCTAAAATCCTAATCTGATAAATAAATAATTGTTTATTATGTTTTTAATTTAATTTACTCTGAATGTAAAAAGGTAGGTAACACACCAAGTAGATGCACTGGGAGGCAGAAGAACATAACTTACAGAATCTGATGGCGCTATATAAATAATAAAATAATAATAATAATAATAATAATAATAATAATAATAACCCATAATTCAATACATGTGGGTAGCTATGATGAGCTGGGCTTACAGTAAGTATGTGACCATGAGATTTGTTTAGGAACTGAAAGGCTGTCATTCCAGAGGTATAGCAGAGATAATGTCATCTCTTGGCGCTCAATATATACATTGGAAATAATCCAGTCTTAATAATCACAATGAGTGCATATTACCAGCGAACGATTAAACATGTGGCCTAATTGAAAAAAATAAGTTAAAATAAATATCAATTGGGTTTGTATTTCTCACTTTTACAAAAGTCAAATCTGGGTGATTTTTTTTTTTTTACATTTTTACCGAACAAGCTAATCTCAATCTGTGAAATCCAGTGTTGACTATAAAATCAGAAATTATCACATGTGGCTCCAATTTTATTTGTATGTATTTGCCAGCCTTTTTAAAGTGAATTTATTTGAAAAAGCAGCCTGTGGACAAATAACTAAAAAAAAACAACTTGCAAATGTTAGGGTTAAGTAAGGTGCAAGCTGTCCAGCTCCTATTAGCCATGTGCTGCAGTAAAAAGTCAAAAAGCTCAAGGGAGTCAACATGATCCCCTTATAATTATTGAAGGGGCAAAATCCTCACTTATCCCCCTTCATTATAATGATAATAAAGGGAGACGTGTCCCTGGCCCTTCCTTAATTCACTAAAACAGCCTACTGAATGGGGGCAATGACTACTCAATCACTAATCACATATTGGTATTGGGTGGGGACAGTAGTGATAAGAATAGTGGAGACCTGCACTTGCCAACCCCTAATAGATCCAAACCATGAATACTGGGTGGAGGCAGTATTGTGAAAATCGGGGTAATAATCATATTTACTAAACTGTAAAATGTGAAGAATTAAAAAAAAAAATTAGACCAGAATAGTTGAAATAAAAACTGTCTAACTGTATTTTTTTCAACTTAGTTACTTTGATCTAACACTTGAAGTTGTAACTAAACTCTACTGTGTATGCATATATAGAGCTCTTTCAAATAGTTTATTTATCTATTTGTAAATGTAAATAAGCTCTTCTGTAATATTTAACTAATGCCTGCATATTGGTATAATCAGAAATGACAAATGTAATTTTAATATCTTCATGATAGATTCACATGTGTGTGTGGGCACTCTACATCCTTTTAAATAAAAAATGGACTATTAAATAACAGATTTCTGGAGTTCTGTAGCAAGAATATTGTGAACAATCTGGCACCGTTATCAGACAATGCCCTGTTGCATGTGGAGGTGGGAAAAGATGGTATCTTGCTGTATAATGCCAGTAATAAAAACATGAGCAGAATGTCAGCCTAAAAACACATGCAGACATGCACACGCACACATCCTCAATGTTATGTTAATGTTACAGATATCGAGCAACTGATAATTGTCATAGGAGGCTTAAAAGAAAAAAAAGGGTTCTCTTTCTGACACATGATATTGTGATATATATTTGTTATTTTCTATTATTTATTTTGTGTGTAAAAAGAATATTTATGCATTTTACAATTTTCATGCTTATTATTATTTTATTATTTATATAGCGCCAGCAAATTCCATAGCGCTGTACAATAGGTGGACTAACAAACACGTAATTGTAATGAGACAAATGGATGCACAGCAACAGAGGTGTTGAAGGTCCTGCTCAATGAGCTAACATGTTAGAGGGAGTGGGGTATAGTGACACAAGAGGGATAAGTAGTGGTAATGAAATAGGTTGCTAGAAAAGTTATCACTGAGAACTTAGTAGGGTATTTTTGACAGTTGCAGGAGAGGAGTCATGGGGGGATGAAAACCCGCTAACAGGTTAGATGATATGCTTTCCTGAAGAAGTGTGTTTTCAAAGTTTTTTTGAAGGAGTGGAGACTGGGTGAAAGTCTAACGGAGAAGGGAAGGGAGTTCCACAGAAAATGTGCAGCCCTGGAGAAGTCTTGGAGGTGAGCATCAGATGTAAGAGAACGGACAGAGGATAGGTGTAGGTCTTTGGCAGAGCGCAGGGGCCTCGGCGGGACTTATTTGTGTATTTGGGAGGATAGGTAGGTTGGAGCAGCATTATGTAGGGACTTGTAAGCAAGCACCATAATCTAAATTTGAGCCCTATATCTAACTGGAAGCCAATGTAGGGACTGTCAGAGGGGGGAGGCATGGGAGGTGCAGGTGGACAGGAAAATGAGCCTCGCCGCAGACATTATAAATTGCAGCGGTACAATCTGGGAACACGTAAGACTACTGAGAAGGGGATTGCAGTAGTCAACGCTGGTATTAAATAAATATCCAATAGGTGACTAGTACCTTAGTAAAGCATGTCATGGGGATATGAGGCAGACACATCCCTATAGTTAAAAAAAAAGAAAAATAAATAACTTAAGTAACAAAACAACTGTGAACATAAATATAACACAAATATAAGCTGATGCTATGAACAAAGACCTCTAATACAAATACCTCCTACACTTCAAAATCACATATAGAAACAGAAAAAAATACCTTTTTTTTGGTTCCACGGATGGAACTCTGAGTCACAATACACACTAAATGGTTTATTGTCTGTTTTGTTTGTTTTGCGCTTTGTCCATATAGCTTTTCAGAGTTACAAAAATTGCATGAATTGCCAGTTGCCCAAATTTATTTCAAACTGAATGGACAAGTCTAGTCTATTTAGACAGATAGCAGCAGCAGAGTTAGTGTGTCTTTTAAAGTTGTGGTGTTTATTAATAACACCTGGTAGAGCAAGGTCACTTGTGTAAAGAATGGCTGATAGTCATAAACTTCTTCTAATAGATGGCTATGAGAGAAGAAAAAGAGAGTATTTGGGCATTTTGCTGTTCTTGGCTGCATTACTGAATGGGTTAATTTAGAACTTGGTAGATGTTGCTTGTGTGATGCTGAAGTTATGCTGTTTTAATGCAAAACATTAAACATACTCTTGGGCTTTAGGCACCCGAAAATTCTTCAGTCCAAGTCGCTGTGTATCTTGAGTATTTTACATAAACCAGCAGTTAGTGGATAAACATTGATATTTACCTATAGATATCTCACTTGCAAAATAAAAATCACAATATGTATTTTAATTATTACAATTAGCATGTATATATTGCCAACATATACCATAGCGCATTACAATTATAGAAAGGGGATATTTGTCAAGACGTAATTGACTTACAGAGACAAGATGTGAAGAAGCACAAGGTCAAACAAGCTTAAAATCTGCAGCCTTACAATCTTACAGTCCATATTATTGAAATTATGTGCTTGTTTATGTTCTGTAAACACAGATTATTCACTTGATTTTGACCAAGGATCAGTGAACATTGATCAATTGTAACGAGTTAGTAAAATAAGTGACTTAAATTTTATTGCTCTTGATATACCTTTTAAAATAATACTTAGACCCTTTTATCGTTTAACAAAGGTAGATGGCAGTTTACTATGTTTTTAATAAGCTAATTCACACTTAGATTAAAATCTCTTTTACTTTTTTTTTTTAGTTACATATTTACATAGTTGAAAAGAGACTTGTGCCCATCAAGTTCAGCCTTCCTCACATTTGTTTTTTGCTGTTGATCCAAAAGAAGGCAAAAAAACCCCAGTTTGAAGCACTTCCAATTTTTGCAACAAACCAGGAAAAAAATTCCTTCTTGACCCAAGAATGGCAGTCAGAAGCTATTACCCTACATTGAAAAAGTATATCCTTGAATATTCTCTTTTTTCAAGTATGCATCTAGTAGCTGTTTGGACATCTGTATGGACTCTGATACAACCACTTCTTCAGGCAGAGAATTCCACATCCTTATTGTTCTTACAATGAAAAAAACTTTTCTTTGCCTTAGACAAAAACATTTTTCTTCCAGTCTAAACGCATGGCCTCATGTCCTATGTAAAGTCCGGTTTGTGAATAGATTTCCACACAATGGTTTGTATTGGCCCCGGATATATTTGTATAATGTTATCATATCCCCTCTGAGGCGACGTTTTTATAAACTAAAGATGTTTAATTTTGTTAACCTTTCTTCATAGCTGATCTGTTCCATTCCTTTTATTAATTTTGTAGCCCGCCTCTGCACTTTTTCTAGTGCCATAATATCCTTCTTTAGAACAGGTGCCCAAAATCGCACAGCATATTTAAGATGTGGTCTAACCAGTGATTGATAAAGAGAGAAAATTATATTCTCATCCCGAGAATGGATGCTCTTTTTCATTAATGACAATACCTTACTGGCCTTAGCCACTGCTGTTTGCCATTGCACATTGTTGCATAGTTTGTTGTCTATAACAATTTCCAACTCCTTTTCATATGTTATCTCTAATTCGCTTCTATTACGGGTATACGTTGCTTTTGCATTCTTTACGCCGAAGTGCATAACTTTGCATTTTTCAACATTAAATTTCATCTGCCATTTGAGTGCCCAGTCCCCCATTCTATCTAAATCCCTCTGCGTCAAAGTAATATCTTGCTCACATTGTATTACTTTACAGAGTTAATTTTCTCATTAAAATTAAACTTTAATTCATGTAGCACCGTTTTACATTAATTTTTATTTTTGGGAATTGATTTTATTCTTCAAAACCATAATATGATGATGACACAAATATGGAAGTGCAGTGACAGATGCCATTTGCTCACAGAAGAAAAATCAGTCCAATTAAGATGAATCAGACTTATGATTCTTAAAGGTCATGTAAATTCAGTGCAAATAATTAGAGATAAATGAGTTTGGATGTGAAGGAGATTAATTATCTCTATGCTCATTAACCAGAAATGAAATACAAATAGAGGAAACTATTCACTAAACAGTGACTCTTCGTGATGTATAACCCAGTAGCAAGATGTTGGAAAATAAATTAGTTGAATATTTTTTTACTAGCTTGCCTAGTCTGGCTTAAATTTTGTACAATGTTCCCAAGTAACCACAACCCACTGTTTAGTAAACAAGTCCCTACAATGAAGGTTCACAGAAGATGAAAACAAGCAAATGGTGGAATAGTATGTAAGGAATAATGGATGTCGCAATAGTGATAATAAAATAGCTCACTTAGACAATTATGAAGTATATGATTATTAGATCTTCCTAGCTAGTCAGAACAATACCATCAATTTCTATGTAGAAACCAAATAATAAAAGGGAAGGTGTAATAGGATAAAACAATAAGTCAAAGAAACAATCATAATAAATCAAGGAGAAATGGGGAACAATTAATGCAAATAGAGCTGCCTATCATTGAGATGCACTTGTACAAGTTTCTTGTCACAGTAAGAGGGTAACTTAAGGATGAAGAAAAAAACTATTAGGTGGGAAATGGAGGAGGAAAGTAAGTGAGAAATCGGGCTCAAGTTGTTTAACAAGTTAACAAGTTAAACAACCAAGAAGGAGTTGAGCCAAAAGTCCAACTTTGGGTATTTATAGTAAATCAGGGCAGTAATTTGAAAAACATGAAATTACTGTACAGTTTTGACCTTTTTGGTCTTGTTAGCATGGGTTAAATCCAACTGTATCTGCTATTTTCCTGACAGCAACTAGAGGTATTTCCGCTACACAGAACAAGTCAAATTTGGAAGATCATTGAAAAGCATTGAATACAATGCTTTCCTACGGGGAAGTTTGGATGAGCATGCGGCACTCAATGCAGATGTAAAGCAGATACTCAATGCTATTCTGGAGGAGGCCAAGCCTACTGGATGATGTGGCAGGAGGGGGAGATGTGAGCTTCACAAGTTTTGTTTCTGGTAAAAGGTAAGTAAAGCTTTTATTTTATCAATTGTTCTTGCACACAATGTGGGGAGGGAGGGCTGTGTAGAACTAGGTATAGGGCTACTATAGCATTAGGAATATAGGCTTATAGTTTGCTAGTGTTTCTCTAATCAAATGAGGTAACATAATACTTTTTGTGACTACATTGTGTCTTGGTTTAATAATGTGATTTTTCACAATTGACACAAGTTATTGATTTTATGGTGAATGAATATTTAGTTCACACAGAAAATTTCAAAATTAAATGAAATATTATGTATCCAAACTAAATGGGCCATACAGTAAGGCCACTGTGTGTCTGGTCATAATTCCTACTATTGCAGGGATGCAGCCACTTGTTCAGAAATATGCGTGGTACAAATTTAAGTAACAACCCAGTAGGTATTTTGTATTCACATTTATTAAGGTTGTTGGGTTATTGGAGAGGCATGCTGGTTGATGGTGGCATAATGGTATTAAAGGAACACTCCAAGCACCATAACTACGACAGTTAACTCTACTAACTATAGAGCCAATAGTGCTCTATTATAATTATTATTATTATTATTATTATTATTATTATTATTATTATTATTCATTATAATAATAATAATATTGGTATTTAGATAGTTCCAACTAATTTCACAGCGCTTTACAACATAATGAAGGGGGGGGGGGACATTTACAATAAATGAGACAATTACACAGTGACACAGAAACAATAGGTAGATGAGAGCCCTGCTCAAATGAGTCTAGAGGAGGTGGGGTACAAATACACAACAGGGCAGCAAGGGTGACAGCCACCAACAAGGTGGAAAAGTAGCATAACTGGAAGTGAGAGTGGAGTGTGGCTCTTTAGGAGAGCAAGAGACAATATGAATAGGTATAGATAAGTTACTCTGGGAGTCCATAAGAATTTCTGAACAGATGTGTTTTAAGGGACTTTTTAAACAATTGTAGACTATGGGAGACTCTGACGGGGGTAGGCAGGCTGTTCCAAAGGAAGAAAGCTGCCTGCAAGAAGTCCTGCAAGCGCGAGTTACCAGTAAGGGTGCAAGCAGTGGACAGGAGAAGGTCACCGCGGAGAGGCCGAGAAGGGGCACATCTATGAGTCAGTGAAGAAATGTAAGAGGGACTAGAGTTGGTTAGAGCTTTATAGGTAAGGGTTAGTATTTTGAATTGTCACTTATAGGATACTGGAAGCCAGTGTAAGGGTCGACAGAGGGGCGAGGTATGGAAGGAGCGATGGGTAAGAAAGATCAGCCTGACGGCAGCATTCATTACTTATTGTAGCGGGGCAGTTCGGCTTCTGGGGAGACCAACCTGGAGAGAACTACAGTAATCGATGAGCCAGATTGACGCGTATTGAGGAGGGAGTTGGGATTTAGGAAGTGAGTCATATGAGTAAAGACAAGTCTTTCTTGAAGCTTTGAGGAAAAAGAAAGCAGGGATATGGGTTGATAGTTGGAAGAGCTTTTTTAGGATGGGTATGACAGTAGCATGCTTAAGGGGAGCAGGGACAACACTATAAGAAAGAGAGCGGTTAAGGATGTGTGTTAAGGATGGTACAATACAAGGTCTATACTCTATTGTAATGAGTTATACCACTTTAGAACATTTTGACAACTTACCTGTGGCACACCATTCAGTGAGAGCTGGAAGCTCTTACTCTGGAGGTTCTGTTAGGATGCTCGAAGCTTTTGCCTCTCATTGATATATTGTGGAACACTGAACCCTCCTTGCACCATAATCACTGCAGTGATTTGTAGTGGTTGTATTGCTTTGAGTGTTCTTTTAAGTTTCTGGCATATAACTGTGATGTGCTGTAGGAGGTGATGCAGGGATACAAAGATCTACATATGACATAATATAGAATTGATATATGTATATATTGTCTTGCCCTTCTATGAACCCATTCAACTTACATAATGTCTTCCAACTGGTACCAACATTATATAGATTAGTAAAGCTGAAGACTCATCAAGGATTTATAAAGATGAAATATGATTATTGACCTAATACACCTGTTACCATTATGATTTAAAATCAGCCAGTTTTGACAACATCACTGTAAAGGATATAATTAGCAACTTCTCTCTCATACATCTTTGTGGAGGTTTTCCCCATAAGCAAATGCCTACATTTCATTCTTATTATTATTATTACTTGAATGCACTTTGATATTTCCACCTGAAATGCTTGTGGCAGTGAGTTAACCAGTTTCCAGTTTTATCCCTCTGCAGGAACAACAATGCTACTTTGAAGATAGCTTGTTTCCCTCTGCATTCTGTTTTTAATTAATAAGGTAAACTGTAATGATTGCTGTATGTCCAGCGATGTCAAAATGCAAGTAGATGCAATTCTCATTAACAGTCTGGTAAACCCATGCTAGCTCTTACTACTGATGCTATCGTGTGAAGTATATTCCTTAGTGTTCCTAAGAAGAACTTTGAATTCTTTGCCATTTATTTTTCATTTTGTGCGGTCCAATAAAACATTACAGCACAAATTAATTTCTCCTGTAATTTACATTGGGCTCTTGGAGCTATTCAGATGTTCTAATATTAGTCAGAGTTGTTGATAACATCACAAAAAATTAAGATTTTAAAAAGAATGGTAACAGGGAGCAGTGCCTGACTGCCAAGCTGGACAGTCGCTTCTCGTGGTAATTTTTCAGCTATATCACTTATTCTGCATTTATTGTTTATAAACAATTAAACTTCTGACCTCTGTCTGCAGCAGTCACATTGAGCAAGCATCTTGTTCTACCTGATGAGAAGGTTTGACTGGCATCACAGTCATTTGTGAAGTGTTTGCAGCCAAATGGGAAACATACAACCTCCAATCCTGAAGCTTGCTACACCCAGCTAGCCCCATTTCCCCCACTCCGGCTAGTGGACGTTATCTTGATCCCAACCAAGAAGCTTTAATCATGAAGCTCTGTTTCGACTTGGGCATGTAGCAATCAAAGATGACCTCCTCGTCATTCACATCACAACAAGAAATGGAAGTTGAATGGCAGAGGTGGGAAGCAAACTTTAGCTTGGCATCTTATGCCATTTGTGCATTACCATGTGATCCCCAACTCACCTCAAATGCAGTCATGATGGCAGAAAGTGTTACCACAACCCATTATTGAATACAGGAGAAATCTCCTTATAAAATAAGGGATTAAAATGTGCACCAGATAAGAAACCTTCTTTATTTGAATCATTCAAAGATCTCAATCGCTTCATAAGAAAATTTACGTTGGTTAGATCATATAATCTGAAAGATTCCAATGGCAATGAAATGTGCCATATGATTTTCACTAACCCACAGGATAAGATAATGTTTCATAATCTATGTTCCCTCCTAAAGAACAAGAGAGACCTCATCCAGAAGGAGATACCCTTCAGGTATTAAATGCTAATATCTCTCCAGGTTTTAGACCTCCCTCAATGTATTACCCACACGTAATATAGGCCAATATATACAGATCTTTTATGATCTGCCACTGAGAGATTTTAAAATCTTGAGTCATTCAAAAAACAGAGTAAGAGATCTGTATTGAATGATCTGACCAAAAGGGAAATAGAAGCTATGAAAAGCCTTAAAAATAATAGGAGTATTGTTATCAAAGGAGCGGATAAGGGGGGAGGGACCATTATACTGGAAAGCAGGACTATACAGGTAGTGCAGAATTATTAGGCAAGTTGTATTTTTTTTTTTTGTTTAATTTCTTTTTATTGTTTTCGTTTAAGTTGTCAGTATATAGGGTACAGAAGGAATAGGGATACTTAAAGTGGTTGAACATAGTGGGGTTCACATTAGTTATACAGAGTCAATAACATTTTCGGTATGAGCAATTGCAATTACAGTTACATTTCCCCTTTGGGGCTTTCTATGTTTTTGCTGATAAGTATGTGTCGCCCGTTCGGGATTACTAGTAGCGGTGTCAATACCTTTCAAAACATGGCAAGCAACATTTGGACCCTTTGGTCCCAACAGATACACTCTAGGGCTGTGAGTGTGGGATATTTGAGTTAAATATATCGTCGGTTGAGCTGTCATAAAAACAGGACTGATGAGGTTACTTGTGGGCTTAGGAGTTAGAGGCTCTCCGACCTTCCAGTTCCGTTGTTCCGACATAATATACCCAGTGGGTTAATGGGTCTCCTGTTCCCACCAGACTATTCACCTGTGTCTCTAGCAGTCGTCTTGTTGTTTGTTGTCTTGCGGTCGGGGATCCAGGTAAGTCTCCCTAAGGGCTTCCGGGAGTAGTCTGTGCTCGTACCTGCGTGTGGTCTCGTTTTGTCTGTTAGTCGTGCATACGGGGTAGGGTGGAGAGGAGGGACGGGCGTGCGTCCGCACGTCGGTCAGTCGGGTGTCTGTCCGTTTGGGTGGGGAAGGTAGAGGGGGAGAGGGGGAGGGGGGGAGGGGAGGGGGGGGAGGGGGGGGTGGCGGCTCCTCGGGAAGCCAGGTGTCGGGGTGCGCTGGGTTGGTGGAGTTCCCTTACTGGGACTTCGCTTGGGTCACCAGCTCGTGTGTGTAGGTAACTGGGGTCTTAGTGCTAACCATTTTCCCCTAGCAAGTCTGGGAGTCTGTCTCCAGTCATTGTCAGAATCCAGTGTGTCCATGTGTCTAGGTACCTCTGGGCTCTGTCCGTCGCCGTCAGGTGTAGGTCTTCCATCACCCTGAGGTCCTCCATATTCGAAAACCATTCCCTGAGGGTAGGGGCCACCGTGTCCCTCCAATGTAAGGGGATGAGAAGTTTGGCAACGTTTAAGATCCGTATAGTCAATGAGCGTTTGTATCTGTTGTCGGGCACCTTGGTGTGGTGTAGGAGCATTGCTGCCGGTTCGTAGGGGGGGGGGGGCTGTCTGAGAATTTCTGTATTAGTTTGTGTATCCCCCACCAGAAAGGTTGTATCCTCTCGCAAGACCACCAGATGTGTAGGTGTGTCCCGATTTCAGTCCCGCATCGCCAACATTTTGCGTCATGGTCTGGGTGCATGTTGTGTAGTATGTCTGGTGTGCGGTACCATTGTGTGAGCAGTTTGTATGCGGCCTCTTGGTGTCTGCTGAAGATCGCACAGTGGTGTGTCAGTGTGCATATTTTGTCCCATTCCCCTTCGCTTAGTTGCAGGTTCAGGGCCGTTTCCCATTTACCCTTAAATCTAGGGGCTTCAATGGGGATCTGGGTTTGTAACATGCCGTAGAGCTTTGATATCCCGTGTGAGAGTGGTTCCGGGTCTAGGCACAGTCGCTCGAACTCTGTCGGGGTACGGTGTAGGGCCCTGCCTTGTGGCAGGGTCCGGAGATAGCTCGTCGTTTGTGCATGTGTGAGTGTCTGTGAGAAGGTGAGGTCTGAGAGGGTCTTCCGGCCTGTTGGTGTGATTAGGTGGAGAAGTCTAGGCAGTTGGGTAGGTATCATGTTCCTAAAGATTAGCGGGTCTAGTCCCGGGGGGAAATCCTTGTTGTGTGTCAGGGGTAGTAAGGGTGACGGGTACGGGGTTAGGCTAGCTTTATCAGCTATGCTGTACCATACTTGTAAAGTGTGTCTCACATATATGGGTGCCTCCATTTTCCCCCTTCTGGGTAACCAAGGGGCCAACTCTATGGGGATCCCCAGGTCTGCCTCCTCCACCGTCTTCCATTGCTTGTGGACGGCGCCTTTGGACCATTCCACTATTCTGAGGAGATGGCACGCTAGGTAGTAAAGGTGGAAGTCTGGCAATGCCATGCCCCCCCTCTCCCTTGGCTGAGTGAGTTGAGAGAATTTTAGCCTAGGTTTTTTTCCCATTCCAAACGTATTCCCTTAAGGTCCTGTGTAGGGTCGCGAAGTATGTCTTGGGGATACGTATAGGTATCGTCTGCATCAGGTACAGTAGGCGTGGGAGGAAATTCATTTTGACGACTTGGACCCGTCCAAACCAGGAGATGTGGGGGTATGACCATTCCCCTGTATCTCTCTTAAACAAGGCCAGCATCTGGGCGAAGTTTTCCTTAAAAAGGTCCATGGTGTTGCGGGTGAGCCATATTCCCAGGTACCTGATTTTAGAGTCTGCCCATTGGAATGAGAAGCTCTGGCGGAGGGGTGTTTCCCGTTGTTTGGGTATGGAGATGTTGAGGATGTATGATTTGGCGAAATTAATTTTCATGTTAGAGATCTCTCCGTACTCTTTAAAGGCTCTTACAATGTTAGGGAGTGAGATTTCGGGTTTAGAAACGAAGAAGATAAGGTCGTCGGCGTACGCCGCGACCTTGTGTTGTGCCCCGCCTCTGGTTACCCCTGTGATGTCCGGGTTGGTCCGGATTGCCTGCAGGAATGGTTCTAATGCTAAAACGAAAAGGATCGGCGACAGGGGGCATCCCTGTCGAGTGCCGTTCTGTATTGTAAAGTCCTCTGTGAGAGCCCCGTTCACGAGTATCTGGGCTTTGGGCTGTTTGTAGAGCGCCTCTATCCAACCTCTCATGTGTGTTCCCATGCCCAGGTGCGAAAGGGCCTGGAATAGGAACGGCCATCCGATCCTGTCGAAGGCCTTCTCCGCGTCTGTGGATAGCAGGAGAAGGCCCCCGACTCCCCCCTGCTCCCCGTGGGCTATTGATAGGGCTCTGATCGTATTGTCCCTGGCTTCCCGTCCCCTCACGAACCCCACCTGGTCCGGGTGTACCAGGGTAGGGACGTGCGGTTGCAGGCGGGTCACCAGGATTTTTGCTAGGAGTTTCGTATCGCTATTTATAAGGGAGATGGGTCTGTAGTTGCGGCAACAGTCGCCATCTTTCCCTTCTTTTGGAATGAGTGTGATGTGTGCCCTGAGGGATTGTGGAGGCAGGTGGTGCCCGTCCCTAATCGCGTTGAAGGAGGATAGCATCGGTGCGTATAGGATCTTTGCAAAGCATTTGTAGTAGCGCAGTGGGAGGCCATCCGGCCCCGGGCATTTGCCCAGTTTGGATGTTTTGACAGCCCCTGCTATCTCCTCTACCGTGATGGGCTCCTCCAGTGCTTCCGCTACCTCTGGTTCCAGGTGTGTGTGTGTGTTTTTTTGGAGGAAGTTAGTTATCCGGGTCATAAGGTTGGCTCGTGATTGCGTGTTTTGTGGGGTCGGTAGGGAGTAAAGGTCTGCGTAGTAGGAGCGTACGATTTTGTGAATTTCGGCAGGAAGGCGAAGCACTCTCCCTTGACTGTCCTTCATTCTGTCAATATACGTCAGCTGTCTACGTTTGGTCAGCATTCTCGCTAGCAATGTTCCGCTTTTATTGCTGTTGGTCTCAAAGAACGTCTTTTGTCTGGCCGCCTCTCTATGGTGTCTAGTGTTTAATAGTGTGGATAGTTCCCTTCTTAGCTGAAGTAGCTTGGCCTGTAATGAGGGGAGGTTGTCTCTTTTGTTCGAGTCATCTGTCGTCTGTATGTCATGTATGAGTGACGTGATGCGGGCTTCTCTTTGTCGCTTTAACCACGACCCCTTTTGTATAAGGTGTCCTCTTATTACGCATTTGTGTGCCTCCCATATGTATGTGGGTGAGGTTTGGTCTGGTGTGTTGGAGGTGAAACAGTATCTTTTCTGTTTCGGTCCGGACGTCAGGCATGGACAACAAGTAGTCATTCAGCCTCCACTTGGTCGCCCTTGGCCTATATAGAGGTGAGAAGATAGTGAGTGTCACCGGTGCATGGTCAGACCACGTTGCTGTTCCCAGCTCCGTTGTCTTCACCAGGGTTAGGTGGTGGTGTGTCGTGAAAAGGTAGTCAAGTCGTGAGTATGTGTTGTGTGGGTGGGACAGGAACGTATAGTCCCTTTCGTCTGGGTGGTGCGCTCTCCAGCAGTCTATCAATTGCGATCGTCGAAGTAGGGCCCTGATGTGTGTCAGGTGTTGAGTCGGGACCCTTGAGGACCCGGAGGACGAATCCCATTTAGGGTCCAGCGTCAAGTTGAGATCCCCTCCCATAATTAGTATGCCCTCTGTGAAGGTTAGCAGTTTGCGCAAGGTGCGCTTGAGGAAGCTGTAGTGTCTTTGGTTAGGGGCATAGATGTTGGCAAAGGTATATGTAATGTCGCATATGGTGCCCTTTAGGAATAGGTATCGTCCTTCCGGGTCCGTTTCGGCTCCCGTTTCGTGGAATGGTACCCTCTTGTGGAGTAATATGGCGACCCCTCTTGATTTGCTATTCTTAAAGTCGCTATAGTACCCTCTGGTGTATCTGTGGTCCGTCAGTTTGGGCCGGAGCCCTTCTTTGAAGTGTGTTTCCTGGATATAGACCACGTCTATTCCGGATTTATAGAAGTCCCTCAGTGCGCTTGAGCGTTTCTCGGGTTTGTTCAACCCTCTAGCATTGATAGTGGTGATTGTGAGGTCCGCTTGTCGATGCGCCATGGTAGGCCACCTGGGGGACCTCAGGGTGATGGTCTGGGGGGGGATAGTCCGTTGGCGGGGGTGTGTATGGGAAAAAAAGAAGGGGAAAAAGGAAAAGAAGGGGAAGGGGAGAGAAAGAGAGGGTGGGGTGGGGGGGGAAGCAGGGGTGAGTAGTCAGTCTGTGGTGAACCAGCGTCCGTCAAGGCGCTGTCTAGGATGTGGGTTGCCCGGGACGGGTTAGTCACCTTCCCACCAGGGGTGTGAGGTGACCCCCTACCCGGGGTCTATTACCCCCTCCTCCGAGGGGTCGAGGGAGGTCGCGAGTGTCGTGGCAGCACTCGTGGGTGTGCGGGTTGTCGTGTTACCGGTCCCCTAAGTCCTGGGGTTCGTTATCCATGTCGGCCCCTAACGGCTCGTAGTGTGTCTAGGTAGTCTATGTGTACCTCGCTTTCTAATGCGTGGCCCTGGGCCATGAAGCCTACATCCGTGTCGGATCTCTCGTAAGGCAAAAGGTAGCGTGAGTGGGGGAGGTCTGTGATGACCATATAACCTTCAAACATTGAAACAATGTAAACATTCTAAACATTTGGTTAGTAGCAATAAACAAAATTAGAGAAAAAGAAAACCTAGGGCCTCGTCTCAGCCCTGTAGCATGTGCCCAGTGCCCCCGTGGGGCCCACCTCCACCCCCCATCCCTATTAGCTTCACTATCCGGCAGTGTTAGCCGGTGCCAGTCGGCCGTGGAGGCCCCCGCCCCTCTCCCGGGAGCCCGGGCCCCCCCGGCCCGGCCGAGGGCACCCCCCCCGCGCGCTCGCCCCCACGGGTCGTCACGCGGTGGGGCGAGGAGCCCCCAACCCAGCCCAGCCCGGGGCACAGGCCCCCGCCCTCTTTGCTTGGGGCACGTCCTCTGGCCTAGTGGCCTTCGTGCCTGTCAGTACCCTCGTGGGATAGTGTGTGTGGGGGTGGGGGTTCCGCATTAACCCTTCAGCATCCTAACATATATCGGTTAAGCATTTGGTCATATGCATGCAACATAACATAAATGAGGGGAAAGGGTAATCTGCAGTGTCTTGGGCCTTGTCCCAGCCCAGCATTATGTGTCCATCGCCCCCGTGGGGCCTACCCCCTCCCCCCATTCCTGTCAACTTCAACACCTAGGCAGTATTATCTTGTGTTAGTCGGCCGCGATGGCCCGTTTTACCTTTTCCCGGGGGCCCGGGCCCCCCCCAGGCCAGCCGGGGGCACCCCCCCCGCGCGCTCTCCTGCGCGGGTCGTCACGCAGCGGAGTGGGGAGCCCCCGACACGGCCCGGCCGGGGGAACAGACACCCCTCCCCCCACCCCCCTCACCCCCCCCACCCTCCCCCCCCCGGGGCGGCCTTGCAGCCCTCACCAGTCCATGCAACAGATATACTTCTTTGGCTACTATTGTGGGGCCTCTCTGGTCTCCCGGCTGGGCGGCCCGCTTTAGTGTCCAAGGTGCTATGGAAAGTCTCTGGTAACAGCTGTGTACGTCTCAGTTGAAGGGTTGGTGGGTCAAATAGTCCTGTCCCTCCGCCCTGCTCCCGGTCGGTCTCTGGGGTGCTTGGTGGTTGTCCGGGTAGATTGGCACGGGGTGGCTAGGTGCCTGCGGAGAGTGTTACCTTATCTCTGGTGCGTGGGTGGGCCCTGGACCCCAGCCCTGGACCGCACCGGGCTTTCTACATAGTGGCCCCGGACGGGCGTGTCGCCTGTTGTCGGCCTCGTCTTTGTCTCTGTGGTCTCTGTTGAGGCAAATGGGCCGATGTGGCAGGTAGATAGAATGCCAGCGGGTCCGGCCATGGCATCTGGATCGGGGGGAGCTGCAGTTCCCGGATCAGTTCTGGTAGGTCCTCTGCTTCTCGCACCAGGATGGGGCCCGTGGGTGTGAAAATCTGTAATCCGGTTGGGAATGTCCAGCGGTAACGATATTTGTTGGTTTGCAAGGCCCTCGTAAGCGGGCGCATGGCCCTGCGATAGGCCAGTGTCGCTGGGGAGAGGTCTGGAAAGAGTTGTATCACGGCTCCATTCAGTGGTATACGGTCCATCTCCCTGGCCCTGTGGAGGATCTCTTCTTTAAGTGGGAAGCTGGCCAGGCAGCAGATAATGTCTCTGGGGGGGTCTTCTGGGTTCCCCCTGGGGCGAAGCGCCCTGTGGGCTCTTATGAACTCTATGTGTGAAGCCTCCGGCCTGTCGAGGATGTTGTTAAAGAGGCCTGTTAAGATCTCCTTTACCGGTTCTGGGGCGGTCGAGCTTTCGGGGACACCCCTGACTCTGATGTTTTGCCTTCTGCCTCTGTTATCGAGGTCTTCAATATGGTGGGCCATCTGTTTGAGTTGGGTTGTTTGTGTATGTATGGCGTCCGAGTTCGCCGTTTGCACCGATTGTGCGTGGTCGGAGTCTGCCTCCAGTTGCGAGACTCTGTGAGTGAGGCCTTGCAGGTCCTCCCGCATGGCGTGTAGTTCCTCCGTGATGGAGCGTTGCAGGGCCTTGTTAGCCTTCCTCAGGTCTGCTTTAGTCGGGAGGTTGCTTAGCATCACCATCCAGTCCGGAGGCATCGATGGTGTCCCGTGCGGGGCAGGGTCCCCTCCCCAGGTAGGTGTTGGAGCGGGATCCGCGGCCTCGGAGTCGTTAGAGGCCTGTGAGGCAAGGTCGGCCGGCGTGGTGAGGTATTGCCTGATCGACGGGGCCGGGGACCCTCTCGGGGTGTCGGCAGATTTGGTAGCCTGTGATGCTCTCTGGGATCTCCCCATCTTGGGGTCCGACACGTTGTTTAGCGAGGATTTAAGCGGAGCCAGCGGGGAGCTCACAGATTATGCTGCCATTTCTCTCGGCGTCCAGGCCACGCCCCGCAAGTTGTATTTTTGAGGATTAATTTTATTATTGAACAACAACCATGTTCTCAATGAACCCAAAAAACTCATTAATATCAAAGCTGAATATTTTTGGAAGTAGTTTTTAGTTTGTTTTTAGTTATAGCTATTTTAGGGGGATATCTGTGTGTGCAGGTGACTATTACTGTGCATAATTATTAGGCAACTTAACAAAAAACAAATATATACCCATTTCAATTATTTATTTTTACCAGTGAAACCAATATAACATCTCAACATTCACAAATATACATTTCTGACATTCAAAAACATAACAAAAACAAATCAGTGACCAATATAGCCACCTTTCTTTGCAAGGACACTCAAAAGCCTGCCATCCATGGATTCTGTCAGTGTTTTGATCTGTTCACCATCAACATTGCGTGCAGAAGCAACCACAGCCTCACAGACACTGTTCAGAGAGGTGTACTGTTTTCCCTCCTTGTAAATCTCACATTTGATGATGGACCACAGGTTCTCAATGGGGTTCAGATCAGGTGAACAAGGAGGCCATGTCATTAGATTTTCTTCTTTTATACCTTTCTTGCCAGCCACGCTGTGGAGTACTTGGACGCGTGTGATGGAGCATTGTCCTGCATGAAAATCATGTTTTTCTTGAAGGATGCAGACTTCTTCCTGTACCACTGCTTGAAGAAGGTGTCTTCCAGAAACTGGCAGTAGGACTGGGAGTTGAGCTTGACTCCATCCTCAACCCGAAAAGGCCCCACAAGCTCTCATCTTTGATGATACCAGCCCAAACCAGTACTCCACCTCCACCTTGCTGGCGTCTGAGTCGGACTGGAGCTCTCTGCCCTTTACCAATCCAGCCACGGGCCCATCCATCTGGCCCATCAAGACTCACTCTCATTTCATCAGTCCATAAAACCTTAGAAAAATCAGTCGTGAGATATTTCTTGGCCCAGTCTTGACGTTTCAGCTTGTGTGTCTTGTTCAGTGGTGGTCGTCTTTCAGCCTTTCTTACCTTGGCCATGTCTCTGAGTATTGCACACCTTGTGCTTTTGGGCACTCCAGTGATGTTGCAGCTCTGAAATATGGCCAAACTGGTGGCAAGTGGCATCTTGGCAGCTGCACGCTTGACTTTTCTCAGTTCATGGGCAGTTATTTTGCGCCTTGGTTTTTCCACACGTTTCTTGCGACCCTGTTGACTATTTTGAATGAAACGCTTGATTGTTCGATGATCACGCTTCAGAAGCTTTGCAATTTTAAGAGTGCTGCATCCCTCTGCAAGATATCTCACTATTTTTGACTTTTCTGAGCCTGTCAAGTCCTTCTTTTGACCCATTTTGCCAAAGGAAAGGAAGTTGCCTAATAATTATGCACACCTGATATAGGGTGTTGATGTCATTAGACCACACCCCTTCTCATTACAGAGATGCACATCACCTAATATGCTTAATTGGTAGTAGGCTTTCGAGCCTATACAGCTTGGAGTAAGACAACATGCATAAAGAGGATGATGTGGTCAAAATACTCATTTGCCTAATAATGCTGCACTCCCTGTATGAAAGAAACCCCTAATATTTTGGGATATAGGGAATATTATCAAGAATTAAATACTGACATCACCAAAATATATTAAAAGGAATTACATGATTTAATTGAATTGCCATTTTCAAGTGGCTCATTGGAGAGACAAGAGAAGGGATTTCTGCTATCTGCACCAGGAGATATCCATATCTTTTACTATTTGCCCATGATTTATATATCCTTACTTAATCCCCCTGGCCAGCCTATCATCTCTTTTACTGACTCTCTAACATCCCCACTATCCAAGTGGGTGGATTTCCATCTACAGAGGTACATCCCCCACTTAATTTTGTTTATTAAAGATACTGGACATGTGCTATCATTGCTTTAAGTGGTTAAATGGCAAACTAATTTCAATTGAGTAACTATAGATGTTTCAGCTATATATTTGAACATAAATGTGAAAATTCCATCTGGCACCAGTGAAATATAACAATATGAAAGTCCAAACTTAACTAATAGGTACACAGCTTCCCAGGGTTACCTCCCAGGTAGTAATCAACCACAGCAGAAATGTATAGTGCACAACATTTTAGGGATCCTGCTGATGTACATATGAACAAACATATAGCATAGTGCAATATTGCCTGATATAAAGAAAACACAGATTTTCAGTTGCATTCACAAGTTAGAGATGGTAAACAAAAAAGATAGTTTCACCAAAGATGCTCATATCACTTAATATGAGTCACTATTTTTATGGATGAAGGAGAAAACAATATGGTTCTGTCAACTAGGTTAGAACTGTAGGGATAGTTACATCTTTAAGAGGAGATTATTAAGATCTATTATAATCTATCATATTATTTTAAGTAGGAAAGAAAGAAAGAATGGATTCCACCAAGATGGCTGTGCATTCCAGATGGTGTTCCAGATGGATGTGCGTGCAAACACAGGCTCCCCCGGTGTTCTCCAAAGGGGAAAAAACGTTATTTGCTTAATTATTTAAAAGGGAGAGTGGGATGAGATCAATTATGTTGTTTCTTTTTTGAATAGTAATGAGTGGGGGGCTGTCTCTCACATATTACAAACACCACACTACAATAGACTTTTTAGATCTGACACTTACTGGGCATAAGGAGGTTATCTATACTAGAACTTATCAGAAGAAGATAGATGTCAACGGTTCCTTACATGCAGGGAGTAGGCATTACTCCACATGGATTTCAGATGTACCATTTGGACAGTTTATTAGAATCTGTCGTAATTGCTCTTGTTTGGAAGATTTTGAAAACGAATCCTTTGGTTAATGTCCGTGCTTTATAGAAAATGCACACCCTCTGAGGTCTATTAAGCAGGCCTATTTAAAAGCATGTGCTCTACAAGAGATTCACTTATTGATCCTAAGTCCAGTAGATTCAATTCCCTATCATCTGGACATACTAAGTTTCATGAAGCTACTTTAAAATTACTAGAATCCAGAGACACTATCAAAAGGAAGGTCACAAGGTTTAACATCAGTACTAAAGAGGTGGGTTCAGCAAAATGCCCCATCTTTTCAATGGGCTTTAACATCACTTATGATGAAATCATCAGCATTTTCCATAAATATTGGCCCATTCTCGAACTTGACCTGTGGCTCAAGTTCAGTAATTCAGATACACCTAGGGTTACATTCAGGAGAAGTTCCAACCTGAAAAATCTTTTAGCCCCTTCAAAACTCAAGCCGCTCTATCCGCTACCTGCAGAAGAGTCATCTAAACGAACAGGTAATTTTCGTTGTAGTCAGAGCAGATGCTTAACATGTGGCTTTATATCGCAAAGTTCCTTCCAATTCAGCCCTAATAGGAATGATGATGATGTTTATACTTATGCCCACAGGATCAATTGTAATTCTTTATTTTTAGTTTATTTGCTAGTTTGTTCCTGTGGGCTACAGTATGTCGGGAAAACTACAAGATTATTAAAATGTAGATTTAGAGAACACTGCCTCGCTATCATCCACACGGATAGACGATCTTTTATAGTGAGTCCATCACAATAGCAATCCCTCATATTTCTCGGTTATGGGAATTGAACTAATTCCACTTATGGTGGATTCAGTGAAAAGGGAAAAAAGAGGATCCTATCTATAGCCAAATCCAAATGGATTTTTAAATTAAATACCCTAGTTTTAATGGCCTGAATGAAGAGCTGGATAAGGTCTAGACCATGATGTGCTAGTATCACTATCCTGCAGATATAGGAAGCTGTCAATCCGATACAGATAATTTTGGGTCTTTTAGTAGAATAAGAGCCTCATCCATTATGTCCTTTGTTTAATGCTATTGTTTGGTTGTATGACCATTTGGTCCTAAAACAGGGGCAGATTACCCATCTTGATACAGTTCTTGAGACCATAGAATTTGTTGTGGTTCTCATAGCAGGAGATATCAGGATCTCTGCCACTTTTTGCAGTGATTTGAAGGTTAGGATGCATTTTTATTTGTTTTCTACATCTCATTAGTATGTTTGATAAATATATATGTGTGCTACTTTTATTTATGTTTACATCAATTGTTTATTATCTGTATGTTATATTTTGTAGTACACTGTGTTATTTTACTTTTCTATCATCCATGTTAGGTTTTATATAGAAAACCACAGAGAAATATTGGGATACGGCGGTATAACTCTAAAACAAAGGGAAATAAACAAAAAATAGTGCAATACAGTAAAAAAATGTATTATGCGCCACATGAAATGCACTCACAAGATGGTGACGAAAACATCGCTCATAGGGTGCCTCCCCCAAAGTAGTTGGGGGACTATTGATCCCACTCCACGAACAGCGGATAATAGAACAGGACTCCAGATGGTATAAAAGGATGATTTATTGTAAAAAGGTGAATAAAACACCATAAGCATAGAAATATAAAAGAGAGGTCGGTCCTACGCGTTTCGTTCCTGGTGGAACTTCCTCAGGAACCACAATAATCTAAAAAATGTACACAATCACAAATGATCATAACATATCCTAATACCCCCATCCCCAAAGTCCCTTAAAATAGGGCTAGTCCCTAAAGTCATTGGTGGATAAGTGGGCGTCTATCATCGGACCGTAATTCCATTGGTGGAAATCAGACACCTTTATGTGTATCCATAATTTGTATGCATCTAACTTGATTGAAATTTGCTCGCTGGTATTACCTGAACCGGAAGTAGGTATAGTCGGATACTTCCGCGTTCCAACGCTGCGTTCCAAATGACGTGGTGTAATTCTGCCCACTGAATCTGTCACGTATATCATTGGGCGGATTAAATTAATTACAGCGTCTCTACTTGAAAAAATAAATATTAATATCTCAAAGTGAACACATAAGGCAAAAAGTATTGTTGCATTTACAGTGAGTGTATCCATTGATCGTGGATTTAAATCATAATCTGTATGGATACTCCTATGTATTATTACGATTATTCAGTTTTTATCATTGAAAAAACAAGTAACGACCTTTAAAGGGACAGGTGCACTAAGTGAACTATATATATATATATATATGTATATATATATATATATATAAAACATCATTATATATTCATATATGTATATCACCATGGGTGCCTTCATACATGTCATCTCAATTTATATATAATTACAAAATAAAGTGATAAACTACAATGTTTAAAGTGACAAGTGCAAAAAACACAATCTTGCAATGTCTAATTACATTATATCCCCAAAATCAAATACAAAATCCTCCTTATAAATGGAGGTGCACACATACCTGTATCATTAAAAAAAAAAGAAAAAAAAAGAAGAAAAATAAGTAAAAAAAAAAAAAAAGGGGAGAGGTGATACAAATATAATTGGTATCACCCAGTATGATTCCTCAGGAACAAGCAATTATAGGTATAACCACGTACATTGACACATATAGATGCTAATGTAGGCTATTCATATAAGCCAAGAGAAGCATACAGAATAAAAGACATATTGTCTATCACATGCCCTAATCGCGAAAACAGACTAAATCAATATCTATGTTAAGGCCTTTGGTGCCAATGTTTGGAGTTGGTGGATCCAAAAGGTCTCCCTTTAGGCTAGTTTTCTCAATCTATTCCCCCCCCCCCCCCAAACCAAAAAGGGAAAACCCTATCTATATCCATACACAGGAATTTCCTGAAGGAAAAGGAAGGGCAGATGGTAAAGTGAGCTGATATCTGATCTTAAGAGTACGCTTGGTATGTCCAACATATTGTTTGCCACACGGACACTGTAGAAGATATACCACAAAGTCTGTGTAGCAACCTATCTCCGACTTGATCATGTATCGTTCATTAGTGATGAAACTAGAGAAGGAGTTGGACCTCCCAACCGATGCAGTGGTACATGCCTTACACAGGCCACATCCTCCCGAATGAGTAAAAGTTTTGTTGGGAGGTTTCATGGCATAACTGGGAGCTAACATATTCTTGAAGTTCCTATTTTTCTTAAAAATAACTGTGGGTATATCTGTATGCTTCTCTTGGCTTATATGAAGAGCCTACATTTCTATCTATATGTGTCGATGTACGTGGTTATACCTATAATTGCTTGTTCCTGAGGAATCATACTGGGTGATACCAATTCTATATGTTCCACCTCCTCTTTTTTTCCCCTTCTTTTTCTTTTTTTTATGATACAGGTATGTGCGCACCTCCATTTGTATTTGATTTTGGGGATATAATGTAATTAGACATTGGAAGATTATGTTTTTTGCACTTGTCACTTTAAACATTGTAGTTTATCACTTTATTTGATAATTACATATAAATTGAGATGACATGTATGAAGGCACCCATGGTGATATACATATATGAATATATAATGATCTTTTATATATATGAACTCACTTAGTGCACCTGTCACTTTAAAGGTCGTTACTTGTTTTTTCAATGATAAAAACAAAATAATCATAATAATACATATAAGAGTATCCATGTGACATACAGATTATGATTTCAATCCATGATCAATGGATACACTCACTGTATATGCAACAATACTTTTTGCTTTATGTGTTCACTTTGAGATATTAATATTAGTTTTTCAAGTAGAGACAATGTAATTAATTTAATCCGCCCGATGATATACCGTATATACTCGAGTATAAGTCGAGTTTTTCAGCACATTTTTTGTGCTGAAAACCCCCCACTCGTCTTATACTAGAGTCAATGTCTGTATTATGGCAATTTACATTGCCATAATACAGACAAGGACCGCCGGGCTCATTACAAGCCCGGCGGTCCTGTTGGGGGCTGGCAGCGAGCTGTAACTTACCTTTCCTGCAGCTCCTGTCAGCTCCCTTCTCCTCCACTGCAAGTCTCGCGAGAGCCGTGGGGTCAGACCGTTGCCACGGTATCCCGGGGCAATGCTCTGACCCTGCGGCTCTTGCGAGACTTGCAGTGGGGGAGAAGGGAGCTGACCGGCAGGGAGGAGAAGGGAGCTGACAGGAGCTGCAGGAAAGGTAAATAAGAGCTCTCTGCCAGCCCCCCCTCCTACACAGCCCATCCACCTGGGGTGGTGGTCCAGTATTAAACAGGGAGGGGGGACGAAAATAAAAAATAAAAAAATACAAAATCAAATAATATTAAAATAAAAAAAATATTAATAATATAAATAAATAAATAAATAATAATATATATTTTTTTTTAAAATGCCCACCCCCACCAAGGTTTTGCATCACATACACACACTGCACTCATACACACACACTGCATTCATATACACACACTGCATTGATACACACACACACACTGCACTCATACATACACACACACACACACACTGCATTCATACACACACACACACGCTGCACTTGAAAAACAAACACACACACTGCATTCATACACACACACACTGCACTCATACACACACACTGCACTCATACACACACACACTGCATTCATACACACACACACACACACACACACTGCATTCATACACACACACACACACACACACACACACACACTGCATTCATACACACACACACTGCACTAATACACACACACAGACTGCATCCATACACACACACTGCACTCATACACCTAGGCGTGCGCACGGGGTGTGCCGGGTGTGCCTGGGCACACCCTAATCACACCTCCGTGCTGCACTGCCTCTGGGCAGACTGACATGTCGGGTCCTCGAACGCCCCTCCTGTCAGTCTGCCCTGACAGAGATCCAGCCTCAGTATGCAGTTCCGCTGGGAGTGAGCTGCAGACTGAGGTGTCTCGTGATCTCCAGCCTGTAAGAGCATTGTCGCGGCAACGCTCTGACTGGAGATCGCGAGACTCACCATGAGGTCTGCAGCTCACTCCCAGCGGAGCTGCAGACTAAAGAGAGAGGGCGCCCACTGGACCACCAGGATTTATAAAATACCCTTCTACCCCCTGTCACTCACTGCTCCCCCACCCCCATCTACTCACTGCCCCCCCACCCCATTCACTCACCCCCTTCTACCCACTGCCCCTCCACCCCACCCCCTTCTACCCCTGTCACTCACTGCCCCCCATCCAACGCCCTGTCACTGCCACTACCCCCTTCCCCTCTACCACCTACCCCCTGTCACTGCCCCTCTACCCCCCACATCTGTCACTAACCCTCCACTCCCCCACACCCCCTGTTACTGCCCCTCTACCCCCTTAACCCCTGTCACTGCCCCTCTACCCCCCTTACCCCTGTCACTACCACCCTACCCCCTGCCACTGCCCCTCAACCCCCCCTAACCCATGTCACTACCCCCCCTACTCCCTGTCACTGCCCCTCCTCTCCCCCACACCCCCTGTTACTGCCCCTCTACCCCCTAACCCCTGTCACTACCCCCTCAACCCCCTTAACCCCTGTCACTACCCCCTACCCCCTGCCACTGCCCTTCCACTCCCCCACACCCCCTGTTACTGCCCCTCTACCCCCCTTACCCCTGTCAGTACCCCCAACCCCTGTCACTGCTTCTCTACCCCCAACCCATGTTACTACCCCCTTACCCCCCTGTCACTGCCCCTCCACTCACCCACACCCCCTGTTACTGCCCCTCTACCCCCTAACCCCTGTCACTACCCCTAACCCCTTACACTGCCCCTCTTCTCCAACCCCTGTCACTAACCATCTACCCTTGCTACCTCCTGTCACTGCCTCTTGACCCCCCCTACCACCTGTCCCTCTACCCCCCTTACCCCCTGTCGCTGCCCCTCCACCCCCCTACCCCCTGTCACTGCCCCTCCATCCCCTAAACCCTGTCACTGCCCCTCCAACCACCTAACCCCTGTCGCCCACACATTGCACCCCTCACAATCATACACACTGTACCCCACACACATTGCATCCCTCACAATCACACACACTGTACACCTCACAATTACACACACTGTACCCCTTACAATTACACACACTGTACCCTTCACAATCATACACACTGCACCCTTCACAATTACAACACACTGTACCTTTCACAATTACACACACACTGTACCCCTCGCAATCACACACACTGCACCCCTTATACTCTGCACTGCTCACAATCACACACACTGCACCTATGTATATTTGTATTTGTGTGTATGCATGTATGTATATATATGTATGTGTGTGTATGTATATATAAAAATACATATACACGCGGCGTGTGTTTGTGCTTTAGGGTGCACACCCTAATGCAACAGGCTGCGCACGCCTATGCTCATACACACACACACACACACACTGTATTCATACACACACTGCATTCATACAAACACACTGCATTATATACACACACACACACACACTGCATTCCTTATATACACACACTGTAAATAAATATTCAATGAATATAATTTTGGGGGGGTCTAATTTTATTTAGAAATTTACCAGTAGCTGCTGCATTTCCCACCCTAGTCTTATACTCGAGTCAAAAAGTTTTCCAAGTTTTTGGGGGTAAAATTAGGGGTCTCGATATTCGGGTCGACTTATACTCGAGTATATACGGTATGTGATGGATTCAGTGGGCGGAATTACACCACATCCTTTGGAAAGCAGTGTTTAAACGCGGAAGTATCCAACTATACCTACTTCCGGTTCCGGTAATACCAGCGCGCACATTTCAATCAAGTTAGATGCATACAAATTATGGATACACATGGAGGTGTTTGAATTCCACCAATGGAACTCCGGTCTGATGATAGAGGCCCACTTATCCACCAATGACTTTAGGGACTAGCCCTATTTAAAGGGACTTTGGGGATGGGGGTATTAGGATATGT
The DNA here is from genome assembly GCF_036172605.1 of Pelobates fuscus. NCBI lineage: Eukaryota > Metazoa > Chordata > Amphibia > Anura > Pelobatidae > Pelobates > Pelobates fuscus. The sequence goes on from NC_086322.1 coordinate 174,515,992, forward strand.
TAGGATCATTTGTGATTGTGTACATATTTTATATTATTGTGGTTCCCGAGGAAGTTCCGCCAGGAACGAAATGCGTAGGACCGATCTTTCTTTTATATTTATATCTATGCTTGTGGTGTTTTATTCACCTTTTTACAATAAATCATCCTTTTTTTTACCTCCAACCATCCGGAGTCCTGTTCTATTATCCGATGTTCGTGGAGTGGGAGTGGGATCAATAGCCTCCCAACTACTTCGGGGGAGGCACCCTATGAGCGCGGTTTTCGTCACCATCTTGTGAGTGCATTTCATGTGGCGCATAATAAATTGTTTTTACTGTATTGCATTATTTTTTGTTTATTTCCCTTTGTTTTAGAGTTAAACAGCCGTATCCCAATATTAATCTGTTGTTTTCTATATACTGTCTAAAGGTCGCTTTTGTGTAACGACCTTGGGAGGCTGTTTTTTTCTGATTATAAAAGTTAAGTATTATTTTGCTTATAATTCACTACTTATTATCACTGTGGTGATATTTGTTTTTTGTATCGTTCAGGTTTTATATAGAACTGGATCTAGCCCAGCATCTATAAATGCCTTTGGGCATGCTCAGTAGGTCGTCTTGATAAAGTCTCTGAATAGACGAAAAGCGTAGACATTCCCTTGATCAGCTGGACTGAAGTGTTCCTGTGCTGTATGCCTTTTAGAAAAATCGAAGACACCGGTCACAGCATATTCACTGTATCCCTCCACGTGTTGTGGAGAGCTGTTTGTGCTTGACAACAGCAGGAGGAGTATTAGAGGATATATGTAGCTGCCCCTTCCTGGCGCCAGGTACCATCTACCTCCATCCTTGATCAGGACTCAGTTCTAATTTTTTCATACAACGGAGGGGCCCGTCCGTGGTCAGAAACGCTCTGGTGATATTTTTCTGTCAGGACATTAGCTTTTTGTGCCAGCACTTTATTTATTTTTTTGTGATAGCTGTGTATCTCAATTTCTTCAGGATTGTTAGGCTGGACACGTTTTCTTAGAGTTAGTGTGTTTGGCACTGTCCACTTGTATGGCTTTTCAGTATTCTCTCCTCTAGTTTTTGTTATTTAAGAGTGATATTTTTAGCTGCATATACTCCCCATTGTATATTGTCATATGCTGTTCATGTGAAATTATGGCAAGCTTTTTCGGGGGATGGTATGAACAATCCTTTTACTTGTGGCCAGTATTGTGACAATATCTAAACACACTGTTGCTTTTTATTAGATACAATTTATTTTTTTTCGATTTAACAATACATTCATGCTCAATACATTATTGATTTTTTATATGTGGGAATTTTAGTCCGGCTGATATATTTCTTCTTTTTTTATTTTTCATTATTAGATTCAGTGTAAAATGTATTTCAAATTATTGATACCTTCATTGGAGGAATGCACATACACATCCTAGTTTTTCTATCTTTGATATCAAGTTGCTCACTATATGTATGTTGCTGCCCATAATACTATTGAATTTCAGTTACCTTTTTAGTGTTTTTTATTTTATTTAAAGCACTGTTCACAACCTTGGGAGGAACTCTTTAAGGAACTTGACATGGTCACTGGAAGTGGAAAGGTCAGTAAACACCGGAGGGCTGGTTTTTGTAACAGCCTGGGCCTTGGGAAGTAGAGCTATTGGGCTCTACCCTGCTCTTTGACCCATACCTTCTTATAACACTAACAGCTAAAGTCTGGGTGTTGGTTAACGTTAAGCTTTCCGTGTGTGTGTCTGTCTTTCTGTAACTGTGTGTATGACTGTCTGTAACTGTGTGTGTGTGTGTGTGTGTGTGTGTGTCTGTCTTTCTGTAACGGTGTGTGTGACTATAACTGTTTATGTGCTTTCCTACTATGGATGCTGTCCTATCCAAACTTAAAAACACATGGAGGTTAAAGCTCAAAAATGTATGCAAAATAATGTCCTTTAACAATCTGATAGCGACAGAAAAGGGTTCTCGTTTGAAATATTCAATCATTTATATCCCTCACGTCTTCAAACCCACTACACATACTAATTAACTAATAAAGCTCATTGTCAAGATGACTAAAAAATAATTGGCCAAACATTCAGCAAAGCTTGTTAGCCACACTTTACAAATCATCTCAGCACATGTCAGAAAAACACTGGAATATAGAATGTATTAAATGTAAGAAAACAACGTAGCCTTGTTCCAATTGTCCTTGTCATTCAGTAATATTATGATTTAAAGTGACGTAATATCTGTGCATGCTCTTTGTTGCACTACAGAACCTTTTCTCAGCTGAAATCCACCTAAAGGATGATTTTACTATTTGAAATGGAGAAATGTCAATGATCTCAGAATTATTGAACTTTGATATTCCCTTGAAATATAACTGTCATTCAAAAATAATATTACATTACACAAAGCTAACATGTATTCTCTAAAATAATTTGGCAAACTGAAATGACATTGATACTTACCTTTATGCAAAAAGATTAGACAATTTAAGCACCGCAATTTCTATAGCCTACTGTTATGTGTTAAGCCATTTTGATTGTTTGCCATAGAGTAAAGAATCTCTATGCCGACTGATTAAAGGCCCAGGGAGGATGCCCTACAAACAGAAAAATTTATTTATTTCTGGAATTAAACATTTCTGAATACAAAAGCAGCAGAGACAAGGTCTTAGCTCTATAGCGACTTAAACAACAATATGAAGATGTTCTGGTGGTGTTAGTAACCCTTTAACTCACACAAGTAGGATAAATAGCAATGCAAGATGTGGGCTTATCAAATATCATACATATATAATCATCTTAATTTTCACCTTTATGGAGATGCCTTTTCTGACCCAATATGGGTTTTTAAAGACATTTATTGAGCCTAATATTGCTATGGAGCTCTGTTATACACTCAGACACAAAAGCAATGTATCTCCTAGCAAAGATAACATTTGGATAGAAAAGAGACACAGAGAGAGTTGGGCCCAAAATAGGGACTGCCACTCCTAAATAGACAGTTGAGAGATATAAGATACCATATATTTCTAAACATATCAGGATTCTATTTGTATACAGTAACTGTGAATTTAAACAGGTTTTTGTATGGAATTTTTGTATGGAGTATATTTGTGTGAATGTTTGTTTAATTGTATAATACTGATGTTTGAATGGAGGACTCTTTTGTGTACAGTGTTTGCATTTTTAATGCAGGGTGTGTTTGCGTGTAATATTGATGAGCGCATGCAAATATGTAATCACAAATACATATGCACTGTCACAAACACCTAGAGGGGCACATTGCAGCACAAAGAAACACATATTCACTGCCACACAGGTTCCCATAAACATATGCACACACCGATACACTATGAGAGATACACACAAATATTGATACACACAGTTAAATTGACACATATTGACATACATTCTAGATCCACACACACAGATACACTGACACTCACAAACACTGACAGATATGCACAGATCCATGCACTGATAAACAGACACTGACAGACATGCATATATGTATACACTGACACAAATGCATACACTGACACACATAGAAACACTTACCCTCTCTATCAGTCCTAATGAGTCTGCCTGCACCCTGCCTACATCCCTTGTGTGGCAGAACCCTACGGTACCACCTGCCTTCCCAGTTGCTGTTACGTGGGTCTTGGTGTTCTGGTGGTATAACTTACGCTTGGCACCCCTATCATAGAGGGTTACCAGAAGGTGTACACAGTATCAATCGTACTATCAGACCTCCAAGGATCTGGTTGAGGAGTGAAGCCAGAGCTATACTCTATACAGATTAACACCAGGCAAGCAAACTAAGTAAAGTCAGGATTGCATATTTTTCATTAATTGATTTAGGTCTCTTCTGACATATTGGCTGTCTAATCAGTTTTCTGCCATTATGATCAGATTTAGCTACTGGGCATTACAATTTTAAATACAATTGGGTTCATCCTCTAAGCCAGGCATTGTCAAAAACTGAAAAGGAATTACAAACCTGTACACCCAAGTAGCACATTTTCCAGTTCAGGTGTGTTGACCTTAAATTCGCAGTTCTCTTCTTACTTCTCCCCAATACCCACTTATTTCCTAAACTCCTACTTGCAGTTTCTTGGCTACCTGCATATGACTTTGCCTGATTAAATTAATCTCTAAACTTCAGAAAGAAATACTTCATGGGAAGTACCATAATATTCACAATGCCAAAAATTATTTTATGTAGCACTTCAATAAAAAAGCAATTATGCTCTGTCATAGAATTACAAAAGTTATTCTTTCATTACTTTTATTTCTTTCAGATTAATTATTTCACATTTAACTAAATTAAATTTTTAATGGAATTCTTTAAAATGCAGTAAAATTATTAAAGAAAGTTCACATTAAAATGTTGTCAAATATTACAAGGATAATTCAAAAAACTATAATTTCGGAATAATACAGTTATCTTGAATTTTATTTCGATGATTTGCGTAAAGAGTCTGTGTCATATCAACTGAAGTGGTGCTTCAATATTAACTGATAACAATTAGCAAATACTACATTTGCTTAAATCTAAAAAAGGAAATGAGAAGCTTTCCCCAATTCACACGGTTTTCTAACACAAAGTGTGATTAACAAATATTAGTTACTAGCAAGATGCCCTACAAATATAAGTAACTATTTAGTAATAGAGAGCATTCAAACAATGGACTGTGTAATTCTGGGATTTGCTTAAGCTAAGCATGCCCCCCTAGTGTTACATAGTTACATAGTTACATAGCTGAAAAGAGACTTGCGTCCATCAAGTTCAGCCTTCCTCACACCTGTTTTTTGCTGTTGATCCAAAAGGCAAAAAAAAAAAAAAAAAACCAGTTTGAAGCACAATTTTGCAACAAGCTAGGACAAAAAATTCCTTCTTGACCCCAGAATGGCAGTCAGATTTATCCTTGAATCAAGCACATATTACCCTACATTGAAAGATTATATCCTTGAATATTCTGTCTTTGCAAGTATGCATCTAGTAGCTGTTTGAACATCTGTATGGACTCTGATAAAACCACTTCTTCAGGCAGAGAATTCCACATCCTGATTGTTCTTACAGTAAAAAAAACCTTTCCTTTGCCTTAGACAAAATCTTCTTTCTTCCAGTCTAAACGCATGGCCTCGTGTCCTATGTAAAGTCCGGTTTGTGAATAGATTTCCACACAATGGTTTGTATTGGCCCCGAATATATTTGTATAATGTTATCATATCACCTCTCAGGCGACGTTTTTCTAAACTAACTAGGTTTAAATTTGTTAACCTTTCTTCATAGCTGATATGTTCCATTCCTTTTATTAATTTTGTAGCCAGCCTCTGCACTTTTTCTAGTGCTATGATATCCTTCTTTAGAACAGGTGCCCAAAATTGCACAGCATATTCAATATGTGGTCTTACCAGTGATTTATAGAGAGGCAAAATGATATTCTCGTCCCGAGAATGAATGCCCTTTTTCATGCATGACAATACCTTACTGGCCTTGGCCACTGCTGATTGACATTGCACATTGTTGCATAGTTTGTTGTCTATAACAATTCCCAAGTCCTTTTCGTGTGTTGTTATCCCTAATTCACTTCCATTAAGGGTATACGTTGCTTGTGTATTCTTTACGCCGAAGTGCATAACTTTGCATTTTTCAACATTAAATTTCATCTGCCATTTGAGTGCCCAGTCCTCCAGTCTATCTAAATCCTTCTGCAGCAAAGTAATATCTTGCTCACATTGTATTATTTTACAAAGTTTTGTGTCATCTGCTAACACTGAAACATGACTTTCAATGCGGTCTTCAAGATCATTTATAAAAATGTTAAATAGAAGGGGTCCCAGAACAGACCCCTGAGGGACACCACTTGCCACCTCAGTCCAGCTTGAAAATTTACCATTAACGACAACTCTTTGTATTCTGTTTTTAAGCCAATGTTCTACCCAAGAAGAAGCATTTTCATCGAGACCGATTTCCTTGAGTTTGAACACTAATCTTTTGTGTGGAACTGTATCAAATGCCTTGGCAAAATCCAAATAGATCACATCCACTGCAACACCCTGATCTATACTTCTACTTACTTCTTCGTAGAACGCAATCAAGTTAGTTTGACATGACCTGTGCTTCATAAAACCGTGCTGATTTTTGCTGATAACCATGTTCTTCTCAAGGAATTCTTGAATATTATCCCTTAATAACCTTTCAAATATTTTACCAGCCACAGAAGTTAAGCTCACAGGTCTATAATTTCCAGGCAAGGATTTTGAACCCTTTTTGAATATAGGAACCACATCTGCCTTCCTCCAATCCTCCGGAACACTTCCTGAAAGAAAAGAATCTTGAAAGATTAAAAACAGAGGTTCACTTATTTCTACACTTAGTTCCTTAAGTACACGTGGATGGATACCGTCAGGCCCTGGAGCTTTGTTTATATTAACTTTCTTTAGTTGCTGCAGCACATTGTCTTGAGTTAACCAATTACAATTATTCTGCAAGTTTTTAGTAGCAATCATTTGCACATCTATTGCCATGGGTTCTTCTTTAATATATACGGAGGAGAAATAGTTATTTAGAATTCCTGCCTTTTCTTGGTCTTCATTAACTAACACCCCCGTTTCAGTTTTAAGTGTACCTATACTTTCATTTTTGGGTTTTTTGGAATTTATGTACTTAAAAAATGCTTTGGGGTTGGTTTTGCTCTCTTTAGCTATCATTTTTTCATTTTGAAGTTTAGCAAGTTTAATTGCCTTTTTGCACGCATTATTTGCTTTCTTACATCTTTTAGAAGATGCATCTGATTTGTCTGATTTAAATGCTTTAAATGCCCTTTTCTTATTTTTAATCTCTTGTTTTACTTCTCTACTAAGCCACATTGGTTTTAATTTGTTTCTTTTATACTTATTTCCCAATGGTACATACTGAGAAATGTACCTTTCTAATATTTGTTGGAAGATGATCCATTTATCCTCAGTGTTCTTTTCACTAAAGAGGTTATGCCAGTCAATATATTGTGAAGCTTCCCTTATCTTATTGAAATTGGCCTTTTTAAAATTATATGTTTTAGTATACCCCATGTGCTTTTGTTTTTTTGAGTTTATTTCAAAGGACACTATATTGTGATCACTATTTCCCAAGTGCTCACCTACTTGAATGTTGGTCAAAAGATCAACGTTGTTTGTTAAAACCAGGTCCAGACAAGCGTCCATTCTAGTTGGTGCTTGTACAAGTTGTGACATGAAGTTGTCATTTAACAAGTTTAAAAACCTAATTCCCTTTGCTGAGCTACTAGTCCCTATGTCCCAATTTATGTCTGGGTAATTAAAATCTCCAATAATTAAAGTGTTACCAAGATTTGCAGCTTTCTCAATTTGCTCAAACAGCTGTTGTTCCTCGTCAATATTAACATTAGGTGGTTTATAACATATCCCAACCAATAGTTGGTTTCCCTTCTTTTCCCCCAAGCAGATATTTACCCATAAAGCTTCCACATTTTCCTCATCGCATTCAATTTGCTTAAGATTTGGCTTTAAATCATGTGTTCACAGACTTGTTGGTAGCTTTCTATAAAGAAAATAAATATATATATTAAATAAGCTAATAGAGATGCACTATGGCTTCTGTAAATATATGAAGGTATTTCAATTGGTCTTTTCATTAAGGCATCTACTGGTGAGTTCTTGACTACAGTGAGGGAAAAAAACATTTGATCCCCTGCTGATTTTGAATGTTTGCCCACTGACAAAGAAATGATCAGTCTGTAATCTTAATGGTAGGTGTATTTTAACAGTGAGAGACAGAATAACAAAACAAAAAAAATATCCAGAAAAACACATGTCAAAAAAGTTATAAATTGATTTGCATGTCAATGATTTAGAATAAGTATTTGACCCCTTCGACTTAGTACTTGGTGGCAAAACCATTGTTGGCAATAACAGAGGTCAGACGTTTCTTGTAGTTGGCCACCAGGTTTTTGCAGATCCTCTCCAAGTCATTAAGGTTTCGAGGCTGACGTTTGGCAACTCGAACCTTCAGCTCCCTTCACAGATTTTCTATGGGATTATGGTCTGGAGACTGGCTAAACCACTCCAGGACCTTAATGTGCTTCTTCTTGAGCCACTCCTTTGTTGCCTTAGCTGTGTGTTTTGGGTCATTGTCATGCTGGAATACCCATCCACAACCTATTTTCAATGCCCTGGCTGAGGGAATGAGGTTCTCACCCAAGATTTGACGGAACATGGCCCCATCCATCGTCCCTTTGATGTGGTGCAGTTGTCCTGTCCCCTTAGCAGAAAACACCCCCAAAGCATAATGCTTCCACCTCCACGTTTGACAGTGGGGATGGTGTTCTTGGGGTCATAGGCAGCATTCCTCCTCCTCCAAACACGGTGAGTTGAGTTGATGCCAAAGAGCTTGATGTTGGTCTAATCTGACCACGACACTTTCACCCAGTTCTCCTCTGAATCATTCAGATGCTCATTGGCAATCTTCAGATGAGCCTGTATGTGTGCTTTCTTGGCTTTCTTGAGCAGGGAGACCATACAGGCACTGCAGGATTTCAGTCCTTCACGGCGTAGTGTGTTACCAATTGTTTTCTTGATGACTATGGTACCAGCTGCCCTGAAATCATTAAAAAGATCCTCCCGTGTCGTTCTGGAATGATTCCTCACTGTTCTCATGATCATTGAAACTCCACAAGGTGAGATCTTGCATGGAGCACCAGACCGAGGGAGACTGACAGTTATTTTTATTTTTTTATTTTTTGTAAAGTTTTTATTGAGAGTCTGCACAGTTACAACATTTTGTCGATGAAAAGTCAAATTTACAAGACAATGAATCAATGTATAACAATACAATGGGTAACAGAAAAATTGCGTCTTTTTGCATTGTTACAGCAGGATAGCGTGGTTTGTGCATTACAATTCTATATAGGGTATGGGATCATACCACTATCGGATCATTTGAGTCTTAGGTGTATATCATCGGTTATGTATCATAATGTACATTAGATAAGATATCTGTTAGTACCGTGACTACAGTGATAGCACCCATGTGTCTGGGTATAAGGGGGGGAGGGGGAGGAAGGCAAGCGGTGGGTCAGGTATTCGAAGGCTGAGCCTAGTTTGGGTCGATGTCTTGTTGGCTACATTGAGCGGTTTTTGAGGTAATTACACCAGGGTTGACAAAAGTTTTTGTGATTTAGATATGTATCTGTGCGGGAATGGCAAGTTTCCTCTAAGCCCCTTGTTGTTTCAACCTTTTGTATCCATTCGCGAATGGAGGGTGAGTTTGGATGTTTCCACAGAGCTGGTATGAGTTGGTTCGCTGCGGATATTAAGTGAATTAGGAGGTCTGATGTCAGTTTAGGTGTGTTTCGGGGGGGGGGAATCAGAAAGATAAAGAGTTCTGGGGTGAATGGGATGTGAGTGTTCAGGGCCGATTGTAGTATTCCATGAATGTGATTCCAGTAACGATTGATTACTGAGCAAGTCCACCAGATATGTGCTGTGTTGCCTTCAGCTGCCTGGCTTCTCCAGCAGTGGTGTGAGTGGGTCGGAAAGAGGGATCTTAGTTTTATCGGAGTATAATGCCATCTCACTATCATTTTGTAATTACTCTCTTGGGTTATGGTGTTTCAAGATGATCTATGAATTTGTTTAAAAATAGTGCGCCATGTTTCAGGTGAGAATGAAATGTTTAGTTATTTTTCCCAAGATGAAGTGAACGCTGGCGAGTGGTGAGGTAGTGTCTTTGCAATTGTTGTGTACATCACTGAGATTAGTTTTTTCTTTAGAGTGTGGTCTTTGCATATTTGTTCGAATTGTGTATGAGTACGGAATGGTTTGTGGGCTAGCGGTCCTGTGTGTATAAAGTGAGTGAGCTGTCTATATTGGAACAGTTGTATCGCGTTTTGTCTATCTGTAATGGCATGCAGAGGTCTGTTTTCCCGTGTCGTCCACGATGGTATCTAGTTGCAGGTAGTGTGAATTATGGTAATGTTTGAATGCCTTACCATCCTCTCCCGGTTGAAATAAAGGATTGTGGGTGAGTGGATATAGCGGGGAGGGGTATGGGGATATCGAGTGGTGTGTTCTCACTTTAGTCCACATGCATAGGGTTGGTGAGATGGTGGGATGGGGGGGCGTGTAGTAAGAGCGACTGTCCGGATTTGTGCCATGGTATTGTGCAAATGGGTGCTCTGAAGAAAGTATCCTCTATATTTATCCATTGTATAGCGGAGTGTGGGCGCGTCCAGTCATACAATCTAGTTAGGAGGATAGCTTGGTGGTATCTCTCTATGTCTGAGAGGCCGAGGCCTCCTTCGTCTTTCGGTCTTGTGAGGAGTGAGTATGCGAGCCGTGGGTTTTTGTGTGCCCAGATATATGTTGTAAATGTTTTTCTAACCATCGTAAACCACGACTTTGGCAACATAATTGGCAGTACCTGCAGGACATATAGTAGTCTCGGTAGGACATTCATTTTTAGGATGTTCAGCCTGCAGAACCAACCAAATTGGGGTTTGTTCCAGGAACTGAGATCCGAGTTTATGCCTTTCATCAAGTTGGGGAAGTTACTCTCGAATAGGTGGGATGCCTCTTTGGTTAGATGAATTCCTAAGTATTTTATACTGCGGGGAGCCCAGACAAATGGGTGGTCCTGTTGTAGGGAGACCTTATCGTGAGGGGTAACGTGTAGTGGCAATATCTCGCATTTACTGAGATTGGCCTTGAAATTGGAAATCTTGCTGTATGAGTCCATCTCAGCCATAAGATGAGGTATTGATGCTATGGGATCTGAAATTGTATAAAGCATGTCATCTGCAAACGCTGCAATCTTATGCTCTGCCGTGCCTGCTGTGATGCCTCTAATTTGAGTGTTGTCCCTGATTCCCTGAAGGAAGGGCTCCAGGACCAAGACGAATAGTAGAGGCGACAAGGGACATCCCTGCCTAGTGCCGTTTGTTATTTTTACCAGCTCTGACAGTTGACCGTTGACACGAATATTAGCCGTGGGTTGTGAGTAAATCGCGTTAAACCATTTTAGCCAGTGCGGGCCAAATCCCATGTATTGTAGGGTGTGTGATAGCATGGTCCAGTCTACCCTGTCAAATGCTTTTTCAGCATCAATGGACAGGAGCAGACTGGGACATTTCTCTCTCGTGGCTTTGAGTATGAGGTTCAGTAATTTTGTGGTGTTGTGTTTGGCTTCCCTACTTGGGATGAAACCTGATTGATCTGCGTGTATCAGTCCTGGTAACAGTGGGCGGAGTCTGTTGGCTAGAATTTTTGTGAACAACTTCAGGTCTATGTTTATCAAGGAAATCGGCCTGTAGCTGCCGCATTGGGTTCGGTCCTTCCCGTGTTTTGGAAGTAGTGTGATTGTTGCGTTTAGGGCTTGTGGAGGGAGGGTGTCTGTTTTAAGTAGAGAGTTGAACGAGTTTTGAAAGTGGGGCGCTAATAAGGAGGCGAATGTCTTGTAATATTTGGCTGTCAGCCCATCAGGGCCTGGGCTCTTCCCTAATGGTAGATGTCTCTTTAGATGGGGTGTTCTAGAGAGTCTCGGATATTGTGTGGTAAGGTATTGTGTATCCTGTGGGAAAGAAAGTCATGGATGTCTGCTGCATCTGGAGGGGTCTGTCTCAAATTGTATAGCGAAGAGTAAAATTCTTTAAATTCTTTGAGAATGTCTGTCATTGAGTGTGAGAGTGTTCCCTCTTTGTTTCGAATGGCTGCTATGAATGTGTGTTCCCTTTGCTTTTTTAAAGCGTGGGCCAGAAGGCGTCCACATTTACCCCCTTGTGCATAGTATGTGCCTCTTGTTTTAGCTAGAGCGTGTTTAGTATTGACATTAAGGATCGTGTTTAGCTCAGTCCTTTTCTCTACCAGTGCCTTGTATGTGGCAAGTTTTAGGTTGTTTTTCCTCCAAGTTCCTGATTTCTTTGGTTAGACTGAGTGTGCGGGATTCTCTCTGCTTTTTGAGTCTATTTGGTTCCGTATGTCTGGGTGGTTGAGTAAAGTGTCATTCAGTTTCCATTGCATCCTGGTGGGGTGGAGGGAGGGGATCGTGACAGAGAGAGAGATTGGCGCATGGTCGGACCATGAGATTGAGCCATACATACATGAACTGACCAGGTTCAAGAATCTATGTGGCGTGAGAAACAAATCAATCCATGAGTATGAGCATGAGGAGTATGAATAGTATGAATATTCTCGTTCGGTAGAGTGTAGAACTCAGTCATAAAGCTGGTGTGAGTCTAGAAGTTTTTGGATAAGTGCTCGCATTGAGGTTTGGTAAGTCTGGGCCTGAGATGTAGTGTCTAGTGCTCCATCTAGTGAAGTGTTGAGGTCGCCCCCTAAGATCAGCAGGCCCTCTGCGAAGGTTTCTAGCTTTTTGATTATTTTGCGTAAGGCCTGGAATTATTTTCTATTGGGGAGGTAGACGTTAGCCAATGTAAGTGGAGTTGATCCCAGTTGGCCTTTTAGAAATATATATCTTCCATTATCATCTGACATATGTTCTTTGTATGTGAATTGTAAGTGTGAGGAGAGGAGGATTGTTGCTCCCCTAGATTTGGAATCTGTGTAATTGCTAAAATATCCCTTAGATTTTGTCTAGATTTTAAAGGGGCCGAGTCTTTACGAAAATGTGTCTCTTGTATGAATACAACTTCCGCTTTGTGTTTATGATAGTCTGTGAGGGCCATGTGGCGTTTTTCGGGGGTATTCAATCCCCTAGCATTGTGTGAAAGTACTAAAATTGTTGACATAGCTAGGGGTTTAGGGAGAAGGGGGGTGAAGAAGGGGATATTGGGATTGTGTGATTAGGGCACCTTTGCCTGATCCTGTGGATACTGTATATAAAACACACTGCTTGAGAAAATTAGCTCAATAGATGTTGAGCTCAACGTCAGATGCTGAACAAAAAATCATAGACAGGTAGATGCTACTGCAACAAGTGAAATCGGCATACAATATAAACGTTAACAGAATTTTAACAGAACTATATACAATAAGTCGTGTTGGTCGGTAAAACCAGATGTTATGGTAATGTGAGTTAACAATTGTTGCTCTGTGGCAACTATGAAAACAACTGGGGTCTGCCCCTGAGAAGTCCCGTAGTCTACAGTGGGCTACTTTTAAGTGACCCCGTCAAAATGAGGGTAGGGGTTCGTGTGCAAGTTTGTTTGTTTTTTTTTTATTTTTTTTGAGTTTTTTTATTCTTTTATTTTTTTTTTTATTTTTTTTTATAATCGTTATATTTACCGTTTTTATTCTATTGCAATATAATGGGCTTCCGGAGTACACGGAGTAGGACCGCATAGGAGCTTGTGATTGCTTCGTGGAGGTATATTTGTAAGCAAGTCAATTGGGGGTGGAGGGGAAGAAGAGTGAAACCGTATGGAGTTCAAAGATGTTTGGGCTAGTCCCAGACGTGGGGAGGGAATGAGATGTCGTCTGTATTTTTCTATACATTTCGATTTTAGTTTTATATATATATATATATATATATATATATATATTATTATTTTTTTATATATATATTCCCCCCGTTCTGTCATGCCAGGCTGTGTTGTCCCCTTCTCCGAATGCTAAGATATATAGTATCGAGTTTGGGTCCAGATTTGCTATTCCCTTGGATTGGTTTGGCCTGGGTCTGACATGTCTTCAAGCCTTCCTACCTTGGCAGAAATTATATAATTTTCCCTTAGTGTGGAATGTATTGGGTTCACCTATGGTCTTGTTGGGTCGTGGTTGCAAGTCACCCCTAGTAGTACCAGATTTTGTCACTGTCATATTTACAATTTGGTAAATGCACACATAATTATACGACCTGAGTTGGCTTGTACTTTCGTATAAGCATAAGGGCTGAGTCCAGGTTGAGACCATGGCGTTATTAGAGTCCCAGTCCAAGTAGATAGTCTGATCTAGGAAGATAGTCCAACGTCTATGGGTTATAAGGTAGTCCCGCAGAGGAGGGTATTATGGAAGTACGTCTGGGAACTAATGTGTGTGATCCTCTAGTGTTCTATGGTGTTGTTCTGTCCTCCGTCTCCCTGTGATACATGTCCAGCGGGAGTCAACCTTTGCCTCTTTGCCGGGGATCTCCATCATGGTCTTTGCTGAGCTGATGGGGCGGTTAATGCCGGATCCGGTGCGTACCAATCCATGATGGTCGTTTCTGTTAGATTCAGCGCTTTGGTGAAAGGCATGATGTCTTGATGCGTGGAGATCGTGAACGTGGTTATTTACGATGAGGGCAAAAGGAAAGCCCCATCTGTATCTCAGATTGCGTGTGCGGAGCTTGTCTGTTATAGGCCGTAGGGCCCTCCTTGCTTGCAGGGTGTGCCAGGAGAGATCCTGGTAGATCTGTATCTCATGTCCTTGAAACAGCATGGGAGCTGAGGTATCCCTGAGGTGTTTCAGTATATCTTCTTTTAGAGCATAATAATGAATACGGCATATAATATCTCTTGGTGCATCACCTGTAGCTGTTTTGGGTCTCAGAGAATGATGTGCTCTATCCAGGACAACTGGGGAGTCTGGTTTACGGTTGAGTATTAGGTTAATTAATGTAGCCAGGATGTTATAGAGATTTTCCCCGTCAGCTTCGGGCAGTCCCCTTATGCGAAGATTATTTCTTCTGCCCCTGTTATCTATGTCGTCGAGAGAGCATTGAAGCAAAGATAGGTGCCTCTCTTGGGCTTGGACTTTAGCTGAGAGGGAGTGCATTAGGGTTTGGTGGGACCCCCTTTCATCTTCCAGGTCCTGCACTCTGCAGCCTACCTGTTTTACTTCGGAGCTGAGGCCCTCCATTTTGTGCTGAAAGGTGGCTTCTAATTTTCCCAGCATCTGTGCCAGGTCAGCTCTGGACGGCAGGTTTCGCAGTATTTCTTTAATGTCGACATCCATAGAAGTGTGCGAGGCCTCCGACCCCGTGGGACTCGGCGGGTCTGAGTCAGTGTTTACTGCGGCCGGCGCCATATTGTTTTCGACAAACTCCGACACGCAGTCAGAATATTCTCTAAATAAATGGGTTACAGTGCCCGTTTTTCCTGCAGGAGTCTTTCCTGCATGTTGGGATGCCGGTTGGGCTTTTTTATGGTTCCCCATTGTGGTGAAATACCTCAGTTTTTCGTGGCTTTCTTCTGTGTAGCTCAGGAGCTGAATCAATGTGCTGCCATGTAGCTCGGCTGTCGGCCACGCCCCCCGACTGAAAGTTATTTTGTGTTTCTTCTATTTGCGAATAATCGCACCAACTGTTGTCACCTTCTCAACAAGCTGCTTAGCGATGGTCTTGTAGCCCATCTCAGCCCTGTGTAGGTCTACAATCTTGTCCCTGACATCCTTGGACAGCTCTTTGGTCTTGGCCATGGTGGAGAGTTTGGAATCTGATTGATTGATTGCTTCTGTGGACAGGTGTATTGTATTTAGGTAATGAGCTGAGATTAGGAGCACCCCGTTTAAGAGAGTGTAACATATTAATCCTCACCTTGCAGTATTTGCGCTCAGCGGCCATCCATGTTGATGGATGCCGGCAGCTGCAGATCCACACCAAATTATAGTCCCACATGCGCCCACGTTGATGACGACGTTAGCGTGCGTGTGACATCGCGCGGGAGACTTGCGCACATGTTCTGGGGTCAAAGCCCGATTTCAGCCAATTAGATCTGTAAAGGGCCTATTTAAACGCAATTTTACTTTTCCTTATTGCCCTGTCGTGGTTTCCCTTAGTGGTTGTCCAAGAGTGTGTTCCTGAGCATTTATTTATGGTCATTGACTTTAGCTCATTTTGACTTACCTGTATTCTGGTATCCCTGACTTTTGGCTTTCCTTTATCGTTGTGACTATTCTTTGGTACGTTAAGACCAGCCATTCTAAGGACCGCTAAGACGTTACCTTTTAGTCCTACGTGTTGGATCAACTAAGTAATCCTGACAGAATGCTCCTAATCTCAGCTCGTTACCTGTATAAAAGACACCTGGGAGCCAGAAATCTTACTAATTGATAGGTGATCAATTATTTATTTTACTCATTGACATTCAAATCAATTTATAACTTTTTTGACATGAATTTTTCTGGATTTTTGTTTTCTTATTCTGTTAAATAACTATTTACTGTTAAAATACACCTGCCATTAAAATTATAGACTGATAATTTCTTTGTTAATGGACAAACATTCAAAATCAGCAGGGGATCATTTACTTTTTTCCCTCACTATATATATACCGTATATACTCGAGTATAAGCCGACCCGAATATAAGCCGAGGCCCCTAATTTTATCCCAAAAAACTGGGAAAACGTATTGACTCGAGTATAAGACTAGGGTGGGAAATGCAGCAGCTACTGGTAAATTTCTAAATAAAATTAGATCCTAAAAAAAATATATTAATTGAATATTTATTTACAGTGTGTGTATAATGAATGCAGTGTGTGCGTATGTGTGTGTGTATGAGTGCAGCGTGTGTGTATGAATGCAGTGTGTGTATGAGTGCAGTGTGTGTGTGCATGAATGCAGTGTGTGTGTGTATGAATGCAGTGTGTGAATGCAGTGTGTGCAGGGCCGGTGCAAGGATATTTGCCGCCGTAGGCAAAAAATTTTTTGCTGCCCCCTCCCCCCCCCATATGTCCTGACTTCCCCTCCTCCTCCCTCAGTGGTCCTTACCTCCCCACCCCCGTGTTCCTTCACTCCCCCCCCCCCAGTGGTCCTGACTCACCCCTCCCCTAGTGGTCCTTACCCTCCCCTCCCCTAGTGGTCCTTACTTCCCCCTCCCCTCCCATAGTGGTCCTTATCCCACCCCCTCCCTCTCATAGTGGTCCTTATCCCCCTTCTCCCTCCCATAGTGGTCCATATCCCCCCCATCCCTCCCATAGTGGTCCATATACCCCCCCTCCCTCCCATAATGGTCCTTATACCCACCCTCCCTCCCATAGTGGTCCTTATCCCACCCCCTCCCATAGTGGTCCTTATACCCCCCCTCCCTCCCATAGTGGTCCTTATACCCCCCTCCCTCCAATAGTGGTCCTTATCCCCCCCCTCCCTCCCATAGTGGTCCTTATCCCCCCTCCCTCCCATAGTGGTCCTTATACCCCCCTCCCTCCCATAGTGGTCCTTATCCCCCCCTCCCTCCCATAGTGGTCCTTATACCCCCCTCCCTCCCATAGTGGTCCTTATACCCCCCCTCCCTCCCATAGTGGTCCTTATACCCCCCCTCCCTCCCATAGTGGTCCTTACCCACCCCCCCTCCCTCCCATAGTGGTCCTTACCCCCCCCCCCCTCCCTCCCATAGTGGTCCTTATACCCCCCTCCCTCCCATAGTGGTCCCCTCCCTCCCATAGTGGTCCTTATACCCCCCTCCCTCCCATAGTGGTCCTTATACCCCCCCTCCCTCCCATAGTGGTCCTTATCCCCCCCTCCCTCCCATAGTGGTCCTTATACCCCCCCTCCCTCCCATAGTGGTCCTTACCCCCCCCCTCCCTCCCATAGTGGTCCTTACCCCCCCCCCTCCCTCCCATAGTGGTCCTTATACCCCCCCTCCCTCCCATAGTGGTCCTTATACCCCCCTCCCTCCCATAGTGGTCCTTATACCCCCCCTCCCTCCCATAGTGGTCCTTACCCACCCCCCCTCCCTCCCATAGTGGTCCTTATACCCCCCCTCCCTCCCATAGTGGTCCTTATACCCCCCTCCCTCCCATAGTGGTCCTTATACCCCCCCTCCCTCCCATAGTGGTCCTTATACCCCCCTCCCTCCCATAGTGGTCCTTATACCCCCCCTCCCTCCCATAGTGGTCCTTACCCACCCCCCCTCCCTCCCATAGTGGTCCTTACCCCCCCCTCCCTCCCATAGTGGTCCTTATACCCCCCCCCCTCCCATAGTGGTCCTTATACCCCTTTTTTATTATTAATTTTTTTTTATTATTTTATTTCTTTTTATTTATATTTTTTTTTTTTTCGTCCCCCCTCCCTGCTTGATATATGGCAGGGAGGGGGGCTCTCCTTTCCTGGTGGTCCAGTGGCAGTTCAGTGGGGGGGAGAGGGGGGCTGTCAGAGCTGTACTTACCTTTCCTGCAGCTCCTGTCAGCTCTCTCCTCCTCTGCGCCGTCCGTTCTGCTCTTCTGTCAGCTCACAGCTGGAAAAATTGTGAAATTCAAAGATTAGTAACTTTTTTGTTCCATCTTTTCTTATGTATGATCTCCATAATACATAATTAGACAGAATCGTGAGTGTCCCTTTAAGTTCATTTTGATTAATATTATTTGCATCCTATATTTTATCATTATGGATAATGTATTTTTATATTCAGTCCTCCACTGCATGAAACTAGAGTAGGGGATGCGGACAGAGCTTGTTTGGGTATCAGATCTACACATTCATTTAGTAATTACGTTGTTTTTACTGTATATTATTACAGCCCTGTCAGTGCTACAGTCTAAAATATGGTTCTATCATGTGGCACTGGCAGGATTACTATTTGGTTGAAATGGGTGTGATGAGACTGTAGGTGACATAATTTAATACAATATCAGTAAACTAATATTTACTTCTTTCTGGGGCAAAGGGAACTGCATGGTAAATTTATAGTATTTTTTTGAAGAGTAATTAGCTAATTTGCAAACAGAGCCTTTCCAGGTGTGCACTGTTTTCATGTGGAAAGCAGCCCATCATGGAAGCAATAAGAAATCATAAGCCACATGTGACAAAGTGCCCTTCGCCACTTGGGCCTGGAGAGGACTGCTTGCCAGCCTCTTGCCATGTGATTATGGTCCCTTGGAGATTGGGCCCTTTTAAAAAACGTATTCGGCCCTATAAACACAGTGGGGCCATTCGGTACTTGCCCTGTGTGAGCGGTGATACCCCCAGATAGCTATGCCATGGAGCCTATTCATATAATGAAAGACTATGGGAAAGACTTTAGCTCCATGGCAATTGAACTGTGTGAATAGGATCTGCGCGCTATTCGGTAGTTTTGTGCGTTCAGATCCCAGCTATCTGGGGATATGTTACATGTCTGTGTGTTATGTATAAAAAGTAACTTTATGTATTTTAAAGTGTTTTACTGTCTTTGTGTAACCATGTGCTCAATGGAGTCTGCCTCTATCCCTGGATAATTGGATTACTTCCCCCCATTGTCTCCAGGATAGAGGCCTCTGTAAAACCTGTGTGAGCCAGATTTAGCCATGCTGACAGGGGTTTTAAAAGATACTTTACTAACTTTTGAACCCCTGGTCTGATTTGAATATGTTGTTCCCCTGAATGGATTGATTGTGGATATGTAATTTTATGTGAATGTGATGTATGGTTTTAAAGTTACCGAGTATGTGTGGAAACTGTATTTTTACTGTATGTAATAATTATGTTAATTGCTTATCTGAGGGGAGGGGATGTGTAGGTTGTACTGTTACTTGATTGGTTGTTTTATGCCTCTCCCTGGGTGTGTCATGTATGTGCACAACTGTAATAAAAAGCAGGCTGGGTGTTCCAGACCTGAGACCACTGCCTGACCCTCAACACGGAGCCTTGTCTCGTTCTTGGGGGGATTCACTGTATGCTGTTGGAGATTGATTGCTAGGAGTGTAAGCTGATGTCTGCTTTTCCTGTTCGTCTGCTAGCAGCTATTCGTGAGGTTCCAGTTTGGAGTGCTATTTTGTATCCAGTTCGGGGGTTTGGTAATTTTACAGTAGCTGTGTCTGTCTGGGAAAAGGGGATTATCGCCTAAACGGATTTTTACCCCTTTTCTGCTGAAACGGTCCGTTACACCACACATTTGAGAATTTGAACCAATCAACATTTTGGGGGTGCATTGCCTATTGGAGAACTCACCACTGGTTGGAGTCCTACAAGTGTTTCCCAAAGCTGTTCATTATGTCCATCCACGCCTCCACACATGGGCTGGAGAAAGGTTGGCATACTGTTGATGTTTGGTTGTTTCAGGTAAATACTGATCTTATGGACCCTATTCATTCTCCACTTTTGATTTATTTAATATAAAATCACAGAAGACAACTGTGCTTCACATGGTATTTCAGTGTGTGACTAAAAGGTGTTAATTTAAACAATGTGCTGTACGCTGAGGGAAAATATATACTGCAGATACTGCAGATACCGTTGTTGTAGAATTATAGAATTTATGAAATCAGCTTAAGAGAATGCTTTGTCAGGAGGAAATGTGCGTCAGCGGAACAATAAGTTCCTGTTGAATGAAACATTGTGGCCACTGAGCGACATGTTGGTCTCAATAAAGTATGTGTCAGCTGAATAATAAAATGTGTATTTACTAAAAACCTTGAAAACTAACAGTGCCAACTACTCAAAATGGCTGACAAGGCACCCCTCCCATCGAGTGAGCACCTCATGCTAACAAGATGGCGCCTACATCTTGTGTCCACTCCCGTGTCAAGGATGTCACCACCTCTTGATGGGAGGGAATTTAACTAACCATTTAACACCTAAACCAATTAATCATGTTTACTTGTTGTTATCTTTAATTCTCCAGTGATGTAATAATGCCTTTAAAAGGGTCTGCGCACCCACTTTTTAGTTGGGCTGAATAAACCATTCCGAAGTTCTTTCATTAACCTGAACCCTGTGTCTCAGTGTGAATTTACTTCTGCGTGCACGCAACTTTATTATTTTTAATTTGGACAGGAACAGATAGTAATTCAAACTTATTGGTTTGCAGAAAAGAATCCACATCAATTTGGCGCCCAACCGTGGGGCTCTGGGTTATGCCCTGCCCGGACAGCTGTCCAAGAAGACGCTGGGGGGATGAATCCTGGGGGAAGGAAAAGAGGCTGATCACCTCTGAATACACGGTAGAGATTGCTGCAGCACCTAGCCGGTATGTTCCTGCCCCTGTGATTGACCTGTCCCAGTGTCTGTGACTGCTGCCGAGAGGACATCAAAGTCAGGTTATAACTTGCCCAGAGTCCTTGTATTTTTATTGATACCTAGTTTACCTGCATGTTGACTATCTGTTGCCTGGGTGTGTTTGTATTGGTTTAGCTTAGGTCCCCGGGGAGTGTGAGTGCCTGTTTACCCCTTTTAGGTGCTAGGTGGCTCTAGCAGTAAGGAAAAAGGGGAGGGGACCTGGTGGAAGTCTGTGTGGACTCACTACTTTCTCAGGTCCAGGGTGTCACTTTGAGAGTCTGGCTAGCCTCATTGTGCACATTACTCTGCTTGCAGAGGGTGGGACACTTCAGCCTCGAGCGCTGACGCTGGTAGTGTTCTTTTAACCTCTCAGTGCCCGCGGATACGGACCTTGTTAGGTTTTTGTGGTGGTATTGGATTCGGGCAGGCATTGCTGTTTCCATCACCGCGTGGTAGTGAGACTTGCGGGTGGGTCCGCAACAGGGACACTACGAGGTTGAGGGAGTTGGCTTCTGCCACACGAGTAAAGGAAAGGTATTATTGTTATTTTCACCTCTCAGTGCCCGCGGATACGGACATTGTTAGGTTTTTGTGGTGGGATTGGATTCGGGCAGGCATTGCTGTTTAGCCTAACCTAACAATGTCCGTATCCGCGGGCACTGAGAGGTGAAAATAACAATAATACCTTTCCTTTACTCGTGTGGCAGAGTACTCCGCCCACCTCCACTGCTACATCACCTGTCTGCTCCCCTACCTGCCCACCTCCTCTTACTCCTCCCACTAATCTCTCCCCTTCGTCTGTCTCCCCTCCTACTGCTTTTTCTCCTCCTCCTCCCTCATCTCCTGTCCCTCCTACTCCACCTTCTCCTCCTCCTACTCCTCCTGTCCCTCCTACTCCACCTTCTCCTCCTCCTACTCCTCCTGTCCCTCCTACTCCACCTTCTGCCCCTCCTCCTCCACCTTCTCCTCCTCCTACTCCACCAGCTACTCATTCCTCCATTTCCCCACCACCATATCTATATCCTTTATATTCTTCCTCCCTTCCTAATCCCTACCCATCTCCTCCACCCTACCCGTGCCCCGCTCTGACACCTGCCCCAATGGCCTGGCCATTCCCCTGTCCTTATCCTGCAACCCCGCCCTATTCAGCCCCTTCCTATGTATCTTCCATCGCCACACCCCCGGCCCCGATCACGCCTACCTTGCCTCAACCTGCTCAAGTCGTGCCCACATCCAACATGGCCGCCACTTCCTCCCTTAACCCCAACGCCACTTCCTTCCACGCCTCCAATATGGCAGCCCCCAGTGGTGTGGCACCTCTAATGCCGGTCCTTCCAAATGATTTGTTAGCGCCAGCTAATACCTCACCATTAGCTCTGGCAGGCGGAGTGCCCATTCTACCCCCGGCCCTGACACCCCAGGTAGCTACAAATCCTACAGGAGTCAGAGTGTCACCGTCCCAAAATTAATTCGATTCAGTCAGCTCTCATGGTTACCAAGTTCCACCGGACTCCAGAGACACATCGCCTGCCCCGATCCTCTATCCGTGACCCTTTCGGTCGCCGGAATCAGGGAGAGAAGGCCCCTATAATGTATGTCTCCTTCAATCCAACACAGGCCTGTGCTCTGATGAAATCACTCCCTGACCCTGAAAAACAACCCATGCCCTTCTATAGAGGGGTAGTTCAAATTAAAAAAACCTATTCCGCTGCATGGCGTGATTTATTAAGCATCTGTGCCATAAAGGCTGGAGATGCTTATTGGCCTAGCATTGCCCGCCACCTCTGTACCAACTGCCTCGCTAGTGATACTGACTATACATCAGGGATTGAGTTCTGCGACCAGCTGAAGGCCTGGGCTAAGGATAAGCTTGCGGACCAAGCAGCTGGCCTCAACGATGTTATTCAGGAAAAGGGTGAATCTGTGGAGAGGTTCCATGCTAGACTTTTTCAAGTGTTCTCAGACCTGGGATTTGATCTCAGTAACAAAATTCACTCCCAGATGCTTTCCGGTGCCTTTGTCCTAGGCATCAAAGACTCTATACGCAAGGGCATTATTGCTGCACACCCTGAATATAGAGTGGTTCCCCTGGATAAGTTACTTTTAGTTGCCAGAGGAAACAGCACAGAATCCTTGGAAGTTCAATTCAACTCCTATTATGGTGTCACGCCCTATCCCAAAAGGCACCAAGCCCGCTGATGGAGTCTGTTTTAATTGTTGGGAAAAGGGCAATTTCAGGAGTGAATGCCCCGAGCCCAGGAAATACCGAAAACCATACACAGACGAGGAGGAGACTAAGCCTACACCTACCACAAAGGCTCCAAAACCTCCCTTACATGATTCAGTTCAAGAAGATTAGGAAATTGGCAAGCCTGTGTCATTAACCCCTGTCATGGCAGTGTCTTCAGGGGAACAAGGGGGGCCACTAGCCACTGTGACTTTACCTATTGAAGGTCACCCTACCACATTCCTTGTTGACACAGGTGCAGCCCGAAGTGTTCTGAGAGAACAAGACCTGCCTGATTCTTCATTCCTTTCCAATATTGATGTCTCCTGTGTTGGTGTAGATGGCCTCCCGAGATATAGTCCTCTAACTACTCCTTTACCGGTTGGCAACTGCCCCAGTCTGCTTGCCCGATTTGTGGTGTCTTCAACATGCCCTATTAACCTGTTAGGTGCTGATGTCCTTTCCCACCTACAGGCATCTATCACCTTCACACCAGACGGCCAGGTGGAACTATCTTCTCCCCTGTCCGACTCCTCAGCCTTGTGTTCCCTGCCTTTGATGCTTCATCTAGAAGAACCCCATGGGGATGCAAAGGCCCTGAGGGACAATTTTCCAGAATTTCTAATGACAGGTGTCCCCAAGAAGCTATGGTCTTCAGGCCCAGAGGACATAGGTCATCTTAAAGTCCCACCTGTGATGGTAAATCTAATTCCAGGAGCAAAATGACCAAGAAAGTCTCAATATCCGTTGAAACCAGCACAAGCTGAAGCCATCACGAAACAAGTCCAAGCACTACTAGCTAAAGGTGCTCTTGTCAAGTGCGAATCACCATGGAACACCTCATTGTTCCCTGTGAAGAAGAAGACACCCAAGGGTGAACCTGAGAAGTACAGAATGGTCCAGGATCTTCGGGCTGTAAATGAGGCCACGGTTCTGGACACCCCGATTGTGCCTAATCCACACACACTCCTCTCTGGTGTTCCACCTTCTGCCAAATACTTCACAGTGATTGACTTGGCCAATGCCTTTTTCAGTGTCCCTCTGGACCCCACCTGTCAGTACCTGTTTGCCTTCACACACGAGAAACAACAATACACATGGACTGTTATGCCCCAGGGGGCACAAAATTCACCAAGTCAGTTTGCAAAGGCAATGTCTTCCATCCTTGATCCATGGCAATCTGATCACCCTGATGTTGTCCTGCTCCAATATGTTGACGACCTGCTCCTTTGTGGAGATGACATCCCCACGACAGAAAAATGTTCTCTGGATCTCCTTTGTTATCTTGCAGATCAGGGGTGTAAGGCGTCTCTTATCAAACTTCAATTTTGTCAGGCTACTGTAATCTTTCTAGGCCATTGCCTGTCTCATGGCACTAGACACCTCACCCGGGATCATGTCAGAGCGGTTTTGGCCATTCCACCTCCAAGAACCCCAAAGTCCCTCCACGCTTTTCTAGGCCTTATTTCATACTGCCGAGCATGGATCCCTGAGGCCTCCCTACTCATGCAACCTTTGTATGATGCTCTCAAATCAGACCCGTTCTGTCTGTCCTCTGAAGCACATGACAACTTCTATACTCTCCAACGTGCTATTGCTTCTGCTCCCGCCCTTGGCCTACCAGACTACACCAAACCATTCAAATTATTTGTGTCTGAAAGACAAGGCCACGCTACAGGAGTCCTCACTCAAGCCCATGGTCCTGGCGGACGCCAAAGGCCTATTGGATTCTTCTCTTGCCAACTGGACATTGTGGCTAGAGGAACCCCCTCTTGCCTTCGAGCTGTTTTTGCTGCTCAGGAACTCATTAACAGCACTGGGGACCTGGTTCTTGGACACCCTCTGACTGTTTTAGCACCTCATGATATTTCTGCCATAATTAACCAGGTCCAACTCAAACATGTTACCCCTGCCAGACACCTTCGTCTCCAATGTCATCTCCTGTTACCCGACAATGTTACACTTCAACGATGTCAGGTTTTGAATCCGTCCACTCTTCTGCCACTCCCTGAGGGGGGTAGCTACTATGGATTTATCATGGATGAAGGCTATGTCCTACTTCTTAAGCACACGACTAAATTAATGCACTCCTCCAATTTACCTTCCTGTGACGGGCAGAATATGCTTTCTGCACCATGTGGTACAAACCAACCATTAACCCTGACCCTCATTACGAAGATGAACTCTATCAATTAGTTGAGGTAAAACTCACTCTACAAGATTTTTACTGTGATACTGAAAGCAACAGTATGATTTTGGTCCAACTACCACTCGGACATCTATATCACCATTGGGACACAGCCATTCCACATGTCCCTGTTACCAAATCAAAGATAAAGTCATGGGGTGATCTCGGGCCCATGGCAAAACTATGGGCCACCATGGATGAACTACAGCTCCAAGAAAGAGGCGTTGTCAAGTACCCAACAACTGAACATGTAAAAGCATGGCCACGGTACTTTCTGGAAGAAGAATTTGAAGATCTGGTCATAAAGCACGATTATGATCCAGAAGCGCCCCATGACTGTTTTGAACAGATGGAAATGGAAACAACACATTTACCAACCATGCATGAGAATTCACTAATAGATCCTGACCTCACCCTGTTTGTGGACAGCTCAAGGTATGCTGATGAAGAAGGAAAATATCACACAGGATATGCCGTCACACAGGATATGCCGTCATCATCTCTACCATCAACAATGTCTGCACAAGAAGCTGAATTACAAGCTCTAACTTCAGCATGCAAGATCTCTGAAGGGAAGCGCGCCAATATCTACACAGATTCAAGATATGCACTGGGCGTGGCTCATGACTTCGGATTGATTTGGAAAACAAGAGGATTTCTTACCACTGCCGGTACACCAGTCAAGCACAGTTCTGCAATCAATGAGCTGATGGATGCCCTCCTACTTCCAGAAGAAGTGGCCATTCTGAAGGTAAAGGCACATGGAAAGTTGGATTCGGATGAAGCAAGGGACAACCATCTGGCTGATCAAGCTGCAAAACAAGCTGCAAGAGAACCACAGGAAGTGGACAGAAGAGTGTTCGGAAGCGAAGAAACTCCCATATTTACCTTGCAGACTCTTCCAACTGATTTAAAAATCCTATGGGAACAACAGGCTGCAGTTGCCCCTGAGGAAATACAAAGATGGAAACGGAAAGGGGCAGTTATGAAGGATGGAGTGTACTCCAACAACTTCAAATTCTGCCTCCCTAAGAATCTGTACCCAGCAGTTGTTCAATGGGCACATGGACCTGCACATTTATCAAAGGACCTAATGAATGCTCTTGTACAAAAGTACTACGAAGCACCCGGAATTACTACACTAACCAGTAACTACTGCAAGGCCTGTGTTATTTGTGCTAAATGCAATCCAGGAAAAACAGTCAAAGTTCCTCCAAAACATCTGGTTAAGCCCATGTATCCATTCCAGAGGATTCAGATCGACCACATCCAGATGCCAAAGAGTGGTCACTATGAATATGCACTAGTGATAGTGGACATGTTCTCAGGCTGGCCAGAAGCCTATCCAGTGGTTAACATTACCGCCAAGACAACAGCAAAGCATCTACTTACGGAAATTGTATGTAGATTTGGACTCCCAGAAGTTATTGAAAGCGACCAAGGCCCAGCTTTTACAGCATCAGTGACCAAAGAGCTTTGGACTGCCTTTGGAGTGACCCTTGCTTTCCACACACCTTATCACCCACAAAGCAGTGGCAAAGTGGAACGTATGAATGGTACCCTAAAAGCTAGGATGTAAAAAATGTCACAAGAAACAAAGATGCCCTGGCCAGAAAGCTTGTCAATAGCTCTATTCAGTGTCAGACACACACCCAGAGGAAAACCCTAATTGTCTCCATATGAGATTCTATTTGGGACTGCACCCAGGCTAGGTTGCTATTTTCCCCAACAACTACAACTTCAAACTGATGTTTTAGTAGATTATGTAACTGAACTTGCAAGTGCTTTAAACAAAATCCATGCCCAAGTTTTCTCTTCAATTCCAGATCCTGATTCTGACACGGGCAACCACAGTCTGCTCCCCGGTGATTGGGTCCTAGTCAAGAAATTTGTGCGGAAACACACCCTGGAACCAAGATTTGACGGACCATTTCTTCACACCATTTATTCTACTAATCACCTCCACCTCCGTCAAGTTGGCTGGAAGAGGCAACTGGATACACGCCTCCCATTGCAAGAAGGTTCCTGCCCCAGAGGAAGCAGACTCCTCACAACCATGTACCTCTGGTACATCATCCCCTTGATTAGTTTCCTTGAGGCCCAACAAGTGGCCATTACTAAAGATGCTAGTGGGTACACTTTCTGGTATAATTCATCATGCACCCGCGTAGCTACATTTACCTTTGATTACTGTGACATTGTGGATTGCCCATTCCCAAGTCACAGATTCAAACCATTTACAAAGATATACAGTGTGAAGAAATGACTCTGTTATCCGGTACTTCTGCATGTTTCTTGCTTTTTCTGTATGTTTTCAATCGGCAGATGGAACTGCCGAACAAAAGACCACCCCTGGCTCACTTAACTTCAAAGCCGGCATCACTTTCACCCTCTACGCGTGCAGCCAGCGTTCGTACTGCCGAACGCCACGTGGCAGAGAAAACCGCGGCCATCTTTTTTTCATCAAACAAAGGCAGCGGGACTTGGTCGTCGAGTGTCTGGAACTAAAATCGGACACTCGACTTCCCGAACACCGGTCTCAATCGTACGAACGCTGGAACTATAGATACCGATTAGCTAGAAGAGCGCTTTTCGGTACAATTGTGCATACGAATGAGTGGAACAATCGCTGCTAGGAGCCAGGGGAATCCATTCGGTACTTTTATTCGTTTTTCCCCTTTTTCTGAAGTGACCGGCAATAACCCTCAAACTTGTGGAACTATTTTGGGCAGCCCACCCCCGGTGACCCGGTCACAAAGGACTTCCAGAGATTTTGAGAACCCCTGAACCGATCTGGGTGAAATTTGAATATGTTGGTCACCCAGATCAGGGCTATCAGGGGACATAGGATTTGTGGGGATACCCCATGTATAAAGGGGTGTTCCAGAAATTGGGGAGACTAGTGATTTTTCTGCCTGGAGATAATTAGGTTGCCACTGTATCAGACCTGATTATCTCCAGGGCTAGGGGAGGGAATTACATGTTTGTGTTGGGTGTGTTTTATATTGTTACTGTACACGATTGGATAAATGTTACTCCTCCCTGTGGGATGTCCCCTTGCATGGGGACCTGCATAAAAGGCTGTGTGTGTGAATAAAATTTAGTTCTACTTGTATCCTAATCCTGGACTCTGACTGTTATTTGGAATTCGTATGCTTTACCAAGGGAATTATCTTGTGAAGCTATTTGTATTTTGTATGGAATTTGATCCTTGTAACTACCGAACGGAGGTCTCTCTACACTAGACTCTGGCGTTTCGGGAAGGAAACTACCGAAAGAGGTTTGGCTAGACTTGGTTTCCTTACATACCACATGCAAAAGACCCCTATGTTTGTGTAGTTGACAAGCAATAGGGGCACAACTGTAACCATTGGGGGGCTGCAGGATGGAATGCTGGGCATGCCTGGGGTTACAAACCCAAAAGTGCCTTATCTAAAGTAGATGACCATGGTAGATCTCTCCTTCAAAGAATGACTTTAAGAAAGCCTGGAGGAGGTACGCCCATGAAATTAATGTTAAATATTGAGCATCCTGGCCCAAAGGATGCTGACCCATATGTAATGGGAATGTATTGGAAAAGAGGTTCCTATAACAAGTTAGGTCATTTCTATCTTAAAGATATGTACCACTCTCCAGAGTGGCAAGGGGCTGTTCATATGGTCCCAAATCCACTGAAACCACATATCCAGTCTTTTAAGGACATGATGGCCATTGCTAACCCCACCTTCGAAGATACCATGGCCGCTGAAACTGGTTTCAATTATGTCAATCTCTGGTTAGAGTGGATGAAATATAATGCTAATAAACATAACAGAACCGCATGCTATGTGTGCGGTGGTGCTCGGCCTCATCTTGGCACCGTTCCTCTAACTCTCCCTTTGGAGATAGAGAATTGCTTCCTAAGTCTCTTTGCCTACCGCTATAATTTCAACAGGTCCCTCTGCGAAGCATGGACGGCAGAGTACCCTCTCTTAGTTGGAAATGTCAAACCCCCAGATGGAATCACGATTTATAAGGGTAATTACACTTGTTATACTAATTATGACGGGATTGGTAAATTCATGGGTAACTTTTCCAATGGTTATTGTGCCACCTACAGAACTGTTCCTAAACGCCTATTACAACACCATACCAGGTCATTGGGGGATATTTACTGGTTATGTGGGGATTTGCAGTTAAGATCCAGGCTAGAAACTGAGTGGTGGGGTGAGTGTGCCCTAGCCAAAGTTATCATGCCCATTCATATTATTTCTGATAATCATCCTGACACACACGATCCTCCACATACACCAGCCAGAGTTAAGCGCGAAACCCCAGTAAAAGGCAGTTTTGACTCCCACATTTACATAGATGCCGTTGGGGTGCCTAGGGGGATACCTAA
The DNA here is from genome assembly GCF_036172605.1 of Pelobates fuscus. Lineage (NCBI taxonomy): Eukaryota > Metazoa > Chordata > Amphibia > Anura > Pelobatidae > Pelobates > Pelobates fuscus. Next base: position 174,545,643 of record NC_086322.1, read on the forward strand.
TGAATTTAAAGCTAGAGATGAAGTCGCTGCAGGGTTTGAATCACTTTTTACCATAGTCACTGCCAACAAAAATCTTAATTGGATTAACTACATTTATTACAACCAACAGCGTTTAGTCAATTACACCAGGGATGCCCTCCAGGGCCTGGCCGAACAGTTGAAGGCCACATCCCAGATGACCTTCCAGAACAGAATGGCCTTAGACATGATTCTAGCTGAAAAGGGGGGTGTATGTAAAATACTACCCGACACCATGACTTGTTGCACTTACATTCCAGAAAACACAGTTCCAAATGGTAAGGTCACTATGGCCATAGAGAAGTTAAAGAAACTCTCAGAAGAGTTAAAGAGGAACTCTGGGGTAACAGATCCCTGGGAAAGGTGGTTTGGTTGGATGGCAGGTTGGCAGAAAGCCTTAATCCATATTGGTATGGCTCTACTAATTTTTCTTCTTGTTCTTGCTCTTCTCGTTTGTTGTGTCCTCCCATGCCTTAGAAAATTCTTACAGAAGACTACAGACCAAGCAACGCCAACTTTCACTCATCTGGCGATCGATGATCAAGATCTCACCTCACCCTGTATTCCGCTACAAACTCTCCCTTATACTGATAAAGTGCAGATATTTTAGGAAGGGAACCAGTGCAGGGACAGCGTCCGTTTGTATGGGTTAGCCTGTGGGAAGAAGTGGTGGACAAGCTGCCAGCTGGCCAACCCCACAGTGAAGTGTTTGAGGGCCGTACTGACGGATGAGCTGCAGCCTATTAGGGTCAGATAGGGGTAGACATGCACTTTGCAATAACACCAAGCTAGCGGTCATGGGGTTTCTGTGTCTTTGGGCTTCTGGTATTAACAAATTAAAGTTTTTTTTTTAGTAACTAACATTTTAAGGGGGGACTGTTGTAGAATTATAGAATTTATGAAATCAGCTTAAGAGAATGCTTTGTCAGGAAGAAATGTGCGTCAGCGGAACAATAAGTTCCTGTTGAATGAAACATTGTGGCCACTGAGCGACATGTTGGTCTCAATAAAGTATGTGTCAGCTGAATAATAAAATGTGTATTTACTAAAAACCTTGAAAACTAACCTTGAAACTAACAGTGCCAACTACTCAAAATGGCTGACAAGGCACCCCTCCGATTGAGTGAGCACCTCATGCTAACAAGATGGCGCCTACATCTTGTGTCCACTCCCGTGTCAAGGATGTCACCACCTCTTGATGAGAGGGCATTTAACTAACCACTTAACACCTAAACCAATTAATCATGTTTACTTGTTGTTATCTTGAATTCTCCAGTGATGTAATAATGCCTTTAAAAGGGTCTGCGCACCCACTTTTTAGTTGGGCTGAATAAACCATTCCGAAGTTCTTTCATTAACCTGAACCCTGTGTCTCAGTGTGAATTTACTTCTGCGTGCACGCAACTTTATTATTTTTAATTTGGACAGGAACAGATAGTCATTCAAACTTATTGGTTTGCAGAAAAGAATCCACATCCACATACCGTTATATCAGTCCCACGGATTAAAATATCAATGCAGATGCAGTAAGGCCTACCGCGTGCGTGGACAACAGAGAGACATCGCCGGAGGGCTCTGGCCATGGAATACCTTCAGTCTGGAGGACCAGACACTCGGCACACATAACAAGGGTGAGATGGGACGCAAACTGCAAAAACTGCCCCTACTCACGCCAAAGCCACAGCGAGATATAGGCCAAATGCTACAAACGCCTAATGTAACACGAGCCCTGACCCCATGAAAAGGCTTCCTACAGCCATCGGAAGATGGGGACCCACATGACAGCCCTCTACAGAGCCCTTGACCTCAAGAGCTCCCACAGGGCACACAGGGCACACCAGCTTCAAAGAGCGACATACAAGCCATGCTGACAGGCCTATAGCACAACCTTAGGCAGATGTGGGAAGCAGATCTGGCGGTACTTACTACCAAAGTGTAAGCGGTGAAAGGGAAAGCGGACGGCAACTGCAATCCACACAGGCAACTATGGCCAGATAAGTAAACATACTTAATGACAGGGGCAGACACAAGAACATCAAGATTAAAGGGATCAGGGAGTCGATACCACCATAAGAGCTACCCCACTTTAACAGATCCCTAGTGCGGCCAAAACCTTCTCATTCAACAAAGTCTACAGGATCTCTTAATCCCCACAAGCTCCTAATGCAGCTCCACGGGACCTTATGTTGCATTGCCAAATGATGACAGACAAGCTGGGACTGCTGGCTGCATTGAATGGAAAAACACCCTTTGAATTTGAAACTTTCCAACTCTAATTTTTTCAGGAGTTAAGCAAGGCTATGCTACTGTGATGCAAAAATATGCAATTGTTAACCGAACCACTACAAGCAGCAGGACTCACTTACAGATGGGCAACACCTGAGACAGTTTGGGTGACGAAAGAGGGACAACACTAAAAGGCTACCGACCCAAAAGAGGGTCCAGCACCACAGGCCACAGGCACTACAGCTAGCTTCAGATCCAAAGAGAAGAGAGGAGCCACAACCTGAATCACCTCCCAGTGGCACAGCTGTTCTTATTTTAGACCACAATGATATGTTGTGGCACCTTATTCATCAATTGTGTTTAATCCTGTTTAAGTTACATGTCTATTTGACTTTAGTTTATTTTACTTGTTAAATAGGGAACTGCAACTCACAGGTCCCAGACCCATGAGACAGGTGCAATGGACCTGTAGAGCAAGCTCTTCTGCTCCGGTGACATAACCCCCCCATCACCTCATGGCAACGGGGAACTACTTACATAGGAGTCCATCCCCCTCAACCCACAATAAACAAATAAATAGAGATACCATCCCTATGATGGCTCAGCTAGGCCCTGCAACCCACTCAAGCTCCTATTCGACTAGACTTACACTTCTAGTATTCCACAAACAGACTATACCTCACAACTTGACCTAACCCAGTTTAATGAAGGCATCACTCCCTAGAAAACAGCACACCATAAACCAAAGTGACACCCACTAAGTCAAACTCAGTAACCTCTACTGTCCAGAGACATGGTAACTGCACATGAAACTCCAACGACACACGATACTACGTCCTTATATAGACTAGACTTACAAAACTCAAACAACTTAAAACACGCTCACCACCAATCCAGAAGGTCAAGGAACACCTGCAACATCAGGACACCATATCCAGGCCTCTTTATCTCACTGGCTAAATGATTCACAGATAGTGGTGCTGTTAATCCCACACAGACGAGTGGACAACACTCTCCATATCTCAAACCAAATTTCTCATTATTACTTATCAGTCAATTTTATCAAAAATGAGCAAATTGTACCACCATGACGCCTTGTATTAAATATGATATGCTTTTCTGTAATGTGTCATTGCTGTCGTGGCTCTACATGTAAGTATTTGATCCCCCTATCAATCAGCAATATTTCTGGCTCCCATGTGTCTGTTATACAGGTAACGAACTGAGATTATGAGCACTCTCTTAAAGAGAGTGCTCCTAATCTTAGCTCTTAACTAAATAAAAGACACCGGTCCACAGAAGCAATCAATCAATCAGATTCCAAACTCTCCACCATGGCCAAGACCAAAGAGCTGTCCAAGGATATCAGGGGCAGGATTGTAGACCTACACAGGGCTAGAATGGGCTACAAGACCATCACAAAGCAGCTTGGTGAGAAGGTGACAACAGTTGATGTGATTATTCGCAAATTGAAGAAACACAAAATATCTGTCAGTCTCCCTCAGTCTGGTGCTCCATGCAAGATTTCATCTCGTGGAGTTTCAAAGATCATGAGAATGGTGAGGAATCATCCCAGAACTACACAGGAGGATCTTGTTAATGATCTCAAGGCAGTTGGTACCATAGTCACCAAGAAAACAATTGGTAACACACTACGCCATGATGGACTAAAAATCCTACAGCGCCCGCATGGTCCCCCTGCTCAAGAAAGCACATGTACAGGCCCCTCTGATCTTTGACAATGAACATCTAAATGATTCAGAGGAGAACTGGGTGAAAGTGTCGTGGTCAGATTAGACCAAAATAAAGCTCTTTGGCATCAACTCAACTCACCGTGTTTCGAGGAGGAGGAATGCTGCCTATGACCCCAAGAACACCATCCCCACCATCAAACATGGAGGTGGAAACATTGTGCTTTGGGGGCGTTTTTCTGCTACGGGGACAGGACAACTGCACCGCATCAAAGGGATGGTGGACGGGGCCATGTACTGTCAAATCTTGGGTGAGAACCTCCTTCCTCAGCCAGTGCATTGAAAATGGGTTGTGGATGGGTATTCCAGCATGACAATGACCCAAAACACACAGCCAAGGCAACAAAGGAGTGGCTCAAGAAGAAGCACATGAAGACCCTGAAGTATCCTAACCAGAGTCCAGACCTTAATCCTATAGAAAATCTATGGAGAGAGCTGAAAGTTCTAATTGCCAAACGTCAGCTTCGAAACCTTAATGACTTGGAGAAGATCTGCAAAGAGGAGTGGGACTATATCCCTCCTGAGATGTGTGTAAACCTGGTGGCCAACTACAAAATATGTCTGACCTCTGTGATTGCCAACAAGGGTTTTGCCACTAAGTACTAAGTCGAACGGGTCAAATACTTATATCACTCATTGGCATGCAAATCATTTTATAACTTTTTTTATTTTGGGTAAGGTTATTTGAAATGTTTATCGTTCTAATCACATCTGTGGCTTTTGCTAAGACCTTAGGAACTACCTCATTTTAAAAAATATATTTTAGTGACTTTGAAACATTTTTCCTAACTTGAGTCAGATGTTGTAAAAAACCTGACTCTGCGGTATGAAAAGATTTCAGAGTTAGGTAATTGAAATTGTTGAACTAAGGTTTCGAAAGGCCACAGTTTTTCTTGATACAATAATTGGGACACCTTGTAGATTCCCCACTCTCTCCATCTAGATAAAGATATATGTGTTATTTTAGATTCTTTCACAGGAAGCTTTAAAAAGTCCAAAACAGCATGTTTGTTCCCTATTTTTCTTTTAATCTCTTCCCAAATGGGAATCACTTGCTCCAATGTTTTATTGTTTTCGATAGGAACTCTCCTTGCTTTGAATTTTTTTGTGTTCCAAATCAGACAAGAGGAGTCAATAAGGCCCACTGCCTCCATTTCGATTTTAAAACAACGCTCTACTAAAGCTGTTTGCAACTGAATTATTTAAATATGGGTTATTATGTTAGCCCAATAGTAGAATCTTATATTTGGGAAATTTAGGCCACTGTCGGTCGGTTTAATAGATAAAGCTATTCTATTTATTCTAAGTTTTTCCCTCTGGTAAGGAAAGTTTCAATACTATTTTACAAGATTGTTAACCAATCGTTGAATATTCAAGGATATAATCTTTCAATGTAAGGTAATAGCTGCTTGATCCAAGGATAAATCTGACTGCCATTCTGGGGTCAAGAAGGAATTGTTTTCCTAGCTTGTTGCAAAATTGTGCTTCAAACTGGGTTTTTTGCCTTCTTTTGGATCAACAGCAAAAAAAACAAATGTGAGGAAGGCTGAACCTGATGGACGCAAGTCTCTTTTCAGCTATGTAACTATGTAACTATGTAACCAGTTTTCTGTGATTCTAAGGGGGGATCATCTGACTGTAGTTCTTAAATTCTCCCATCAGATGATCTAAATACATTTTTTGATCAGTTATTGTAAATCAGAATATCATCTGCAAGCAAGAAGATTTTTAATTAATTATCTCTCATCCTAAAACCTTGTATTTTCAAATTATTTCTAATATTCAGTGCAAGTGGTTCAATCAAGAGTATGTACAACAACGGCGACAGAGGACATCCTTGTCTGACGCCATTGTTAATTGTAATCCAGTCCGAGCAAACATTTGGTATTACTATTCTAGCGGTGGGATATACAATGCCATAATGGCATCAAGCATCCAGCCACTTATATTATAAGATACTAATACGTATTCAAAGAATTTCCAACTTAGCCTGTCGAACACTTTTTCAGCGTCAACTGCTATGGAAACGAACAGTATGTTTTTCCTTTCAGAGCTATCGAGGATATCTATGAGTCTTCTTGTATTAGAACCCGACCATCTGCCTGGTATGAAACCAATCTGATCAATATGGATTAAATCACGTCTTTGAGGAATTTTGCTAAAATGGATGAAAATATTTTGATGTCAGTATTTATTAAAGAAATGGGATGATAACTAGAGCTCTCCTTAGAGTTTTTACTGGGATTCAAAATAGGAAGAACATTAGCTCTAGTTATTTCATCAAGGAGCTGCCTGTTTAAACCACATTATTAAAAGTTAGGGCCAAATGTTTGCTCAGCTGGGATTTGAAGGTGTGGAAAAATAAATTAGTAAATCCGTCTGGTCCGGGTGTCTTAGACTTTTGCAGATTTAAGATAGCAATTTCTACTTCCTCTACACTAATAAGTAAATCTAAGACTGGTTGAAGATCTTTGGAAGCTTAGTATTAAGTAGATATTGGTTTATAGAATCCAATGAAGATTATATAATTTGCCGTAATAATGTTAAAACTATTCCCGATGTCCTTAGGATTTATAAATCTTTCATTATTATAAACTATCTTTATTATGCGCAAGATGGCTTGTTGCTTTCTGAGCTTGTTTATTAAGAATTCTAGCAGTTTTATTGCTTCTACAGTAGAATTTAAGTTTTAATTTATTAATATTTTTTTGAATTCTATTATTTAAGAATTGAGAGATTTTATCCTATATGACTATACTTTTCCTGCCTTTATCACCTTGTTTTCTGCAGATAGCTTATACAGAGAGTTTATATACATAAGACACATCTTTATCTCTATTTTTGTAGATAGCCTTGAATGCACACCACATCGTAAGGAGAGATGTATCAGAGGGATCATTCTTCTTAAAATAAAAATCGATTAACCAGTCTAATTTATCTCTATTATTTTTATAATGCAGCAAGAAATCATTTAATTTCCACGTATTTTTACTCTTCATCGATAAATTATCTTTTGTATCAAACAGGATAATGCTATGGTCTGACCATGTAAAATCTACAATTTTAATATTCTTCATATTTTCTACCATATTCAGGTTACCCCAAACCATATAGATTCTTGAATATGTAAAATAAACCCTAGAGAGGTGTGTATAATCCCTAAATTCTGGATTAGAAACTCCATGTATCGAAGAGATTATAATTATATAAGCCTTCCAGATGAAGTGGTAGAGGTTAACACAGTAAAGGAGTTTAAGCATGCGTGGGATAGGCATAAGGCTATCCTAACTATAAGATAAGGCCAGGGACTAATGAAAGTATTTAGAAAATTGGGCAGACTAGATGGGCCGAATGGTTCTTATCTGCCGTCACATTCTATGTTTCTATGTTTCTATGATCTAGCATATTTTATTACTCTATTATTTATAACACTTCCTTTTTATAGTTTATTGTCTTCCTCTGGATAGAGGACACAGTTAAAGTCACCAGCCATAATATATATCCCTGTTTTAACCATCTTGGCCTTTTCCAATATTTTATTTAGAAGTGGTAGGTAAATATTAACTAAGATGTGTTTGACCTCATTAATCTTACAAACCAAGATCACAAATCTTCCTTCTGGGTCTAGTTCTTGGTATAGAGTCTCCCATTTAACATTTTGGGAGATTATTATAGACATGGATAATAGTTGGATATTTCTTGCAATGGATAATAGTTGGATATTTCTTGCCTCCCATCTTAACTTCTCCCCTTGACGCCAATGTGTTTCCTGTAGCATACATACATCTACTTTCTCTTTGACAAGATAGTTATAATCCTGAGATCTTTTATTCATAGTGTTTATTCCCTGAGTGTTTACTGATAGAAACTTAACCATAATCGTTTAACGCAAAAAAGTAGTACCCAAACTACCCCTCTCGACATCGCAGGCAACATAAAACATAAACACAAACTATTTTGATCCTCAGGAACAACCTGAGTTCAATGATAAAAATCCTACCCTGCCAAGGGCTCCAAACACCCTTTTTAGAGTCCCCCATTCTCTTCGGTACCCTACTTCTATGAGTCCTATGTCTTATCTAAGACATCAAGTAGAGTTATAGGGACCAGAGATAAGTGCGGACCAAGCGCGCGAAAGAAGAAATCTTTAATTAAACTAACATTTTCTTTTCCTTTCCTTTTCTCTTTCATCTTTCTTTTTTAAACTGAACTGATTTGTCTTATATTAATATACCGTATATACTCGAGTATAAGCCGAGTTTTTCAGCACATTTTTTGTGCTGAAAAACCCCAACTCGGCTTATACTCGAGTCACTGTCTGTATTATGGCAATTTGTCAGCTCCCTCCTCCTCCGCGCCGTCCGTTCAGCACCTCGGTCAGCTCCCAGTGTAAATCTCGCGAGAGCCGCGGCTCTCGCAAGACTTACACTGTGAGCTGGCAGAAGAGCTGACCGGACGGCGCGGAGGAGGAGAGAGCTAATAGGAGCTGCAGGAGAGGTAAGTAACGCTCTCTCACAGCCCCCACAGCCCCCACTGAACTGCCAATACTGGACCACCAGGGAAGGAGAGCCCCCCTCCCTGCCATATATCAAGCAGGGAGGGGGGACGAAAAAAAAACTATAATAATAATAATAATAACATCAAAAATAATGAAATTAAATAAAAAAAAATAATTAGAAATAATAATATAAAAAATATTAAAATAATTACAAAAATAAATAAAATTGCCCACCCCCCACCAAGGCTCTGCAACACACACACACACACACACTGCACTCATACACACTGCACTCATACACACTGCACTCATACACACACTGCACTCATACACACACTGCACTCATACACACTGCACTCATACACACTGCACTCATACACACTGCATTCATACACACTGCATTCATACACACACTGCACTGATACACACACTGCATTCATACACACACTGCACTCATACACACACTGCATTCATATACACACTGCATTCATACACACACACTGCATTCATACACACACACTGCATTCACACACACACTGCATTCATACACACACTGCATTCATACACACACTGCATTCATACGCACACGCTGCATTCATATACACACACACTGCATTCATACACACACACTGCATTCATACACACACACTGCATTCATACTCACACACTGTAAATAAATATTCAATTGATATATTTTTTTTTAGGATCTAATTTTATTTAGAAATTTACCAGTAGCTGCTGCATTTCCCACCTTAGTCTTATACTCGAGTCAATAAGTTTTCCCAGTTTTTTGGGGTAAAATTAGGGGCCTTGGCTTATATTCGGGTCGGCTTATACTCGAGTATATACGGTACATAATTTCTTCTCATTGAAGAGGGGGACTGGTATCCCCAACTTAGCAATATAAATTGCATCTATCCCAGATAGGGAGAAGGAGAGAAAAAAAAATAATTATAATGTAAAGTCATCCCCCTCTAACTTATAGATCTCTTCGTAATTTCTATTTTAGATCATAAATACGCAATTATCCTTATTAATAAGTGTAATGTAGTTGACCTGTATTTATAGCAAAGACTGTGTAGCCCTAGTATTATACCCCTGATCATAGTTTCTATTTTGTATCAGAAATATAAATTTACCCATATTAATAAGTGAACCGCAATTAGTGACCTGCACTTATACCAAAGACAGTGCTATCTTATAAGTGATGGGGAGGAAGAATAATTAAAAAAAAAATAAAATAATAAGTAAATGAATACAGTACATCTATATTACCGAATCTTTATGTATATCAACACCCCTAACTTATGACCTTCTTCCTAGTTTCTATTTTATATTGTGAATAGTCATTTATCTTAATACTAGGTATTCCTCAGTTTGTGACCTGCAAATTATATCTGCAGCAGTGCTAGCTTATACGTGAAAGGAAATAAACCTCCTCCTAATTTCTATTATATAGTATGAATATTAAATTATCCTTATTAACAAGTGTAATGTTATTGATGACCCTAAATTATAGCAGAGACAGTGTTAGTTTAGAAGTGCACCACCGCCCTAGTTTTATAACCCTCTTCATAATTTCTATTTTATCCATTTTACTAAGTTATCCACATTTAGTGACCTGCAATTATCGCAAATACATTGTTATCTTATAAATGAAGAGGAGAAAAAAAAAAGAGATATTATCCCCTTAAATTAGTTATGCCTCTAATAACTATTTATATCATAAATACACAATTATACATAATAATAAGTGTACACACTAAATGATCTGCAGTTGTAAAAAAAAAAAAAACCCTAATAGTATCCCTAACATCATGTTCCTCCCTACTCCTTCTATCTATTTTGTGACTTCAATATGAATTTAGTTATAATATCCCTTATGCCACCATTTGTGACCTCCAGTGACCCTCCATATACCCTTTTCCTCAACTTCTTCAGCCCTCTTATTTCTTCAATTCTGGTATCTTGTCAATATTTAATTGTAGTTTTATGGGAATTTGGTAGTTTTAGTCCAAGCTTCAAGGTTTGTGGGAGAGTCAAAACTGAGCCATTTGTCTCCCCACCAAATCAATAGTTTTGATGGGTAACCCCATCTATATCTGGTTCCATGTTGTTTCCAGGGTTCCAGGGATCATTGAAAGCTCTTTCTCCATTGCCTCGTTTGAAGTGAGAGGTCTTGAAAGATTATGATATCTTTATAGCCGTCAGTCATAGTTCCTTTATCTCTTAGCATCTTCACAACTTGTTCTTTGTAAGCATATGGGTGGAAACAACTTACGATGTCTCTCTGTTGTTGAGCTGGGAGACCCTTAGGTTTTGGAAGTCGATGTGTTCTTTCTAATATTGTATGCTGCTCTTGTATAGAAAGATTAATTTCTTGAAAATAGGAAAGTAGGAAATCTTTTAACTGATCATGCGTGATGTCTTCTGGAATGTTCCTGAACCAGAAGTTACAGCCCCTTGAACGATCTTCAAGGTCCCTAAGCTTCATGTTTATTTGATGGACTTTATTATCAATGTCGTTGTTTGCTCCTTGCAGTGTGGTAAGTTTTTCCTCCGTCTTGGAAATTTTCCCTTCCACTGAGGATATCTTTAAACTTAAATCTGCTAGCTCTGTTTTAATTACAGTAAAGCTATTCGTTATCTGCTTAGTAATGTAGGCCAATTGAGCGTCTATTTTCACTACTAGAAAATCTTGTGTGACATAATTAGGTCGGTCTCCAGAACTCTGGTGTATCTGACCTTGGGTGTATTCATGTATTGATATAACAGATGTATCACCTGTAGTAGCCACTTTCTCTTTTTTAGACATAGGGAAAAAAGCAAGATACTCTTATAGGGTGGGTTTCTTCTTTCTTTTCTTTATCCCTTCCCTTAATCTGTTTTTTGTAGCCATATTCAAGATTTCTCAGGAGCAATGAAAAGGGAAAAAAAAAACAGCCCATCAACTCCTTGCTACGTATAGCAGGAGCTCATAAGAATCTGTTTTTCAGACTTCCTCAGATTGCACCAGTGTAATAATTAGTGCAGATTAAGTAACTTTCTCTTTTGCAGCTTGTCTGATAAGTCAGCAGTGGTACTTGGACGGAATCATTCCAGGCATATCAAGCAAGATTTTGTATAATAATCCAACACCCCTATAAATGAAAATGCTGATATTCAGCTTTTTAGATAAAGTTCTATCCTTATTCAATTAGCTTCCCTGCAGAATCATAGATTTTGTGGCAACCTTGGATTGAGAAGCGTCTGTGGGTAAGCTTCTAGTACTGCTATTATTGTATTTACAGATTGGCGCTATTTCAATTGCTCACCTCCGTCAGCCAGCCGCTTGATCGAATTCTACGAATGCCAGCCCAATTATCTCTCCTTTCTGCAGCTTGTTCCAGCATCGACCACACACTGTTCGACCACACACACGCCACGCTAAGAGCCGCGTTAATTTCTCCGTTCTCTGTTCCCACTCAGCTTCTATTGCTGCTCAGACCCTCTCATCTGGGACCCCGGAGCTCCGCCTCCTCCGGCGTGATTATATCATCACGCCCCTTCCCTGGGTCTTTTTTTTTTTTTTCAATTACATTTTTTTTTATTGAAATTTTAGAAAAATTACATACAAGAACAACAAAGAAAATCACTTACAATTACATATTAATCAATATTTCTGCAACCAGATATGTTATAATTAGTTACACATACTTATAACATCTTCTATTTTTAAAAAAAAAAATTCTCTCTTCTCCCCTTCCTTTTTTTTTCATGTGACAGACCCTCCCTCAATCGATGCTCCTAGTGCTTACCAAGGACCATCAGCACCACACCAGACACTATAAGCACTGCAGACCCCACGAACCGCCGCAGCTTGGTTGGGGTCTCGTCGTCTCTTCCCACCCTGGACCTACGACAAGACTCCAGTCTCCAGGGGGTAAACCTCTCTTCCTTAAGAGAGCAAAGCAGGAACAGCTCTTGTTTAAGAGCTAGTGATTAGAACCCAGTGGAGTATACAGAGTATAGCAATCCCCAGTGGGATTATAGCAGTTCCCTACAACACAAGACGAGGCTGCGAGTTGAGGGTGAGAAGGTCTGACAGTTTAATGGCACAGGCTGGATTTGTATACAATTCCTCAGGCCAGGGGAACACCCCCTGGACCTAATGGAGCACCAAAATTACAAGATGTACAAACCATTCAAAACAGTAATTAACAGTACGGCACTCCCACATACAGTAAACAATCCCTCCCCTCTGCCTGTGATATAATTAAAGTAGTTAATACAATAACTTAATTATCCACAGGCAGAAAAATACACATATTCCACAAAGTACAGAAAACACCCCAAAACATAACATATCGCCATAAATAGCCCTGATCTGGGTGAACAACATATCCAAAAATCCCCCAGATCAGAGCAGGGGTTCAGGAAATTCCATGAAGTCTCTTTTGACCGACCGCACGCATGATTTCATGTCCAAAACAGTTCCAGAGAATTAGGCTAAGCTGCCGATCTATTTCTCATGATAAAAGTTCACTTCGAATAGTCGAACTGGACCAGACTTTAAAAGACTTATTTTCCCTGCAGAAAGGCTTATTCGTGCCTTTTCTGCCGGGGTGTTCGGTAGATTTTATCTAACGAACAAACTAACGATTGCACGACCACCTGGGAGCTGGAGTGTGCCGCCAATTGACCACCCTGAAGGTGCGGTTAACCGCAGCTTAATTGACGAAGGCAGGGTGATCTTTGTTCGTCGACCGAACATGTGGCGGCGGCCATTTTACAAGTCCCGTACGGCCAGCGGTGTTCGACACCTAAACTATGGAACTATAAACGGACACTTATTTGCACGAACACTGCTGAGCTGTCCGTCTCCTGGTTCCTATTCGTGGGGATGTAGCCGAACAGCCGTTCATTTGGTATTTTGTTTCATGTGAATTTGTGGTAACCCAGATAGCTATGCCATGGAACCTATTCATGTGATTAAAGACTCTGGCTCCATGGTGACTAAACTGTATTCGTGGGGTCTGAGTGCCATTCACCTAATAATGTGCACTCAGACCTGAGCTATCTGGGGATATGTAACATGTCTATGTTTAATGTATAAAAAGTAACTTTATATATTTGAAAGCATAATACTGTATTTTGGGTCCCCACGTGTGTAATGGAGTTTTGCCTTTGTCCTGGGAGATAATTGAATTACTTCTCCAATTATCTCCAGGGCAGAAGGGAGGAAGCCAGGATGCATTGTGGGGATGTTTTGCTTCTGTGAGTCTGTAATGTGATACATGTCTGTCTGTGTTACAGTCTTCCATTGGGTCCCCTAGGGGAGTGTCCACCAGGTGGGAGACCTGCATAAATACTAGGGCAGGTAGCCCTCAATAAACAGACCACTGCTTGACCCTCAACACGGAGCCTTGTCTCGTTCTTGGGGGGATTCACTGTAGGCTGTTGGAGACTGATTGCTAGGAGTGTAAGCTGATTTATGCTTTTCCTGTTCGTCTGCTAGCAGCTATTCGTGAGGTTCCAGTTTGGAGTGCTATTTTGTATCCAGTTCGGGAGTTTGGTGTTCTGCAGTAGCTGTGCCTGTCTCTCATAAAGGGGCATATCGCCTAAACGGATTTTAGCCCCTTGTCTGCTGAAACGGTCCGTTACAACTACTTTGCAAGTTTAAAGAGCCATTGTCCACAGTCCCAATAGGCAGAAATAGTGCCTTACAACCAAATAAGTCACTGGGGCCATAGTCACAAGGCAAAAGGCTAGCAAGTAGTTCCCTCCAAAACCCAGTGGCTTTTGTCACAATCTCTCTCTCTTTCTCTCTCTCTCTTTCTCTCTCTCTCTCTCTCTATATATATGTAGTAAAAATGAAAGTAAAAATGAATATATATATATATATATATATATATATATATATGTATAAATATATATATATATCTCAAACAGGTATTTATTATTTCTCTTTCTATATACCCTTTTCTTTTTCTGCTTTCCTTCCATTTTATGGGCCTTATTTTGACCCACCAGGCATAGGAATTATTTAAAAGGTCTTTTGCATCTGGGATATCACAGCACTCTCTTATAAATAAGGATATTATATTTTTTTTTTTTGTAAATATGATTTTTATTTCAAAGATAAAAGAATCATTCCGAGACATGCAAGTCTCCATGTACAGTTATTAGCAATATTCAGAACACAACGTGTGTCCAACCATAGAGAAACAATAGAGCACAAATATAAACTTGTGGGCGCGCAGGCCCCATGGAGCAGTGGACTCGCAGGTCCTCGTCAGTGATCAAAACTTCTCTGCTATGCTTCACATAACCATATTATCAGGTGATAGCTGTCTCGTGGTAGATTGAATCTGGTGTTACATAAAAACGTAATAGGCACTGTATATTCAATCACGACTAGGATTCAGGACATGACGTGTGTCCCTTTGGGAGAAAACAAAAGAACAAAAACACATTCTTGTGGGCGCGCAGGCCCTATGAATCTCAGAGCTCGCAGGTCTTCGTCAGTAGTCTACAAGCAACATTTTGTCTGACTAGATCTGTAGCTATCAGGAGTTTGGTCTGGTGATATATAGGATCGTAATGGGCACTGCGAGTTTGGCTACCGACCAGGCTTCAGATGTGTAGGTCGGTTAGGCCGATGGGCAGAGTTGTGTACATTAGCCGTCAGTGCCCAGTGCTCATGATCATTCAGCCTAGTGTGTCTGCTTGCTCTGGGTTACGGGTCTTCGTCTCTCTAGTCGGTGCGAAGTAAGTGAGTCAGGGAAAAAAGGGGGTTAGGGTTCAGGTAGGGAAGGGGGGATAGGGTTAGTCTACTGTCTCTGCATTTGTTGGTCTTGGGATATCGGTCGTGTGGTCCGTTAGCATGGACTGGAATTCCGGTTTCGTTGTCATCAGTATCCACTGCGTCCATATGTCTAGGTAAGTCTGCTGTTGTTCTTGTGGGCCAGCCGCGTACATGATAAGTTCCTCAACTGCTCTGAGGTCCTCCATTTGGGCAAACCACTGGGATATGGGTGGGGCCGTTTTTTTCTTCCAAAACTGTGGGATTAATTGTTTTGCTACATTAATGATCCGGATCGTGAGTGTCTTTTTATATTTGGATGTGGGGGTGGGTGTGTGGTGGAGCAGCATAGCTGCTGGTTCAAGAGGTGGGGGATTATCTGAGAAGCGGGCTATGACTCGATGGATAGTGTGCCAGAACGGTTGTATCAGTTCACAGTTCCACCAAATGTGTAAGAGTGTGCCTATCTCCTTCTCACACCTCCAGCATAGGCGGGAGTCTTGAGTGTTTATGTGGTGCGCTGTAGCTGGTGTGTGGTACCATCTCGTGAGCAGTTTATAAGCTGTCTCCTGACTTTTGCTAAATGTTGAGCAGTGGTGGACATTGTTACAAATCTTCTCCCATTCTGTGGCGCTAAACGTCTTATTTAGGGATTCCTCCCAATTCCCCATAAAGTTAGGTGTCTCTACTGGGGTTTGCGTTTGGAGAAGGGAGTAGAGGTGCGAAATTCCATGCGATAGTGGGTCAGGGGCTGAGCACAGTCTCTCAAAGGTTGTGAGATCTCTGCCCAAGGCCTGTCCCTGTGGGAGAAGTTTTATGTAGTTGCGTACCTGTGCATAGCGAAAGCGCGTCAGGAAGGGCTGAGGGGTCATCCCACGTAACTCTGTCAGGTCTTTCAGTCCCCGGCTGGAGCAGACATGTCTTAGTCGGGGTAGGGGGTTGTCTACCAGAGTTTGTAAGGCTTTCGGGTCAAGGCCCGGTTGGAAGTCCGGATTATGGGTGAGAGGTAGTAAGGGGGAAGGGTACGTACTAAGAGCATGACGCCCCATACTCCTCCTCCATACCGTCAGAGTCGCTCTTGTGTAGGGTGTGTAACGGGCTTCCCTCCCTGATCTTCCTACTGGGAGCCACGGGAGTAAGGCGGTGGGGACACCCGCTGCGTGTTCCTCTAAGGACTTCCACAACTTGTGTACCCCTAGTTTGGACCATTCCACTACTCGTTGTAGGTGACACGCTTTGTAGTATAGTAGAAAGTCTGGGAGGGCTAGTCCTCCTTTGTCTTTGGGCCGTGTGAGCAGTGAGTGTTTCAGTCTGGGTCTCCTCCCGTTCCATACATAGGACCCCAGTGCTCCCCGGAGTGTCGTGAAGAAGGATGTTGGGATCAGGATAGGCAGGGCCTGGAAGAGGTAGAGCAGTCGTGGCAAAAAATTCATCTTCACCACTTGCACCCTACCCAACCAGGATATGTGGGGGAAGGCCCATTCCCTCATCTCTTTCCGAAATTGGGTCAGTAATGGGGTAAAGTTTGTCGCATACAGGCTGGTTATGCTCACTGTCAACCAGGTACCCAGGTAGCGTATCTTGTCCGAGGCCCATTGAAATTTGTAGCTCCTGCGCAGCTGGTCTGCGCGAGGTGCGGGTACACTAATGTTTAGGATATATGATTTCGAGAAGTTAATTTTCAGTCCTGAGAGGAGTCCGAATGTATGGAAGGCCTGCACTAGGTTGGGCAGGGAGACCTCTGGATGTGTGAGGAAAAAAAGTAGGTCATCCGCATAGGCGGCAATTTTGTGGTGCGTGTCTCCTGTATGAATGCCGGTGATGTCGGGGTGATGTCTGATGGTGTTCAGGAATGGCTCCAACGCTAGGACGAAAAGCAGCGGGGAGAGGGGACATCCCTGACGCGTACCATTATGTATAGGGAACGGGTCTGTTAGGGCCCCGTTGACCAGTACGTGTGCTGACGGTTTGGAGTACAGGGCTTTGATCCAGCCCAGAAGATGTGGTCCCATTCCCAAGTGTGTCAGTGTCCGGAACATGTATTCCCAATTGACCCTATCAAAGGCCTTCTCCGCGTCCGTGGAGAGTAGGAGAAGGCCCGTGTCTGTCTTGGTTTTCCTATGCATAAGTGTCAGGGCCCTGATAGTGTTGTCCCTAGCCTCCCGACCCAGCACAAACCCAACCTGGTCTGCGTGGACCAGGCCGGGTACGTGCGTCTGGAGTCTAGTCGCCAGGACCTTTGCCAGGAGTTTAATGTCTGTATTGATGAGGGATATGGGTCGGTAGCCGCCACAGTGCTCCTGATCCTTCCCCTCTTTGGGGATGATAGTAATGTGCGCCATTAGTGCCTGTCCGGGGAGTTCGTGTCCTTCTCTGATCGCGTTAAACATGTCTGTCAATGGGGAGTATAGTATGTCAGCGTATGTCCTGTAATATTTTAGTGGTAGCCCATCGGGGCCCGGGCTCCTCCCTGATTTGGAGCTTTTAATCGCTAGCGCAAGTTCCTCCAAGGTGATGGGTTCTTCTAGTCGGTCTGTCACGCCTGTCGCTAGGGTGGGGAGTGTATGGGCCGAGAGGTATTCATCTATAGAGTCGCGGAGTCTGAGGGTGTGCATATCTGTGTGCGGTCGTGGTAGGGAGTATAAGTCTGCATAATATGATCGGATGATCTCCTGTATCTTAGTAGGGTGTCTGTGGAGGTTCCCTTCCTTGTCCCAAATGCGGTCTATGCATGTGTCCCGCCTTCTTTTGTTGAGCATGCGTGCTAGGAGCTTCCCACTCTTGTTACCGTTAACATGAAAGAATGCCTTATGTCTTAGGGCTGCCCTATGGTGTTGGGACTGTATGAGTGTGGTCAGTTCCCTCCTCAGTCCTAACAGCGTTGCCTGGTGTGTAGGGAGTTGGAGGTGTTTGTTGAGGGTATCTAGGTGGTGTATGTCTGCCAATAGTGTAGTCATGCGTGCCTCCCTCTGTCTTTTCAGGAGAGCGCCCTTTTGTATGAAATGCCCCCTGATAACACTTTTGTGTGCTTCCCATCGTATGGTGGGGGACGTCTGGTCGCCATTGTGTGTAAAATAGTCCCGTAGTGTGGCGTCTATGTCTGCAGTCAGTTCTGGGATGGCAAGTAGGGCTTCGTTCAGCCTCCACTTAGAGACCTTAGGTCTAAATAGGGGAGACTCCAGGGTGACCGACACCGGTGCATGGTCCGACCACGTTGCGGTGCCTTGGTCAGCCCGGAGTGCCAGCGGTAGGTGGTATTGTGAAAGGAAGAGGTAGTCAATGCGAGTGTAGGAATTGTGCGGGTGAGAGTAGAAGGTATAGTCCCTTTCGTCAGGGTGCAGTGCTCTCCAGCAGTCCACTAGTCTCTCCCTCGCCAGTAAGGCCCTGATTGCCGCGATGTGTTGGGTAGGGACGGGTGAGCGTCCTGAGGAGGAGTCCCATTTAGGGTCTAGAGCTACGTTTAGGTCGCCCCCTAGGACCAACACCCCCTCTGCGAAGTGCCGCAGTGAGCGGAGTGTCCAGGCCAGGAAACGGTATTGTCTGCGATTTGGGGCATAGACGTTAGCGAAGGTGTAGAGCGTGACTGCTATCTCCCCCTTTAAAAAGGTATATCGACCCTCCGGGTCGGTTTGTACGCCTTTTTCTGTGAACGGGATGTGTCTGTGGATGAGGATCGCAGTTCCTCTGGATTTTCCTCCCTGAAAGTCGCTATAGTATCCTACAGGATAGTGGTGGTTAGTCAGTGTGGGACGTGACCCCTCCCTGAAGTGTGTTTCTTGTACAAACACTATCGATGCTTTACGGGAGAGAAATTCCCTCACCGCTCCCGACCATTTCTCGGGTTGATTAAGGCCTCTGGCGTTCAGGGATAGTATCGTGATGGGGGCCGGGGCAATGGACATGACCGGGGCTCTTCTAGCAGTCGTGTAGCAGCGTAGGCTCGTCCGTCCGGCGGGCAAGCAGGAAGGTGGGATAGGGAGAGGGGGGGGGGGTACAGGAAGGCTTAGGTAAGACAGGGAGGGAAAAAGTCAGGAGTCAAGTGTCACAGTCGTCGAGTCTGTACGAAATCGCTATAACCAGCGTTATCGGAAAAGAGTGTAGGGGGGCTGGAACCCCCCCGCCAGCTAGAGGGCGGAGGGAGACCGCTCACCTGATTCTTGTCGCTCACTCCAGTAGGGCAGTCGAAGGAGTTCCGGGAATCCCAAGTGAGTAGGGCCCAGGGGGCCAAGTGCGCTCTCAAAAAGGTCGTCACAAACCACTGTGACCTCTCGGGGCACCACCCAGTTAGGATCCATCGTCTCCCCGACTTACGGCACAATCTATATAAAATTCAGCATATATGTCAACCTCACCATATAATTACAGTAAAAACAGTAGCAATTGTAATAGCCATAACACAAAACATATCAACATTTCAATATTACCCTCCCTCCCCCCCCCCCTGTACGGCAGAACCTGGCAGGTCTTCTGGCCTACTGTGCCACTTCCCTCCCCCCTCCCAAGTCCCCATCACCTCCCCCTCTCCCACTCCCAAAGCTAGATACCCCCTCCTTCCCCAGCTTAATGTACCAATCTCAATTAATGCAGTGGGCCCCTGAGTGTTAGAGTGTGGGGGGCCTGACAATGGGGCTGTGAGGTGAATTGCTCCTATTGTTTACCTCTCGGGCCTAGGCCCTTCGTGGGTCCCCTTCCTCTCTATGATAGTGTGGGTATAGTACCCCTTCCTCCCCCCAGGGCGATCCTATCTAGGCCTAAATTTCCCTCATGCCCAAAGTGGAGCCTCAGCTCCCATGATACTTGCTGTGGCAAAATGATAGTCAAAGTTCACAATGGCGGCGAAGTGCCGAGGGTGTTCTGCTGAGAGTGTTACAGTTCACAGTCCGCTAGTGGTGTCAAAATGGCGGTTTCGGGGGGGTAACTTCTCAGGGATGGAGCGGGTTTCAGTTGGGTGTCCCCACTGGTCTGGTCGTTTGAGTACGGGGGGGACGAAGTCTCTGAGGGCGAGGGCCTGTGTCCTGTGATCTGGGGGCAAAGGCGTAGAAATTAAGCGGGTTCGGCAATGTCAGAGTTTCCGGCGAAAGGTGTAGCTCTCTTTGCAGCGCCTGGGCGTCTTCTTCCCCTAGGATCATGAAGGGGCCGTTGGGGGTTTCAACCTGTAGGCCCGTGGGAAAGCACCAGCGGTACCTTATTTGAGCCGCTTGTAGCTGCCTTGTAAGGGGTTTCAGAGCTCTCCTGAATGACAGCGTGGCTGGGGACAGGTCAGGGAACAGGTGGACTTCAGAGTTTTCCAGTAATATTTTATCCGTGCCCCTTGCTTGCGGGGGATTTCCTCCTTCAGTGGAAAGCTTTCCAGACAGCAAATAATGTCATGGGGTGGTCCATCTGGGGGGCCCGGAGGCCTCAGGGCGCGGTGCGCTCGTACAAAGCTAATGGGTGTCTGGAGTGGTCGCATCAGCAATTTGTTAAATAAGTCCAGCAAGGTGTCTTGGATTGGGCTTTTCCTGTCTAGCGCCTCTGGCACCCCTCTGATTCTGATATTTTGTCTCCTACCCCTGTTGTCCAAGTCCTCAATGTGAAGTGCCATTTGTTGCAGTACCTTAGTATGGGATTGCAGTCTGTCTGTGGTAGCTGCCTGAACCGCAGACATGTGGTCGCTGTCTGCTTCTAGCTGAGTCACCTTTTGGCTGAGGCCTTGTATTTCCTCTCGCATGGCATGTAGCTCAGCAGTAATGGACGCGTGGAGTTCCGCGTTTGCGGTCTTCAAATCCGCTTTCGTGGGCAGTTGTTGCAGTATAGACATTATTTCAGGTAGGGAGGCTTGGGAGGTCGGTAGTGGATGGTCACCTTGCGGGGATCGCGGGCGGGAGAAACCGGAGGCCGTGGATTCGTTTGAGGCCTGGTCTAGGTCCGCCGGTGCCACGAGGTACGGCTTCACGGAGGGGGTCAAAGTGCTTTTCGGGGTGTCCCCGGGTCTTTGGGCGCACGATGCGCGCTGTGTTTTCCCCATTTTTGGCTTTAGATAGTGCGGTCGGTGAGGTTGAAAGTTAGGCCGGCGGGGAGCTCACAGTTTATGCTGCCATCTCCGCGGACCTCCAAGCCACGCCCCCCCAGGATATTATATTATAATGGTGTTGCGGTGGCTATGGTGTCCAATAGAGTGGATCCTCTCTGGTCATAAACTCTTTCTTTTCCTAATGTGGTGTTTGAAACATGTCAGCAAATAAATAGAATTTCGCATTTTTTTTTGTCAAAATATCAGAAAAAAAGCTTTGAGTTATTAAAAATAAAGGCTACTTTGCATGCATTCTTTATTTTACCAATACATGTGAGAAGAATGTCACAACTGAAATTTGTTACATATTTAATGTAAAACAATTATTGTCACTTTTGTAAGTTGACTCTAGCAATTCTAATAATAAAACCATTACATTCTAGTGATCGAGTTAAATGAAAAAGTGCCCACAAAATATTTGCCATTTGTGATTCCTTTTGCAAAAGGATTGTCACGATTAGGAAGCAATGTTTGATTTATTCACTTTGGCTTCCTGTCTGATTTAACGTAGCTGTAGAAAATAGTTATCCCTATATTTTCTAAAGTATTATTACTAAGGACACTTGTAGTTGGCTAGTGTCGTATATAACTGAGCCAATTTCTGGATTTAACAAATGTGAATGGTAACTCACATTGGCATTATATAACCTCTCGGGAACTCAGCCATGAACAGTATTTTTCATTGAGCTTTTCCCAGCACAGATAAAAGGAGATGGAACTGTGTGTGAAAGTCACTTTCATCATTTTTCATTTACATTTTTCTTGCTATCAGGACTAAATTTGCCCAAAATAATATTTTAAATAATTGTATTGAATTGGTTGTGTCTAATGAAATATGGCCAGTATGAAATTGAGTTGGATCTCCAAGATGCACAAATCATTTCTTATAACTAGACAACCCTGGCAGAGCATTCAATAAACAGTGAACTTTGTTGCGTTGAGAACCAAATTTGTGTCTGAACATCAGAGTGGAAATACATTGTTTAGCTATATTGAATTGGAGCAAGACTTGTTTAAGGATTTACAGGGCACTCATAAAGTACTGGATCCGCAACCCCACTAACTATCACCACAGTCATAACTTTACAGCCATCTTGCTTAGAATCTTGGTGCAGTGGAGTGTGAATCATGTCAAGGTGAGTGAAGGATGGACTGAATGGATGTAACAAGAGGAAATAAGGAGGGAATGGATTGGTCAAATGGCATGAAGTTAGAAGGAGTTACAAGGTGAAAAAGTGAGAACATGGATCTACACAGTGGAATAGGAATTGGTAGATGAGAATAGTGCCATTAGAAGAAAAGTGGTTTCTGAAGGCAGTGACACATACAGGGCTATATTTACTAAATTCAGACTAAAGTTTTCAAACTGTGACTATAATTTTGGACATACATTACAATGAAAAAATATTCCA
The DNA here is from genome assembly GCF_036172605.1 of Pelobates fuscus. NCBI lineage: Eukaryota > Metazoa > Chordata > Amphibia > Anura > Pelobatidae > Pelobates > Pelobates fuscus. Next base: position 174,568,384 of record NC_086322.1, read on the forward strand.
GCAACTTTCTACAAAGCAACTGTTTGATTAATAAACAGCACTTAACTTATTTTCCCTATAATATCTTATATAGAACCATGTATTCAAACAAAAAAAATAGTAATACAGCTAAAACTAAGAAAAAGCACAATAGTATAACACCATTTAGTAAATAAATCCCAACAAAATAGATTTGCACTCACAAGTTGTAGATAGAAACAGGCAAATCAGGGTGCCTCCACTGGCAGTATTAGTGAGCTATATTACTCTTACCCACAAAGTCCTCAACTCTATATTCATCAGAAAGGCTTCCGGGCAAACATCTAAGCAAATATATTCTGTAGTAAAAATAAACAGGCCCTACACGTTTTGTCAGCTTCCTCAGATACCAGTGTGAAGGAATGCACCTTGGTTCCAAGGCTCAAGCTTTTAGGTGCCATAAATGGTTAGCCTATATTAAAATGGGCTAACTTGGACTCATGTTATGCTTTATGCTTAAATTAACTTTGTCCTACATAAAGTTCACTTTCTTACAACAACTAGCCCCCACCGGAGTACTTCTGTAAAATGCTTATCTTTTGACATTTAGAAATATTCTTGCATTCCTTTCCTATGACTGTTTTAAAACCAGTAAATATGTTTCGTATGTAAGCACGTATCCCCCACTGTATAAAACTAATTGCCCCCAATTAAAGCTAGAAGCAATTCTTCTGGATTCACAACTATCACCACGTGTCGTGTGCCTTATTGCTTCTACAAGTGCTTGAATTGATTTGGGTTCCCCTGAACATAAATAAAGGATGATCTATCCTTGACACCAGCAATAAAATGAAATAAAAAACAGCATTATGAAACCTTCCTGTCTGAGGTCCATTTAAATATCCCTCTTCCCTCTTCTTTTGGCCGTTCTGGGGTGACGTGTCCATCCTCTCTGCCCCTTCAGGTGGCTTCCAATTAATTCCTCCGAGAGCAGTCTACGAATGCCGACAAAATTCAATGGTATTGTCATATTTTATGCATATGTTTTCCACGTGATGCGGTTCCAACAAGGTTCTAGGATGCCTTCCAGCTGCAGAGTAACAAAGTTTTTCAAACCACAAATTACTTTGTATCAGTAAACAGTACCCGTAGCGATTGTAGCTATATATTCTTCTAAAGGAAGCTGAGAAGAAATAAATAAAAATAAGTGCCGATAAATAGAATGCAAAATGTAAAATGTAAATCATAAATTTAGGGGTAACAAAATATCTTGCTTAAAATGTCAAAGGCAAATAAAGTATTAGATTGAATGATCTATTCTACACAGATACTTTAAAATACCTTGTTACATGTGGACAAAAATCATAGGATATTATTGGAATCCTGATTACTCTGTATTATAGTGTAAAATATGTGTAATATTGTGTGTGGAAGTGTGTAATACGTGTTATATATTTATCACGCACATCTACACACATTATACACTGCTCAAAAAAAGGGAACACTTAAAGGGACACTCCAGGCACCCAGACCCCTTCTGCCCATTGGAGTGGTCTGGGTGCCAACTCCCATTACTCTTAACCCTGCAAGTGTAATTATTTTTTATAAACTGCAATAATTACCTTGCAGGGTTAACTCCACCTCTAGTAGCTGTCTACTAGACAGTCACTAAAAGGTCACATCCTGATTTATAGCAAAGATTTGCGCATGTGCATTAGATCTCCCCGGCCGGTGGGCGGGATCAGTCTCGCCCACCGGCCAACGGAGTCAGTAGGAGGAGCGGCGCGGAGGAGGAGGCAGCGACGAGGGACATCGTCGCTGTTGCGGACCGTTTCGCTCACAAGAGGATAAAAACCATTTAGGTTTTTATCCTCTTTTATCCTCCCGAACTCCAAACTGTATGAATTCGCCAACTCCCGACCTAGAAACACACGAACCCTGGAATCAGCCGAACAGGAAAAGCATACAATCCGCTTACACTCCTGGCAGTCAGCATACAATCCAATTCCCCCAAAGAAAGAGACGATACAAATACATATCCACAATCAATCCATTCAGGGGAACAACATATTAAAAAATGGCATGAATCAGACCAGGGGTTCAAAAGTTAGTAAAGTATCTTTTAAAACCCCCTGCCAGCATGGCTTTCCGGTTTTACAGAGCCCTCTCTCCTGGAGACAAAGGAGAAGTAATACAATTACCTCCCAGGACAGAGACAGACTCCATTGAGCACATGGGGACCCAAAGACAGTAAAACACTTTAAAATACATAAAGTCACCTTTTACACATAACACACAGACATTTCACATATCCCCAGATAGCTGGGATCTGAGCGCACAAAACTACCGAATAGCGCGCAGATCCTATTCTCACAGTTCAATTGCCATGGAGCCGAAGTCTTTAACTACATGAATGGGCTCCATGGCATAGCTATCTGGGTTAACACATTCACATAAAGTCTGGTCCATAGTCCAAAGGCAAGAGGCGGGCAAGCAGCCCCTTCCAAGGACACGTGGCGAGGTCGGTTTCGCCACACTTCTCCCCTTTACCCCCCAGACTAACAGGGTATCTGACCTCCTGCCGGTCAGTACCCTGGTTAGTCCAGCAACCCACCCACGAAGCACAAACAGCAGTACCTCCCACCCACAATAAATGTTTACTCCACCTGGATAAAGTAGCAGCTTGTCCAGGTCCAGGTTCCTCACCACAGCTGTGCGGGGAGCTGGTAGACTGCCTTGGTGGGTTGCTGAGTGGGCAGAGACCAGCGGTACTCTGCCCTGGTGCCAGCGCTACCACTGAAGTAGCCTGATTGGAGCCTGGTTGTGGGAGGGGGAGACAGACCGTCTCCCCTCTGGGTACACAGCTCTGGGGCTGGGGACAGGACCGACCATCCCTACCCCTTGTGCTGCAAGTGCAGAGACTACGGTCCCATCTGCACTGTTGGGGGGTGTAACATCTCCCCTTGGTGGGTTAGGCTGCCGCTGGAGAGAGGGTGTAACAAGCTCCTCTCTCTGAACTGTAACCTGCCGCTGCTCCCTGGGGTACACACTGCCGCTTGGGAGGGAGGACGGCACCTTCTGCTCCCTGGGACACACACTGCCGCTGGGGAGGAAGGACGGCACCTTCCGCTCCCTGGGATACACACTGCCACTGGGGAGGAAGGACGGCACCTTCCGCTTCCTGGGATACACACCGCCGCTGGGGAGGAAGGACGACACCTTCAGCTCCCTGGGGTACACACTGTCTCTGGGGAGGAAGGGCGACACCTTCTGCTCCCTGGGACACACACTGCCGCTGGGGAGGACGGACGACACCATCAGCTCCCTGGGGTACACACTGTCGCTGGGGAGGAAGGACTGCACCTTCGGCTCCCTGGGACACACACTGCCGCTGGGGAGGACGGACGACACCATCAGCTCCCTGGGGTTCACACTGCCGCTGGGGAGGAAGGACGGCACCTTCCGCTCCCTGGGATACACACCGCCGCTGGGGAGGAAGGACGACACCTTCAGCTCCCTGGGGTACACACTGTCACTGGGGAGGAAGGACGGCACCTTCTGCTCCCTGGGACACACACTGCCACTGGGGAGGACGGACGACACCATCAGCTCCCTGGGGTACACACTGTCACTGGGGAGGAAGGACTGCACCTTCGGCTCCCTGGGACACACACTGCCGCTGGGGAGGACGGACAACACCATCAGCTCCCTGGGGTACACACCGTCGCTGGGGAGGAAGGACGGCACCTTTTGCTCCCTGGGACACACACTGCCGCTGGGGAGGACGGACGACACCATCAGCTCCCTGGGTTACACACTGCGGCTGGGGAGGAAGGACGGCACCTTCTGCTCCCTGGGTTACACACTGCCGCTGGGAAGGAAGGATGGCACCTTCTGCTCCCTGGGACACACACTGCTGCTGGGGAGGACGGACGACACCATCAGCTCCCTGGGGTACACACTGCCGCTGGGGAGGAAGGCCGGCAAACCCCCTTGCCCGCTCTGATTCCCACGGCAAGTACTCTCCCACTGCTTTCCTCACACGCTGCACTATACTCTCCGAGGGGTTGGGTCCGCATAAAGCCAGCACCGCGGTGACCTCTCTGTCAAACGCCTCTTGAGTGTAGCTGAGTGCCATGCTTGCTCTGCTGAAGTTGGTTCCTTGTAGATAGGGTCGCTGTACGGGTACTAACGTTGCCCTCAGTTTGTAAATCCAGGGGATGGTGTTACCTGTAGCTGTCCTTCTGGTTGTAGGAACGATCCCGCCGCTTGCCACCAATTGTTGCGCACCGTTTCGCTCACAAGAGGATAAAAACCGGTTAGGCGATTATCCCCTTTCCCATAGACCAGCAGCTACTGCAATCACCAATCTCCTGAACTCCAAACTGTACGAATTTGCCAACTCCCGACCTAGAAGCACACGAACCCTGGAATCAGCCGAACAGGAAAAGCATACAATCCGCTTACTGGCAGTCAGCATACAATCCAATTCCCCCAAAGAAAGAGACGATACATCGCTTTGAGGGTTAAGCTGAATCTGAGGTGCTGGCACACTCAGCCTGCTTTTTATTGCAGTTGTTACAAATACAGGTCCGCCCACAGGGAGGTATAAAACAACCACTCACACATCAGCTACATCCCACATATTCCCTCCCCTTATCCTGAGAGGAAACTCAATTATACATACAGTTAAACCATACTTTCTACCCAACTTTCATAACTCTAAAACCATACATCACATTCACATAAAAATACATATCCACAATCAATCCATTCAGGGGAACAACATATTAAAAAATGGCATGAATCAGACCAGGGGTTCAAAAGTTAGTAAAGTATCTTTTAAAAACCCCTGCCAGCATGGCTTTCTGGCTCAGACCGGTTTTACAGAGCCCTCTCTCCTGGAGACAAAGGAGAAGTAATACAATTACCTCCCAGGACAGAGACAGACTCCATTGAGCACATGGGGATCCAAAGACAGTAAAAACACTTTAAAATACATCAAGTCACCTTTTACACATAACACACAGACATTTCACATATCCCCAGATAGCTGGGATCTGAGCGCACAAAACTACCGAATAGCGCGCAGATCCTATTCACACAGTTCAATTGTGAAGTCTTTAACTACACGAATGGGCTCCATGGCATAGCTATCTGGGTTAACACATTCACATAAAGTCTGGTCCATAGTCCAAAGGCAAGAGGCGGGCAAGCAGCCCCCTCCAAGGACACGTGGCGAGGTCGGTTTCGCCACACTCGCTGCCTCAGGTAAGTGACTGAAGGGGTTTTCACCCCTTCAGCAACTGGGAATGGGGGGTGGGAGTGAGAGTGAACCTGCAGTGCCAGGAAAATGGATTGTTTTCCTGGCACTGGAGTTTTCCTTTAAACAACACAATGTAACTCCAAGTCAATCACACTTCTGTGAAATCAAACTGTCCACTTAGGAAGCAACACTGAGTGAAAATCAATTTCACATGCTGTTGTGCAAATGGGATAGAAAACAGGTGAACATTATAGGCAATTAGCAAGACACCCCCAAAAAAGGAGTGGTTCTGCAGGTGGTGACCACAGACCACTTCTCAGTTCTTATGCTTCCTGGTTGATGTTGTGGTCACTTTTGAATGCTGGCGGTGCTTTCACTCTAGTGGTAACATGAGACGTAGTCTACAACCCACACAAGTGGCTCAGGTAGTGCAGCTCATCCAGGAGGGCACATCAATGCGCGCTGTGGCAAGAAGGATTGCTGTGTCTGTCAGCGTATGGAGGCACTACCAAGAGACCGGACAGTACATCAGGAGATGTGGGGGAGGCCGTAGGAGTGCAACAACCCAGCAGCAGGACCACTACCTCTGCCTTTGTGCAAGGAGGAACAGGAGGAGCACTGCCAGAGCCCTGCAAAAATGACCTCAGGAGGCCACAAATGTGCATGTGTCTGCTCAAACAGACTCCATGAGGGTGGTATGAGGGCCCGACGTCCACAGGTGGGGGTTGTGCTTACAGTCCAACACCGTGCAGGACGTTTGGCATTTGCCAGAGAATACCAAGATTGGCAAATTTGCCACTGACGCCCTGTGCTCTTCACAGATGAAAGCAGGTTCACACTGAGCACATGTGACAGACATGACAGAGTCTGGAGACGCCGTGGAGAATGTTCTGCTGCCTGCAACATCCTACAGCATTACCGGTGTGGCAGTGGGTCAGTAATGGTGTCGGGTGGCATTTCTTTGGGGGGCCCCACAGCACTCCATGTGCTCACCAGAGGTAGCCTGACTGCCATTAGGTACCGAGATGAGATCCTCAGACCTCTTGTGAGACCATATGCTGGTGCGGTTGGCCCTGGGTCCATCCTAATGCAAGACAATGCTAGACCTCATGTGGCTGGAGTGTGTCAGCAAGACGAAGGCATTGATGCTATGGACTGGCCCGCCAGTTCCCAGACCTGAATCCAATTGAGCACATCTGGGACATCATGTCCCGCTCCATCCACCAACGTCACATTGCACCGCAGACTGTCCAGGAGTTGGCAGATGCTTTAGTCCAGGTCTGGGAGGAGATCACTCAGGAGACCATCCGCCACCTCATCAGGAGCATGCACAGGCGTTGTAGGGAGGTCATACAGGCACGTGGAGGCCACACACACTACTGAGCCTCATTTTGACTTGTTTTAAGGACATCAAAGTTGGATCAGCCTGTAGTGTCTTTTTCCACTTTAATTTTGAGTGTGACTCCAAATCCAGACCTCCATGTGTTGAAACATTTGATTTCAATTTTTTTATTTTTGTGTGATTTTGTTGTCAGCACATTCAACAATGTAAAGAACAAAGTATTTCAGAAGAATATTTAATTCATTCAGATCTAGGATGTGTTATTTTTGTGTTCCCTTTATTTTTTTTTGAGCAGTGTATATAATGATATATCTGAATGTTTATATGAAATACAGTGAGAGGGAAAAGTATTTGATCCCCTGCTGATTTCGAACGTTTGGCCACTCACAAAGAAACAATCAGTCTATAATTGTAATGGTAGGTGTATTTTAACAGTGAGAGATAGAATGACAAAAATAAAAATGCAGAAGAACGCATGTCAAAAAAGTTACAAATTGATTTGCATGTCTGTCAATGAGTGAAATAAATATTTGATCCCCTATCAATCAGCAAGGTTTCTGGCTCCCAGGTGTCTTTTATACAAGTAATGAGCTGAGATTAGGAGCACTCTCTTAAAGGAGATGCCCCTAATCTCAGCTTGTTACCTGTATTAAAGACACCTGTCCACAGAAGCAATCAATCAATTAATCAATCAATCAGATTATAAACTCTCCACCATGGCCAAGACCAAAGAGCTGTCCACGGATGTCAGCGACAATAGTGTAGACCTACACAGAGCTGGAATGTGTCATGATCACCAGAGAAACCTAAACACACAGACGGGACACAACACATAGAATTGCAATGCCGGTCCTTAGAATGGCTGGACTATTCAAAAAGGATAGTCAAAGTACAAGCCAAGATCAAAGGGAAACATAGAGACAGCGTAAATGTAAGACAAGCCAAAGTTCGGTAACCAAATAAGCAGACAGAATATAATGCTCTATTGGGCTAAACACAGACAGGGCACTGAGGCAAGCGGGAGGATAGCTTATATACACACAGAATGTGTCTGATTGGCTAACCTCCAATTAGTGTTAACCACAACACATGGGAGAAGTTTTTTCCTTCCCTTGTGGTCTCAGAGGACATCACTGTATGCTGGGTCACTTGAACGGGTCCGGCACACATATAATGATGCTGTTCTGGAGCGTGCAGCGTCAGACACACTGCCAGTCTGGAGCACAGTGGTGGGGACAGCCGCACGCTGCAAACAGGGACCAGATGGCGCCACTCGCGGTGTCAGGGTAAGCAAGGTCACAACGAGTGGTGCGGGGGCAGGGGACCTGACAGAATGGGCTACAAGACCATCACCAAGCAGCTTGGTGAGAAGGTGACAACAGTTGGTGCGATTATTCTCAAATGAATGAAACACAAAATAACTGTCAGTCTCCTTTGGTCTGGTGCTCCATGCAATATCTCACCTTGTGGCGTTTCAATGATCATGAACAGTGAGGAATAATCCAAGAACTACACAGGAGGATCTATTTAATGATCTCAAGGCAGCTGGTACCATAGTAACCAAGAAAACAATTGGTAACACACTAGGCCATGGAGGACTGAAATACTGCAGTGCCCACTAGGTCCCCCTGCTCAAGAAAGCACACGTACAGGCCCGTCTGATGTTTGACAATGAACATCTAAATGATTCAGAGGAGAACTGGGTGAAAGTGTTGTGGTCAGATGAGACCAAAATTGAGCTCTTTGGCATCAGCTCACCATGTTTGGCGAGGAGGAATGCTGCTTATGACCCCAAGAACACCATCCCCACCGTCAATCATGGAGGTGGAAACATTATGCTTTGGGGGTGTTTTTCTGCTAAGGGGACCGGACAACTGGACCACATCAAAGGGACAATTGGCGGGGCCATGTTCCGTCAAATCTTGGGTGAGAATCTCCTTCCCTCAGTCAAGGCATTGAAAATGGGTTATGGATGGGTATTCCAGCATGACAATGACCCAAAACACACAACCAAGGCAACAAAGGAGTGGCCTACCCAGTCTCCAGATCTTAAACCCATAGAAAATCTATGGAGGAAGCTGAAGATTCGAGTTGCCAAACGTCAGCCTCGAAACCTTAATGACTTCTGCAAAGAGGAATGGAACAAAATCCCTCCTGAGATGTGTGTAAACCTGGTGGCCAACTACAAGATACGTCTGACCTCTGTGATTGCCAACAAGGGTTTTGCCACCAAGTACTAAATCGCAGGGGTCAAATACTTATTTCTCTCATGACATGCAAATCAATTCATAACTTTTTTGACATGCATTTTTCTGGATTGTTATTCTGTCTCTCAGTGTTAAAATACACCTACCACTAAAATTATAGACTGATCATTTCTTTGTCAGTGGGCAAAAATGTGTTCGCCAGTGGGAAAAACTTTTTTTCCCTCACTGAATATGTAAATAATTATACCTAATGATATATAGTCAAATAAATATTGACTACCTATTTACAGAAATATATATATGTATATAACTGGATACCCCGTTCCTAGAAAAAAATATATGTACATGTGTGATAAAGATGTCCCTATGCCCTGTGACATATCAAGGTTAGCCTTATAGTATTTTATAAAGTGCTATATCATGTTAAATTATCTAAACTGTAAAAGTAGCAAAATCTATATCATGAGTTCAATTGTTATAGTGTTAAAACTCTCAGTATAAAGAAAAATCAATCAGCGTTCTTGTGCCATTAGAATGGCCAAGACATAATATATTCAAAAATAGAAAAAGTTCTTTACTATATTTCAGATACCCTTATAGAATGAAATAGGATTCAATAGAAGAGCAAAGAAAAACAGGTTGCAAGAGAGTACTTAGAATGGACAACACCTCAAGTAACTTGCCCTTTGGTGGGTCCCAGCTCAGATCTGAATTTAGTTTTAGCTCATCTTGCCATTATAAAGAGAGCCTGGACCATTTGCATATCAGCCTAATCCCATCCCAAATGAGCGGTCCAGAACTGAAATGCAGGCCTGTTCACTCTCCCTTTTTAGGCTTCGTCAGTGCGGTATAGCCAATTCCCCTCTGCGCACTGTGTGCAATGGGTCCATGCATGGATTATCGTTAAGCTTTGGCCAAGATAGAATACTGAGCATGGACAACAGTTTAAGTAGCTTGCCCCTTGGTGGGTTCCTGCTCAGATCTGAAGCTGGTTTTAGCTCATCTTGTGCCATTGCAAAGAGAACCTAGGGCATCTGCATGTCAGACTGATCTCACCCAAAAGGGTGGTCCAGAATTGTTTGTAAGCCAGCTGACTTGAAGAACAAGCGCGCCCAGGAATCGATGGCCACCATGGGAGAGAAAAAGGTAATCGCAACCAAGGTTTTGGGGACTGTCAAATGGTTTAATGTGCAAAATTGATATGGCTTTATTAAGAGGAACTGGAAAAAGCACATTGTACACCAGACTTCCATCAAGAAAAACAATCCTAGAAAAGATCTTTGCGGTGATGGAAAGACTGTGGAGTTCAATGTAGTAGAAGGAGAAAATGGTGCAGAAGCAGTTAATGTAACTGGTCCTGGTGGTGTTCCAGTCCAAAGCACTAAATATGCAGCAGACTGTAATTATTATAGATGTTATCCATGTTGTAGAAGGCCTGCATGTAATTACCAGCAGAATTATCCAAAAAAAAGAGGGTGGAAAGAAAACAGAAGAAGCTGAAAGTGCACCTGAAGGAGAAGGCACTTATCAGCAGTGCCCATACTATGTTATAATGTTATCCATCATGTTGACCCTGTCTGATCAAACTAAGATTTTTAAGAAATAAAAAACATAAAAATGTGGATGAATCCCAAACATATACAAAAACTCAATAATAGTGTAATATAAAGTGTAACAAAATATATATATATATATAAACAAGCGTTAGAATAATATGTAGTGTGTAGACCAAATTGAAGTATCTGGAAGAAGAACACAGCCTTTACATACAATATTGCACTATTTTTAAATTCTTTCTATGCTTCCATACATCTAGAGTTACATGCAATACAGCAAATAGTATTTATCTACTTACTTGTCCTTGTGGATATCAATATGTAGAAAAAACACCAAGAAAGTTAAAAATATGTAACGGAGAACATATAAACATATAAACATATAAACAATATAAAATAGCAGTTTGTAAATCATAGTGTTTCTAAACATTTTTAGACATGCGTGGAGGAGGTCCTAGTGGACTACAATTTAGAGGAATAGAGAAAATTAAAGTTCACTGGAGGGGGGGGGGGGTGTAGAAAATATTTTGAGTAGATGATAAAAGATATTTTGAGATGAGATGGAATTTTAATCTTGAGACCTTGAACCCTAATGGTTTCCATGTTGATTTTGAAATTGCCTCTTATTTTTAGTTATATAATTCCTTTCTTATATTTATTATTTGTGTTTTAATTGAATTCAGCATATTTATCGATTTGATACCCTTATGTGGACTCTATTATCATGATGTGTGTTTTAACCTCCCTGGTGGTAATCCTGAGCGTGACTCGGGGTTAATTTTCAGTACCAAAAGCAGTAACCCCGAGCCACACTCTGGATTACACTGTAGCATCACTTACCTTGTCCCTACGAGCCCGTGGTGTAAAACAATACATTGTAAAAATAATGTATCGCTTTAAAATTAAAAAATACTGACATAATCAGACCCCCAGGGAGGTTAAATTGAAGTAGCATATTTATGGACTTATTAGTGAACTAGAAATTCAAAGAGTTTTTGAATCAATAATATGAATAATATGTGATATAAGGATTAGAACTTTATTGACTGCAAATAGGCTTTGATAAATTGGCGCTGGAGATCGTACTTGAAACATGTGATCAGAATTTTAGCCAGGGGGCATCATGACACTGGAGATCATAACCCGATCATGTGATCATAGACAACAGAATGACGACACAATGTGAACCTGAAAAGTAAGGTGAACCTGAAAGTAAGGTACCTGGAAGAGTCCAGGATAACCTTTTGGTGCACAGGTGAACAAGGAAAATGTGCCATTTTTAGGTTTCAAAAGTGGAAACTGCTGAAACGGAAGGAAGAAGCACTTTGATAAATACATTCTATATCAAAATGGGTTAGTCCAGTGTAGGTGGCTTTTTGTTTTGTAATGAGCTTTGTTTTTTTTGTTTTTTTTAATTTTATCTTTTTATTGTTTTGTAGTTTATACATGGAAACAATACATTTGGTATAGCGAGTTAACAAGTTGGTATTTGGTTAGCATAAACAAAATCAAGATAATACATATTATCTAATAATAATATTGAAAGTAGTATGAAGGAGACAGTACTATGGTCTTAGTATAAACTGTGATCATTCGAGTTTGTGATGTCTCCAAATATTCAGTTCGTTGTATCTTCGTTAATCTTTGGGTTTATAGCTTCACATTTAAAATTAAACAGTACCGGAACTAAAGATATTTGTAATGAGCTTTGTTTATGTTTATGTTTTTAATTTTTTGTTGACAATCTTTATTTTGAGATTTTCTGATCATTCTTTCAAAACAATGGAATTTGCATAAAAACGTATTATTATTGTGACATTTTTATACAAGAGAAGTTTGGCATTGTTTGGAGATTACAGTACTCAAACAGACAAAAATTAATAGGGTTGCATGAACAAAGTTGGGTACATCTTGTACTTTCTATTTGGATACAATCAGTAATATGATTCATCCATATAGAGACAGTAACCCTTTGTAGGTTGGTGAGAGAACTACTGACCAAAGTGGCCGTGGATTGTTATAGGTGCCTCCAGTATGCATGCTGCCTCTATACTTGTTTCCATTAAGCCCCTCCTCCATCTTTCTTTACCTTTTGAAATATCACTCTTTTCTCTGACTGCACTGTACTTTTCATTTCTTCCAACCTAAATAGTATTTACATCAAAATCACTATGTTAAAAAAAAAAAAAAAACAACAACAAAAATTAGTTAATGGCTGTAAAGTATAGTAATTTACTCTAACTGGTTCACAACCTGAACAAGGTAAACATTAGTCCAGCTACTATGGCCTAGGACTGGTTAACCACTACATGTAGCTATTTCATGATCCGTGACCACCATTCATTGGATCAGACAGTATGATTAGAGCCTGGGTGAGCGCAGGCACTGACACAAGGTCCAAGCTGCAATATAAGATAGGAGGGAAAAAAGTTAAGAAAGAGAGGGAAGAGTGTGAGAAAGAGGGGAAAAAATACAAACCTATGCATACATTTGTGTAACTCCCTTTTGAAGTCTGCTAGACCAATAGCCATACAAGCGTGCTTGTTGCTCACCACAGCCCGTTCACTCCTGTTTATCCCTACATGACCGCCCACACCAGCCATCAAGAAAACCTCATGTTTGCCTCGCACTAGGAGATGCACCCCCAATCTGCACCGCCCCCAGTGCCTCCCCCAGCCTAAGTGAAATGTAAGAGAGCCAAGGTCTCCATATAAATTTTTATTTTCTGTCAAACAATACTGCCATCTGCTCCGCCATTGACCTTATTTCCTCCACCCTTTCCACCCAGCTCTGTATTGCCAGTACTTCACACCGCTGCCAGAGGACAGGGATCAGTGACTTGGCCGAATTCAAAAGATGGCGAGTTAGTGTTTTCTTATATTTGGAAATCGTCATATCAGTATGTGATAACAGCATCACTGCCAGATCAAGTGCTATGTTGTCATTCAAGATCTTGCCCATCTCTGCCTTGACCGCCTACCAAAACAGTCAGAGTGTCCCACATTCCCACCACAGGTGTGGCATAGTACCCCTATCCCTCCTACACCTCCAGCATCTATCGGAATGATCTGGTGTTATTTTGTTTAGTTGGTCTGGTGTCAGGTACCATCTGTTCAGTATTTTAAAGTTAATTTCCCTAAATCGGGTGCTTGGTGAGCTCAGGTGGGTTAAGGCATTATTTTCGTACACTGCTGCACTGAGATGATTTCCATGGGTCTATTTCAATTCATCATGTATGGTAGGGGTTCCATCTGGGTTCCCGATAGTAACATCTAAGATAATTAAGATGCCCCTGTATAGGGATCTTCCACGAGAGCAATATTCTTTAAATTCGGTGAGTGGCCCAGTGAGGTGCTGCTTAGGCGTGATTGAGTTAAAAAAAGTGTTATAGCTGATAGAATCTGAATTTTTCTAAGGGGGTAAGTTGCTTGTCAGGGAGTAAGTCCTTCATGGTTCTCATGCCATTCAGAGTACAGACTTCTTTTGCAAAGAGGGGGATCTTAGCAGACAGAAAGTTTAAATTTCTATGTGCCATTCCCTCTGGAAATGCATGGATTTGTTGTAATGGGGTACATAGGGCCCTTCAATGTTGCCATATCCATCCTGTACCTAAGACCATACCAAACCTCTCCAGAACTTCTCACCAAGGCCCATCACCTGCAGGACCACATGCATAAACTGCCCATCCACCCAGTCAAAGTCTTTCTCTGCATCTGCTGAGAGTAATAGCATTTCTTGATGATAGTATTGTGCCTGGTGAATTGCATTAATGTTTATATGTTTATTTTTTGCTTTAATAAAAATTCAAGTTACTGTCGTTTTTCTTACTCATTTTGTTTTACTTTAATTTGAGTGGGAGAGGATAAGTCCCTTTTAAGTATCCAGTGGAAAGTCCAGTCTCTGATCTCAGGAATATCCATCTTACCTCCATTAAAAAGCACTGAAAGTCTGTGGCTACTAATAAGTGGCTCAGCATCATGTGTATGGGACAAATTTGTGTTTACATTTGAATTTCTATATAAAATGTATTACTCTATGGCATGCTTATTTTTGTCTTTTTGTTTAGTTTATTGCCAAGTCTGTGGAAAAAAAAACTGCATGTGTTAATTACATTTATTTATTGTCTGTGCTCTCACCCTCATGTTTACTGTTTTTATTGATTGAGAGTGAAGGATCACCTCTACAGAGATACTTCAATTGGGAAGAGAAGCCTGGAAATTTTTCTATTGTTGTGTACGCCCACTCCTCTCTGTTTTCTCATTTGTCTGAACTGTACTATACCACGTTGAGTCTGTGTTCTTATACTTATATTTGGTTTAGATACTAGATATTATTCGTATCCACCTGCCAGTTCCACAAGTTGTATTGTTATATATATATATATATATATATATATATTTAGTTACACTTTATATTACACTATCATTGGGTGTTTTTATATGTTTGTGATTCCTCCACGTTACGTATTTTATTTCATTTTGTTGGTGTTTTTGAGGGAACACTTCTTAGGAGGTATACCTATTCTGACATATATAAATATTTTCACATATTACATATATTGTGGTTATTTTTTATTTCACTAAGATTATTAAGAACCTAATTTTTTATTGTATTATGCATTATACATACATCTAGTTTTTCTTTTTTCCAACATCAACAAAATTTAAGTATCTATTAATTAAGTTCTCAACATAAAAAAATATATATTATTAAATCTGTGTTTTACAGATGTGCCTCCCTAACAAAAATTAGATTTTGGCTTAAAATGAATTTGAGTATAATTTACATTATTGCTCCCCCCCACCACCATCTCACCCCCAGAAGTGAGTCTAAGGTAGATGTTGTTTTTAAGAATGCCTTTTTATAGTTAAAGGACTTGCTTGTTGAAGAGCTTTATTGGTGAGGAATATCCTATAATAATGACAGTTAATAAAAGGGCCATCCATAGACCTCAGTGTGCTGTAAGTGCGCGGAGGGAGATCTTCAAAAAAGGAGAGGCCTTGGAGAGGCTGCAGTTTATAAAAACTGCAGCTTTTGTAAGCTATTTTAAGATAAAGTATTTAAGAAAATGCATGCATGCATGAATTGGGGGTATATCTACTAAACAGTTATTTATATTTGTGCCAATTTGGGCAGTGGGGTGTTCCTTTAATGCCAGGCTGATACTCCCTCTTTTTCATTGGACCCACATCTTTTATATATGGGTCATCTCTTTTATTGTCAGACCTAACCATCAGTGACTCAGAATTCGATTTTTCAGCAACCAGTTGCAGATCTTACAATATTCAGCAAACCATGTCACAGTCTTTACAATACCCAGTAATTAGTGACACAGACTTACAGCAGTCAGTAATCAGCATCACAATAATTGGTATATAGCAGGGTGGTAAAATGTATCTTTCTGAATGGTTAGTATACTGTTTCTTCAACCCCCTGTTTTTATTTTTACTCAAATGCTATAATATCTCCACATACCCAGTTGCTCTCAACAGTTTCTTCAAACATTATGGACGAGGGGAAACTGCAGAGACATATACAACACAGGTTTTTTTTTTTATGAAAATGTGGATGTTCACCTCCAAATATGCCTGTATTTTACTTTATTTTTTTACAATATATTTGGTTGGCCACATCACAAAATCTTCACAGCACCTCCCCCCCCCCACGCCTGTCATCCATGTATGATGTAATGTTTGTGTTGTATGTGAATGTGATAGGTGTGATGACTGTGTGTGATATGTATGCTATGTGTTGGCTGTGTGTGATATTTGTAAAGGGTGTATTAACAGTGTGTGATATGTGTGTATTGGTTGTATGTGATATTTGTGCTCTGTTTATTGGCTGTGTGTGATGGTTATTTAATTAAGATAAAAACACGCATTTAGGCCTGTGTGTGCATGCAGGTGAATTTTTTTGCAGATTTATGTGCACACAGTCCCACAATCAGATGCACACAGTTATACATATACACTGTCAAATCCACCACATGCACATAGTCGCAGGAAGATAGTCACATACACAGGAATGAGGCAGAAACACACAGGTGCAGGCAGTAACACACATACACAGTTACAGGTAGATAAACACACTCACACCCAATTACAGGCAGACAGCAACACACACACACACAGGCAGACAGCCACACACACACACACACACACACACACAGCCACACATACACAGAGGCAGATGGCAATACACACACACACACACAGCCACACAGACAGTAACACACACACACAGGCAAACAGCCACACACACACAGCCACAGACAGCCACACACACACAGAGGCAGATGGCAATACACACACAGGAAGACATCCACACACACAGAGGCAGGCAGTCACACACACAGGCAGATAGCCACACACATAGGCAGACAGCCACACAAACACACACAGGCAGAACGTCACACACACAAACACAACAGGCAGACAGTCACACACACACAACAGGCAGACAGTCACACACACACACACACACACACACACACAAACACAGGCAGACACACACACACACACACAGGCAGACAGTCATACACACAGACGCACACGCAGACAGTCATACACACACACACACACAGGCAGACAGACACACACACAGGCAGACACACACAGACAGACAGTAATACACAGACACAGACACACACACAGACAGACAGTCACACACATACACACACACACACACACAGGCAGACAATCATACACACACACACACGCAGACAGTCATACACACACACACAGGCACACACACAGGCAGACAGTCATACACAGACATACACACATGCAGACAGTCACAAACACAGACACACAAACAGGCAGACAGTCATATACACAGACACACACACAGGCAGACAGTCACACACACAGACCCCCACACACAGGCAGACAGTCATACACACACACACACAAACACAGGCAGACACACACACACACACACAGGCAGACAGTCATACACACAGACGCACACACAGACAGTCATACACACACACACACACAGGCAGGCAGACACACACACAGGCAGACACACACAGACAGACAGTAATACACAGACACACACACAGACAGACAGTCACACACATACACACACACACACACACAGGCAGACAATCATACACACACACACACACGCAGACAGTCATACACACACACACAGGCACACACACAGGCAGACAGTCATACACAGACATACACACATGCAGACAGTCACAAACACAGACACACAAACAGGCAGACAGTCATATACACAGACACACACACAGGCAGACAGTCACACACACAGACCCCCACACACAGGCAGACAGTCATACACACACACACACAGGCCGACAGTCATACACACACACACATACACACACACAGGCAGGCAGTCATACACACACACACACACACACACACACAGGCAGACAGTCACACACACACATAGGCCAACAGTCACACACACAGGCAGACAGTCACACACACACACACACACACACAGGCAGACAGTCACAGAGACAGAAAGTCACACACACACACACACACACACACACACACACACAGGCAGACAGTCACACACACAGACATACACACACAGGCAGACAGTCATACACACACACACACACACAGTCTCACACACACACACACACACACACACACACACACAGGCAGACAGTCACACACACAGACATACACACACACACAGGCAGACAGTCACACACACAGACATACACACACACACACACACACACACAGGCAGACAGGCATACACACACACAGTCACACTCACACTGACAATCACACATAGTTACCTCTGTTCATTGTGGAGGCAGTGCAGCCAACTGACCATATGTACAAACCTCAATTGCTTACAACCGTTCCATAGACAGCAAATAATGACTTGGGTGTCCAACTGTGTGGTTTCCTGAATACTCTCTTGACAAAATAGATAATTGGGTTTTCTTAATAAAAGGCTGTTCTCCTGATTTTTGTGGCAGTGATAAGGTATATATAGAAAAGACTAGCAGGAAACAGAGTAGTTCAGAACCAGGTATACAGGGTTACAGACATGGCCTGGGTGAGAGGTACTGCACAGTTACACAAAGACCATGTAATTTCCAAACGGACTTATCCTCAAAATTAACTACTTTTTGTATTTTGTTTACTTTGGTTTTGTAATTTTTATTTTATTTATTTTTTACCTTTGATTGTTATAATATTTGGTTGATTTTGCTTTAATATTCACCTATGAGTCAGGATGAATTTAATCAGTAATCCCAGTCAAATGCATGCTCTTGTCCTAAACCCCATGACCCAGCCAACAGAAGGGTGTCCTCAGCTACAGAGGTGCCCCTACTAACCCCCTACTAACTGAAATTATTTGGCTGTATGATGCAGAGATGGGACAGATAGTTATATTTACAACAATTTGCTATTTTTATCAAACTTTTGTAAAGAAGGAAACAAGTAAGGAGTAAGTAAAGCAAATCATTACTCAATACTGTGGCACCTAAAGTTTAAACATATGTATTTAAAATAATAGGCTCTGGATATACACACATTTGTTTTTAAAAAAGAAAAAAAAAGTTTTGTTAAATTATTTTGTACTATTTCTATGGCTAATTATTAATATTTTTAATATTTTTAATACTCTTTCAAATGTTCATTGATAAGAATTTGAAAATTCAAATGTAAAAATTCAATTATTATTTTGTTTACCAATAAAACATGCTTAGTTGACCTAGACCATTCTTTTCTGCGAATTAGTGTTGAAGCATGTGAATGATCTATTTTCTAAATCACACTAAACAGATTGACAAATGAACCTGTTTTAATAAAATCTTTTTTATTAGGTTGTATGAAGGATAGCACGATTGATTCTAATATTACAGCCAAAGAAATGCAGTATTTTCTCTGTCAGCATTGCCTTAATGTAATTCTAACCTAGATATTTTTATGGTGTATTATTGTCTGGCTTTTGGATTGATGCCAGGACCTTTTAGAAATGTTATCTTTATACTATTTTCATTCTTCCCAGTTATACTATCACTGTCTTACTGATTAAATATTTACCCATAATTATACTATTATTTTCTGGAGGAACTAGCAATATAGAAATGCTTTTAAATACCTTATCAATAATCAATAATAATTTCAAAATATACAAGACTGTAGACAGTACCATTATAACATATACATAGTTTGTTTACAATAGTTGTTAAAAAATGTATGCATTGCGGTAACCCTAGCATACAATGATGATTAGCAAAAAGTCCATATGAAAATTGCACACAGAAAAATCCCCATGGTCATAAATACACACATGGAAAAATGCCCACATGGAAAATTGCCACACGGAAAAAAGGCCCACAATGAAAAATGCCCACACTGAATAATATGCACATATAGTAATTTTCCCATTCATAAGTATGAATAGGTATATTACCTACATTTTATTTTGTTATCTATATCTTTTGATTAAAATATCTCATATTCATATGCAACACTTTGCATTGTGATTTTATCATGTATAATTAAATAATAATTTTGCTATGTTATAAGTATAATTCACTGCCAAACAAAATGTGGACTGTGTATGTAGAGGGCTTTAACCCCTTAAGGACAGAGGCAATTGTACAAGATCTGACTAAAACAAAACCTAGAATTTGAACTATATATGTCTGTATACATGGAAAATAACACACGGCAGACCCACTAATCTATGAAAAAAAACCACATAGAAATTGACCACAAATCTCCACTGCTATAAATGCGAACAAGAAAAATGCCCACGTGGAAAATTGCCCACGTGATAAAATGCTCAAATGGAAAAATGCCCACAGAAAAATGCCAACACAAAATGATATGCACATATAATAAAATATAGAAATACAAATTATCCCATTAATCAAACACTACCAATAGATCCATTTGGAACTGAAGGTGTTAAAAGTATATACCAGTAAATGATCTGCACAGGCAGAGCAAATCAAGGCAGTAGAATAGAAAGCCAATAGAAAGGAAACTGGCCAATAGTGTGATGGACAGAGTTAATAGGGTGAAGGAGAATTCATGGTAAGGGAACCTGGGCTATACTGTGATTCAGAAGTGAGAATGTGAATTAAAAGTTTTTTTTATTAATAAAAAAAATGGTTCACTTTCATTTTCCACACAGAGATTTGCACTCAAGCGCATTAAAGCCCTCTTCATACACATACCACTTTTATTTAGCAGTGAATTAGTATAAATAAGCAAAATTAATAAATATCAAAATTATTATTTAGTTATACTCAATAAAATCACAAAGTAATTTTTTGCATATGAACATGATATTGTTTAATCATAAGATATAAGATATAATCATAAGATATAAATACAAAATAAAGGGAATACCTATTCATACTCATAAATGGGACATAAATGGTTATTTATTATTATTAGTATTATTGTTAATATCATTATTATTATTATTATTATTATTATTATTATTATTATTATAATTATTTATATAGCACCACAAAATTCTGCAGCACTTTACAGTGGGTTATAATTATATATATATGGTACTTTAAATTACACATACATCTTCACATTCACTACATCCATCTTCACCTTTACAAATGTGCAAATTACTATATGTGCATATTATTCCGTGTGATCATTTTTCTCTCTGGGCTTCTTTCTATGTGGACATTTTTCCATGTGGACATATTTCTGCGTTGGCAATTTTCCATGTGGTCATTTTGCTTGTGCACATTTATAAGAATGCTTTTTTTGTCTATGGGCAATTTTCAGGTGGGCTTTTTGCTGATCACCCCACTAATTAGTAATCACCCACATTATGGTAACCATAGACACATAACTGCCAGTCACCAACATACCATAACTATAACCAGGGGCGGACTGAGAACCCTTAGGGCCCCCGGGCAAAATAAATCAAGGGCCCCCATACTCCGCAGCAAGCGCCACCCATGTCCCGCCTCCATGCACCGCCTCCAGCCACACCCTACACAATCTTTAGACACAAGGAACAAAAGTGCAATAATCCCTTCAAGGCCCCAGTAGAGACTACAATTGAGGGCTAATGGGCCATGGAGGGGGGTCTTTCTAGCAGAGGCTATCTCAGTGTCCTTTAGAGAGTGTGTTAGAAAGAATACCCTCCAGGCCCTATTAGAGACTACAATGGAGTCTAATAGGCTTGGAAGGGGGTCTTTCTAACAGAGGCCATCTCAGTGTCCCTGCTGGAGGGCCTGGAGGGGGCCTGGAGGGGGGTCTCTCCAACACTCTGGTTCCTATTCACAATATAGCAACACAACATAGCTCGCTGATACCTAGGCCAAGTTGGCTCCTCTTACCTTAATTACTGTTACTGGCTGACAATCTGTGGGCTTGCTGGAAGGCTGTGGGCTTACTGGCTGCGGCTGGCAGGCTGTGGGCTTGCTGGCAGGCTGTGGGCTTGCTGGCTACTGCCGGCAGGCTGTGGGCTTGCTGGCTGCGGCTGGCAGGCTGTTGGCTTGCTGGCTGCGGCTGGCAGGCTGTGGCTTGCTGGCTGCAGCTGGCAGGCTGTGGCTTGCTGGCTGTGGCTTGCTGGCTGGCAGGCTGTGGCTTGCTGGCTGCGGTTGGCAGGCTGTGGGTTTACTGGCTTTAAGCCTAACTGGTGGCCTGTGGGCTGGCTAGCTACTGGCCAGCCTGTGGGCTGGCTGGCTGGCTGGCCGGCCTGTGGGCTGGCTGGCTTGCTGGCTACTGGGGCACTCGTAGATTATTTAAAGAAATAATCCATGCACAATAACCACTACTGCTCTGTGTAGTCGTTATGGTGCCAGGAGGGCCGGGCCCCCCTCCTAGAGTAAGTAGTCAAACCGTTTAAGAACAGTTTGACAACTTACCTGGGGTCTGCTGGGATATGAGGCTGTAGTAGGGTATAGGAGCAGTGGTGCAATGTGTAAGGGGTGCAGTGTGTGTGTGAAAGGTTCAGTGTGTGTGAGGGGGTGTAGTGTGTGAATGTGTAGGGTGTGTGGGGCAATGTGTGTACGAGGGGGCTGTGTATGTGTGTGGCAATGTTAGTATGGGGGCTGTGTGTGTATGGGTGGGCAGTGTGTGTGTGTGTGTGTGTGTGAGGCAATGTGTGTAAATGTGTATGGTGTGTGGGGGCAGTGTGTTTATTGGGCTAGAGTTCACTCTCACCACTGCGACCACCAGGAATACCTGGTGGTCACAGTGTTGAGAGTGAACTCTAGCCCGTAGCTCCAGGGCTAGAGTTTACTCTCGCAAGAGCCGTAACGTTGCCGTGGTAACCGCGGCAACGATCTGTGCTCGCGCAAGAAGGACCCAGAGGAGCTGCAGGCTGAGCTCCCGGGTCCTCTCTTCCTCCCTCCCCTGCCGGCTGCCCGCACGGTGCCTGCGGACAGGGAAGGGGGCAATTGCCCTCCTCTTACTACCCCCTCCCCCTCTTCTTACCCCCTTCCTACTCCCAATCTCTTATTACCCCCCTTCTTACTCTCCCCCTCTTCTTACTCCCCCCTCCCCCTCTTCTTACTCCCCCCTTCCTCTTTTACTCCCCCCTCCCCCTCTTCTTACCCCCTTCTTACTCCCCCCTCCCTTCTTACTCCCCCCTCTCTTCTTACCCCCCTCTCTTCTTACCCCCCTCCCTCCTCTTACCCCCTCCCTCTCTCTTCTTACCCCCCTCCCTCTCTTCTTACCCCCTCCCTCTCTTCTTACCCTCCCTCCTCTTACCCCCCTCCCTCTCTCTTTTTACCCCCTCTCTTTTTACCCCCTCTCTTTTAACCCCTCTCTCTTTTAACCCCCCCTCTCTTTTAACCCCCCTCTCTTTTAACCCCCTCTCTCTTTTAACCCCCTCTCTCTTTTAACCCCCCTCTTTTAACCCCCTCTCTCTTTTAACCCCCCCTTTTACCCCCCCTTCTCTCTTTTAACCCCCCCTTTACCCCTCTCTTTTAACCCCCCTCTCTTTTAACCCCCCTCTCTCTTTTACCCCCTCTCTCTTTTAACCCCCCTCCCTCTCTCTTTTAACCCCCCCTCCCTCTCTTTTAACCCCCCTCTCTTTTAACCCCCCTCTCTCTTTTACCCCCCTCTCTCTTTGAACCCCCTCTCTTTTAACCCCCCTCTCTCTTTTACCCCCTCTCTCTTTTAACCCCCCTCCCTCTCTCTTTTAACCCCCCCTCCCTCTCTTTTAACCCCCCTCTCTTTTAACCCCCCTCTCTCTTTGAACCCCCTCTCTCTTTGAACCCCCTCTCTCTTTGAACCCCCCTCCCTCTCTCTTTTAACCCCCCTCTCTCTCTCTTTTAACCCCCCCCTCTTTTAACCCCCCTCTCTCTTTTACCCCCTCTTTTAACCCCCCTCTCTCTTTTACCCCCTCTCTTTTAACCCCCCCTTTACCCCCCTCTCTTTTAACCCCCCTCTCTTTTAACCCCCCTCTCTCTTTTAACCCCCGTCCCTCTCTCTTTTAACCCCCCTCCCTCTCTCTTTTAACCCCCTCCCTCTCTTTTAACCCCCCCTCTCTTTTAACCCCCTCTCTCTTTTAACCCCCCCTCCCTCTCTCTTTTAATCCAAATCTCTCTTATTTAACCCCCCTCTCTCTTTTAACCCCCACCCCCCTCCCTCTCTCTTTTTACCCCCCCCCCTCCCTCTCTCTTTTTACCCCCTCCCCTGTAGCGTGGCCGAGCGGCACTCCGGTCCGCGGTGCCCGGCCGGAGTGATTGCACCTTCCTGTCAGTCCGGCCGGGTACAGGAAACAGAAACTTCTGTTCCGCGCGGAACAGGAGTTTCTGTTTCCTGTACCCGGCCGGACTGACAGGAAGGTGCACACTCAGTGTGCACCATCCTATCACTCCGGCCGGGCACCGGACCGCACAGCAGCTCGGCCACGCTACAGGGGAGGTGAGAAGCTGCAGCCGCCTGAGCGCTCTGCTCAGGCGGCTGCAGCATTTAAAGGGGCGGCCGGGCCCCCTGATGGCGGGCCCCCTCCCGGCCGGGCCCTCGGACCATGTCCGAAGTGCCCGACCGGTCAGTCCGCCCCTGACTATAACACACAGCACCCAACAGACATCTATATAGCACCCATTCCACACAGCACCCACCATTAAGCCGCATGACATTGATATATCAAACTCAAACTCCTCCTTCCCATGTCTAAAACAGATGTCTTTCTCCTGTACAAGATATAAGTTAAAGGGACACTCCAGGCACCCAGACCACTTCTGCCCATTGGAGTGGTCTGGGTGCCAACTCCCACTACCCTCAACCCTGCAACTGTAATTATTGCAGTTTTTTATAAACTGCAATAATTACCTTGCAGGGTTAACTCCTCCTCTAGTGGCTGTCTACTAGACAGCCACTAGAGGGCACTTCCTGGATTATAGCACAGAAATCCTGTGCTATTGCGTCGCTGGACGTCCTCATGCTGTGTGTCATGCGCATTAGGTCTCTTCAGCCGGCGGGCGGGATCAGTCTCCCCCGCCGGCTGACGTGATGAAGAGGAGGAGCGGCGGCGACCTGAAACCACCGCCGAGGGACATCGGTGGGGGTCTCAGGTAAGTGACTGATGGGGTTTTCACCCATTCAGCAACCGGGGATAGGGGGTGGGAGGGAGAGGGGACCTGCAGTGCCAGGAAAACGGATTGTTTTCCTGGCACTGGAGAGTCCCTTTAAGAATATTATATCCTTTCTATGAACCATAGTCTGGAATAAAATTCATAAAAATGACATCATGCAAGTGGAAAGAGTTCAGAGACAGGAAAAGGGAACATCTATTCCAAACCATGTGTTTAGACTGGATGGAAGAGAACTATGTCAGACAGATATATATTCTCAAAGCTAAAACAAATACATGTTTGATGACAGCTCCTCTTGACATGACTGCATGCCTTAACTTTGGAGAATGATTATGTAATTTTCATTATAGAAAATACTTTTATTTAATACCATTGCCAATTTAAATGTAGAATGCAATGCAACATGAACTTGTGTTTGCAGATTTAGTCCAGTCTTCAGAGTGAGAACTGGTGGACTATTTTGTAAGGGATTAGGGATACTAAATGCAAGTATTTTATTATTCTACAGAAAATTTCATTTTGCTTTTGAGTTTATAAGGTACTTTTAACTCCTGTGCTATATATTTCTTTTTATTTCAAAGAAAATAGTATAAACATTTTTTAATGCATGCATTAATATCTTGTATTTAAAATTAGGCAGCAACACTATGTTTGAGGATAGATTGCTGTGATATATATATATTATTATTTTTTGCAGATTTCGGAAAAATTTCAGGACAAATGTCAGTTTTGATGCATACTGTAGATGTGAAAATAAAATATAAATCATGTAATTCTAAAATGTAAATAATGGAGATTCCATTGATTGTTTTTTTTTCTTTATGTTTATTTCCAGAATACCAGCAGGATGTAAACATTATTACTGCATAAGGTCATAGTGTACACATATAGCCAGTTAAGGTGCATATCTAAAACTAAACATTAGTATTGCAGGACATGGAAGACCGCTATTACACCCTGCAAATATTTCCTTTAATGTGCCCTCCCTATCTCCTATTTCTTCCTAAATGTTATTCAGATGCATTGTATACATTGAATCATGCAGTTTTCTGAACAAGTACAATAACTGTGGGAATGTAGTAATTTATATGCAGAGGGACTGATATAAGATAAATTTGCTTCATCGTCAGGTGAGGACCTATCCAGGAGTACATGATGTTTTTGTGTTTTTTTTTTTAATAGATTTAATTTAGCTTGCATAGCAATGAGAAACTAAAAAACTCTTGTGAATACACAGTGCTGAAGGGTTAAATCCTATAAAACATGTTTTCTTTTTTTATAATAAGTTGTGTGGTTGTGATTATGAAAAATAAATAAAATCATAGTGGTTTGTGGTCATTTGAGTATATTGACTTGAGAGCTATCGGTGGTCAGGTAGACTGGAAGAAAGAAAATAATATTCCATCCTATTGCAATGTGTCTAAATTCCTTTTAGTGTATTTCAAATGCCCAACTGAAGACTACTAAAGTATTTATGAAAGGCATAGACCATACATTATACATGCCTCATATTATGCTCTCAGACACTAAAAGTTTGATATAGTCCACAGCAGTGCAGCTGTTTATCAAACTTTATATTTCTCTATTTCTAAAACTTCTAAAAGCTTAAGATTATTTAAAAATAAAAGTTATATAAAGCAGGTGAAACTATAAAACGTTTTTTAAATAAAAACGCTCAAATGTATTTTTTATATCTCTATTTATTAATGCTTTTGTAACTTTTTTTAAAGATCAGTATAAGGATGGAAAATATAATCTTAAAAGCTAAGCTATTATTTAAAGGCTAAATCACCTAAATGCGTATGCGGACGAAAGGTAGAACATTACGATTACTAATACCATTTATTATATTTCAAGCAGAGTTATTATGCACAGAGGCTGTTCAGACATTACACAGTATATCTAAATATAACATTAGAAACTAGTGAATACTCTGCATTTTTGTGGTTTACATACACTTCTGCAATACATATTATTTAGGGGCATTACAAATTGCAACCTCCTCGTTTTGCTATGAGAGTTCATCTAAAACTTATGGGGGCTTTATTTCCTTTTTAATATAGTGTTAAAGTTGCCCTATAATCAGCAATTCTTAAAAATGACACATACAATAGAATATAATAAGCAAAACTAGTATTTAAAGAAATACTTCAGCATTACATCTAAAAAACCTTTATTGTAAAACTGGTGTGTTTTTAAGTCTATTTAGATTATTAACCCTCCCCCAGTGCCCCCCCAAAAGTGTTACCTTTTCTAAAATCTATCAGCAAAAACTCTGATCCACCTGCTAGGAGATCATCAGTATGTCGACCTGATGGGCCATAGAATGTTTCTCACCATCCCAAAATTATGGAGCTGGACTATCCACACCAATTCCACTCTACCTCCCCGACTAAATCTAGAGGTACCTCTATCCTGATAAGTAGACACGTCTCCTTCTCCCTAAAATCACAACACGTAGATCAGGTGGGCAGATATGTAGTAATAGTGGGAACGATCAATGACATAGAGTACACCATTGCAAGTATATACGTGCTCAATCTGAACCAGAGAAACTTCCTACACAAAATATTTCAAATTCTAGCGCCTATACAACGAGGTATCACACTCATTTGCGGTGACTTCAACCACATTCTTGACCCGACCATGGACACGACCCTGAGACGATCTAGTGGTAGATACAAAACCCTCAGACGCCAGAGCAGGGCCCTCCAGACCCTACTACACACGAACCACTACTACGATACGTGGAGAATTACACACCCCTCAGAGAAAGCATACACACATTTTTCACCTGTCCACAACTCATACTCTAGAATAGATGGATTTCTCCTCCAGGGCTCACACCTCAACCAAATCCTAAACTGTAACATAGAACATATTACATGGTCGGATCATGCGCCAGTACTACTGGAAATGAAAGACCTATATGACTTCAAACACCGTAGCCCATGGAGAATCAATGATTCTCTCCTTCTCAATCCGCAATTCGTGGCTGACCTGACCACACAAATGAAACAGTATTTTGTGGAAAATGAGACACCTGATGTCTCATCTACAACGGTCTGGATGGCCCATAAGCCAGTAGTCCGGGGACTGCTGATACAATCTTAAAAGCTAAGCCTCATACCTCCGAAAACAGTCACAAAAACTAACACTTGAACTACAAAAAGAACTCTATGACATAAACCTGGAGAACCAGCTCTCTGATGACAGACGCCAGAGCATAATTCAAATTACTAGGAGTCTGCACACACAAGCCCTAGAACGCACAGAACACAACCTGAAACGGTTGAAAATACACCAATATGCCCAGGGCAAC
Source organism: Pelobates fuscus (assembly GCF_036172605.1). NCBI lineage: Eukaryota > Metazoa > Chordata > Amphibia > Anura > Pelobatidae > Pelobates > Pelobates fuscus. The sequence continues at coordinate 174,596,580 of NC_086322.1, forward strand.
AAAGCTAGCAAACTTCTAGCGCACTTAAGACACGACAAGCCTCGCAAAAGATCGCTTACCTCACCTCACACACAGGCCTGAAATTTACCACTCCAAAAGCCATTAGCGATGAGTTTGCACAATATTATGCCAAATTGTACAAGACAGGACCCCACATCCCCACAACCAATAGAGAGAGACATCTATCTAAGAGACACGCACTTGCCCGACTCACTGCCCAACAACAGTTGGAACTCATAAAACCACTCTGTGAAGAGGAAATAAGAAATGTAATTAGGACCCTACCATCGGGCAAGGCCCCGGGACCTGATGGGTTAGATAACACTTACTACAAGAAGTTTAGCGCTACCCTGGCACCATACTTAGTCAAAGCCTACACACAGGCCACTGCACATAAAACTCTACCACCTGAGATGTTAACTGCGCACATTGTTACACTGCCTAAACCAGGGAAGCCACCCACAACCCCACAGAACTTCAGGCTCATATCCCTACTGAACACCGACGCCAAAATCCTGGCCAAAACCTACGCACTTCGGCTGGGGTCAATACTGCCGACAATTATTCACAGCGACCAAGTAGGCTCCGTCAAGGGGAGGCAGGGGTCAGATAATACTAGGAAAGTGATAAATATTTTACATTATCTCCGTAAACAGAAACAAGGGGGGCTGTTGGTCTCCTTAGACGCAGAGAAGGCCTTTGATCGCCTAAATTGGCAATTCCTGCGTGCGGTGTTGCACAGGTTTGATATCCCAGAGGGGTTTGTTTCGTAGTGGAAGCCCTATACAGCTCCCCAAGGGCCCAGGTGCTCAACTCAGGGTTCCACTCAGAGCCACTAAAATTATCGAACGGCACCAGACAGGGGTGCCCCTTGTCACCTCTGTTATATGTTCTAGCCCTAGAACCTTTAGCGGTGAAAATAAGGAATAACCCGAACATACACGGCGTCAGGATCAATGGACGGGAATATACTACCAACCTATTTGCAGATGACGTCCTGTTGACGCTTACCCAACCCCAGATCTCCCTCCCCAACCTATTAAAATAAATAACCACATATGGCACCCACTCATATTACAAACTCAACATTACAAAAACACAGGCCATGGGGGTCCGACAAGCACACTGGACCTGTTACGGAAATCATTCACACTAGATTGGAGGCAGGACCATTTAACTTTCTTAGGAATCAACATTACAAAAAATCCGACAAACCTCATAGCAGCGAACTACGACCCACTGCTGAAAACTATAGCAAACACATTGAAGGGGTTGGAGGGCAACTTCCTGTCATGGCTGGGCAGGATGGCCGCAGTTAAAATGATAGTGCTGCCGAAATTCCAATATCTAATAAGAACACTACAAATCCACGTACCAAAAAGGTACCTAGATAACCTACAAAAGCTCTTTACAAGCTTCATATGGGCCCATCGAAAAGTAAGAGTAGCAGCGAAAGTGTGTGTAGGCCGCAGGAGAATGGAGGCCTGGGAATGCCGGACGTTAGGCAATATTACAAGGCAGCTGTCCTGGCCACTGCTATACAAAATAATAGCCAGGACCACAGCTCTGTGAAGCAGTACCACAGTGGGTAGAAATGGAGGCCTTTTGGGCTTGAGATATTTGTTTTGGATACCTCACAGGCACAGGAAAATTCACCAAGACGTGCCACCCACAACACAACTTTTATTGAAAACATGGGACACTTCCATGAATCAATGGGGACAAGACAGGGGGTGGGCACAGGCGACCCCCCTATATAGTCTTCATCTGGCAAACCCAGCCTTTGACTATCGCCCCTGGATAAGCAGAGGGTGCAACAGGGTCGGCCACCTATACGACAGCTACAAACTACTTGACTTCCCAGACATACAACGGAAAATAATTTTCCAATACCTACAGCTGAAGTCCATGCTTCAGGGATCCAACAATACCACCGCAACAGCCAACGCAAAACACATTGAACAGATGTGTACAGCCACAAAACAGCCCAAAAAGCTACTATCCACCCTTTATAACATGTTGATGCAACCGCACACAGACCCCCCAGACAAATTTAAGGTAGCTTGGCAGGAGGACATAGGAAAGACCTTCACTGAACAACAATGGAGAAAAGCATTTTTAGCGCACAAAAAGAGGACGAATTGTGCCTCTCATTTGGAACAGATGCGCAAAATCCAATACCGCTGGTACATGGTACCGGAGCAATTGGCGAGAATCTACCCAAATACCTCTAGTGTATGCTGGAGATGTCAGGGAGACAGGGGAACAATGTATCATATATGGTGGACGTGCCCAAAATTGGCAACATACTGGATGGAAGTAGAGGAAATAGCGAGATTGGTCCTAGTTAGAGAACTCACAAGTACTCCGGAGTGTGGACTCCTATTTATGGGTTTAGAGGAGCTCAACACCACAGACTCCCGTTTACTATTTCATATCCTCATATCAGCGAATACCCTAATAGCTAGGGCATGGAAGCAGGATCTCGTACCCACTAGAGAGGCCCTGCTTCAGCAAATTACTATGAATCTGGTATACAAAAAGGGATTGAACAGACAAAGTCTCTCAAACAAATTTGCCAACTTGGCCCATACTCAATGGGTACTAAGAGTGGGCAGGGAGGGGGAGTGAAACACATAAGGAGAGGTGGTTGCCGCCCATGCGGAGCATAGTGGACCACTGAACGTAGTAACCCACATGTACATAGTTGTAAAGTTTACAGTTTTAAAATTATAAAAAGAAGGGAGCCAGTGTGCAGGACCACGATTCATGATGAAGACCAATGGAGCATACCTATAGATAATAACAAGGAAGATAGGACGAGGCGCGGCCATAGAGAACAATGGATCTAAACACAAACAGGGAATGCATACAGGACAATTAAGCAACGCTGAAAGGTGACTCATGTTAGAATAACAGTTGTTTGTTCCCCTTGAACCTTCCTCCCTCCTCCCCACCTCCTTCCAAATCTATTTCTGTACCCTTGTTCTCCCCCCCCCCCCCCATTTTCTTCTTTTGCTACGGAACAATAGTTCATCAGTAAGACAAAACTGCAATGTTGTACATTGAATATCGCACTTGATTGTCAAATTGTGTCAAATTGTCAATTGAAAGACAGGTCAAGCACAGATATTAGCACAGCCTATGTACCCTGTATCACAGCAGAGATAGCCACGTGGTCTGATCAATTGTATATTGTGCATGTTCTACATGTTTTACACAGGGTTTTCACATGGCTATAACAGCCATATAGCGTGGATATGTTGATCAACGCTTAAAGAGTGTTTGTTTGGATATAGTCACACATATAGGTTTATGTTTCGGTAACCACTATGATGCTACTCCCCGCTACCAGGGAAACTAACCCGTGGGAGGTGTCCTATCGCAAACATATTACTAATGTGTCGGATAACGCACATACTAGATCAACATTAGTATAGTATCCTTGAATAAGCCTGTGATGTATAAATATGTAACGGGAAAACCAATAATAGATCAATTTGTATTAGCTAGTCTGAACTGTTGGACTTGATGTGGATACTTAGCATACTAACCATGCAATGATAAACTCAAAATGATGAACACGAATTGTGAATGACAGCCTACCCTCCCTTTTTCCTTTCTGTACCTCGTTTACAGTGAAAAATCAATAAAAAAAACTACAAATTGAAAAAAAAAAGCAACCTTGAGGGACAAAACTTTTAAGGGAACCTCTTCCAAAGGCTCGAAAGGGGGGTCACAGAGAACCTGTAAAACCAAGGATAAATCCCAGGAGGGAAAAACTGATTTTCTAGGAGGACGTCTGTGTCTGATGGCCCTTAAGAAACTTCTAATCAGCACATGGGATGCCAAATCCTTAATTAAGAAAAAACTCGAGGCTGAAATTTGAACTTTTAGAGTAGATACACCTAAACCTGCAGAAAAACTGACCTGGAGAAAGTGAAGAATGGTGTCTAGAGATGGATGAACACGCAGGCAGTGGTGTTCTTTACACCAATGTAGTAACCTGACCCAGATACAAAAGTAGATTCTAGAAGTGGAACGCCTAGTTGACTGAAGTAAAAGAGAAACTCTGTCTTCTTGCAGACCTTGATGACGAAGAATCAACCTAGCAGTAGCCAGGCCGTCAACCTGAACATCTTCAGAACCTCTAGTGGAAGATTTCTGTACACGATGAGATTGTTCAAGAGTGGGAGTTCCCAATGTGCGGAGGTCATCTCCTTTAAGGCTGAAAACCATACTCTGTTTGGCCAGTACGGAATAATAGCCAGGACCACAGCTCTGTCCGTTCGTATTTTTTTTAAGAATTATTGGAATTAGCTTCAGCGGAGGGAAGACGTAAGCCAGCTTGAATTACCATTCCAACTGACAATCCGTCTATTCACTGAGAGTGATCTGAAGTGATGAAGGGCGAATAGCACTGCTTTCAACTTTTTGAAATTTGCAGATTTTCCCTTTTCCCTGACTGACCACGCACCTTGATACATGATTGAGCCTAGATGAGCTCCCCAACCTATTTTGGATGTATCGGTAGTGGTCACTAAGATGAACAGACAACGTCTTTGAATTTACCACGAGACCTAAAAAACTCTATCTCCCTTGATGGTAGAAGAATTGACTTTTTTTTTAAAAAATTCTTTTGTTTTTATTGTGCACATGATAATATAAAAGCTAACGATGCCACAACAGCATAGTACAAGCACATTAAAGGTTTTTCACAAATATGGCATTGAATTATTGGCACATTTCCTATTTATATGAGGATAAACAAGCTAGGTTCATAGTTCTAATTGTAAGTCACCAAAGTGACAAGCAGTAATATCAGCATGCATAACATAGTGGGTGTTATAAGGGTAAATGTGCTGTAAATTAATAAGATGCATATTCTAACAGCATGATCGTCCAGAATAATGCTATACAGCTATCTGGTCTAAGATAGGCGTTGAGGTGGAAACAAACATGTTAGGATAAGTCGTTACAGTGAGGGGTAGTCTGCACAGTTTAAATATTTAATAGCCATGCTGTAGGGACACAGTGCTAGTAGATTATATGAATAGGATTACCAGAGTAGATTGAGAGGTAAGGGCACTGGATACAGAAGTTAAGAGAATAAGGGCTCAATGCCCATGAGTAGTGTCCTCCCAAAGCTGTCAGATGAGTGTAACCCCGGGAGGCCCAGGTAGCCCACGTTAAAAAGAAAAACTAGGGGGGCGGGGCCTGATCGTGGAGCCGAGTGGACGTTAGCCTCAACAGCTCCGGCCAGGAACAATAAAAAAACGACAATACGAGACGGAAACGGCAACCGAGTGGCGGATAAGGGCTACCAGGCGAAGGAGGACACCGAGACTCATTCAATGATACCCTCCAAGCGACTATTGCTCCGGTGTACGCCCGACACCCTGGCTAGACCTCCCAGCATGGCGGGCACCGGAGAGACGGCCGCTCTCCTGCCGCCGGAAACGGCTGGAAATCTGCCACGAAACCCTCGTTCCCCCCCCTCGTGGGACCGGAGGGGGTTATCCCGGTCCCCTCCTGCTATCGGCCCCCAGTCGGCCAGGGGCGAGGAGGTAAGAGGCACCGAGCGCCTGACACTTCACACGGCAAATATGTCGCCCGTGAGGACACACGGGGTGGTGGCCACCCACGAGGATCAAATCGCACAGGCCTTTGAGCGCTTCTGGGCACGGTTCTGGGCCAAGCTTGCAGCACGGACACAGAAACATATGGGGATAGACGATTCCCGACAGTCCACCGCAACACCTGCACAGAATCACAGGCCTGCACTAAAACCCACACAGAGGTCTGCACCAAAGCCTGCACAGCGGCCTGCACCCAAGCCTGCACAGCGGCCTGCACAGCGGCCTGCACAGCGGCCTGCACTCAAGCCTGCACAGTGGCCTGCACCCAAGCCTGCACAGCGGCCTGCACCCAAGCCTGCACAGCGGCCTGCACCCAAGCCTGCACAGCGGCCTGCACCCAAGCCGGCACAGCGGCCTGCACCCAAGCCTGCACAGCGGCCTGCACCCAAGCCTGCACAACCGCCTGCACTCAAGCCTGCACAGCGGCCTGCACTCAAGCCTGCACAGCGTCATGCACCCAAGCCTGCACCCAAGCCTGGACAGCGGCCTGCACCCAAGCCGGCACAGCGGCCTGCACCCAAGCCTGCACAACGGCCTGCACCCAAGCCTGCACAGCGGCCTGCACTCAAGCCTGCACCCAAGCCTGCACAGCGGCCTGCACCCAAGCCTGCACAGCGGCCTGCACCCAAGCCTGCACAGCAGCCTGCACCCAAGCCGGCACAGCGGCCTGCACCCAAGCCTGCACAGCGGCCTGCACCCAAGCCTGCACAGCGGCCTGCACCCAAGCCTGCACAACCGCCTGCACTCAAGCCTGCACAGCGGCCTGCACAGCGGCATGCACCCAAGCCTGCACCCAAGCCTGGACAGCGGCCTGCACCCAAGCCGGCACAGCGGCCTGCACCCAAGCCTGCACCCAAGCCTGCACCCAAGCCTGCACAGCGGCCTGCACTCAAGCCTGCACAGCGGCCTGCACAACGGCCTGCACTCAAGCCTGCACAGCGGCCTGCACTCAAGCCTGCACAGCGGGCTGCACTCAAGCCTGCACAATGGCCTGCACCCAAGCCTGCACAGCGGCCTGCACCCAAGCCTGCACCCAAGCCTGCACCCAAGCCTGCACCCAAGCCTGCACAGCGGCCTGCACTCAAGCCTGCACAGCGGCCTGCACTCAAGCCTGCACAACGGCCTGCACTCAAGCCTGCGCAGCGGCCTGCACAGCGGCCTGCACCCAAGCCTGCACCCAAGCCTGCACCCAAGCCTGCACCCAAGCCTGCACAGCGGCCTGCACTCAAGCCTGCACAGCGGCCTGCACTCAAGCCTGCACAACGGCCTGCACTCAAGCCTGCACAGCGGGCTGCACTCAAGCCTGCACAATGGCCTGCACCCAAGCCTGCACAGCGGCCTGCACCCAAGCCTGCACAGCGGCCTGCACCCAAGCCTGCACAGCGGCCTGCGTCCCGCGACCAGCCAGAGGGACACAGCCACAACCAGCCAGAGGGACACAGCCACTTTCCGACAGCGGGAATAGGCTGACGAGGTGACTTAACATGATCTCTCCTGTGGGTCCTTACACAAAGGTCACAGTGAGACAACAGGCAACAGGCAACAGGCAACAGTGAGACTTTGCATGTACTATGGTATGCCTTGTGTATGCCATTTGTTTGCCATTCGATCACTTTCATTTGCCTTTTGCCTAATTTTTGTACAGTATTGTTTACCCTATTTTTCCCATATGTAGGACTTAAAGTGTATATACCATACATTATTTGAAGCCCCAGACTGCAACGACTTACACTCACTAACGTAGCCAGTTCTACACAGCAACCACCCTCACCAGCATGACTGACTCTCACAGAACCACACTAGCCGACTAGTCAGAGGTCTTCACGCGGATGACAACATTGGACAACCAAAACAAGCACACATGAGCAACCCCACACTATATGACTGTCCCTATCCCCAGTGACCTACTGAAACCGACAATAATCTCAAAATCAGCCACTCTAGAAATGCATTATGTGACATGTTACTTCACACTGCTGGGCACCAGGCTCAGGAGATTCACCCACCGGCTGCCGTTAACCTAACCATCCAGCGGCTACCAAACGACAACCTTACCTTGCCTCGTTATCTTGCTTACTTATTTATGTCATAGTCAACATGTCAGATAGCTCTCATTTGGGAAACTGCTGCCTTGTCTCTCCAACCGACATGTGTACTCAGGCACTTACTATTCTGCAGCAACATATAGCAACGCAATAGTTGATTATTCATGTACAGCCTGTTATCATTAAGCTAATTTACGTTTAAAACTGTGCGCACACTCACGCCAAAGCTAAGCCAATATGTATCTATCTATATGTATGCTGTACCGCGCTTACCAAAAGCCTGTTCTTAAAAACCAAAAAGCGCAAGTATCTAAGCCATTGTTATGATATATGATAGACACGTGTACGCTGTTGTGGTGAATGTCAATGTTTATGTACCCACCTGCGCAACAAAAATAAAGAATAAAAAAAAAAGAAAAAAAAAAAAGAAAAACTAGGATTTAAGTAACATCTTGTTAACTAGGGACAGAAGGTATTGCAAAGCTAGTGAAGTGAGAGGTGCAGTGGGACCACAGCTATTGCCTGTCAGGTGGAAACATGAAGGGTAAGACTGAGGCATAAATATTGTCCCGGACTCACAGTCATTTCAGCCAATGCCCTGCAGGGGCCAAACAAGTTGAGGGCCCTTGAGCCCAGGTGGACACATGCTGCTCCATGGAGAGGGCAGGGTTGGTGCTCCTTGCTGCTCAACAGGCTCCCTGCTTGGTCTAGCTTTGAAATGTGGCTGTTGGGTCATGGACGTTGTAAGAGTCTCAGGGCTTGTATGGGACTGTGCTTTCTTTTGTGCCTATTTGTATTTTTTTTATTTTTTTTATTTAATATTTTTGCAGTGCATAAGCTTGGTACAGACAGGCCTGTGGTACCCCAACGGCATTCCTCAGGCTTAATATCTTGTAATACACTGGGGTCAATATTTAACATGCACTATTTTATAAGAGTTAGCAGGAATAGAGTCAGATGAGTGACAAAGAATGAAAACATAGGGTGGAAGCATAGGAATTCAAGCAAACTGCAAACAAAGGCAGGCATAAGGCATACTTAAGGCAAACAAGAGTACATGCGAGGTATCACATCTGTGTCCTCCATGCAAAGACCCGGTGAAGAGATTATATGGATCAGGGGAGCATTCATGGTTGGTCACCTCATTCAGCCCATTTCCTCTGCCGGAAAATAGCTGAGTCCCTGTGGCTGGTCACAGGGGGTTTCTGTCGCTCGGGTGTGGGTGAGGGTGTCCCTCCAGCCCCAGGCTGGCGTGAAGGCCCGCATCTCTTGGTCACTAGCTCGTCGGCTTGCGACGACCGAGCGTCCCCCTCTCGTGGGGATGGCGGGAAACCTGTAGGTGAGCTGCCGCTTGCGTCACTTGGATTGCCGCCAATGTGGCTGGTGCTTTCGGGTAAAGACTCTCTTGGCCTTCAGCCCGGGTGGGCTAGTGTGGTTAAGTGCTGGCGGGTGGTTGGGTGCTGCGCCCGAGGGTGTCCCCTTCTCACCCGCTTGCCTGTGACTCGTTACCCCTGCGTAAAGGGGGTCTTGCCGCCGTTTCTGGTCTGGCTGCATTCGTTTCTGTAGCTTCTCCCAAAAACTGGTGAACAGGTCGTCCAGACGCTGTAATATGTTGGTGCCTTGGTCAGAGCGCTGTGCTGGAGTTGCAGGCTGGATCAGCTTGATGTCGCGAACATAAAATTTTCCGTTCGCGAATGGCGAACGCGAATTTCCGCAAATGTTCGCTAAGGGGCGAACCAGGCGAACCGCCATAGACTTCAATAGGCAGGCGAATTTTAAAACCCAAAGGGACTCTTTCTGGCCACAATAGTGATGGAAAAGTTGTTTCAAGGGGACTAACACCTGGACTGTGGCATGCCGGAGGGGGATCCATGGCAAAACTCCCACGGAAAATTACATAGTTGATGCAGAGTCTGGTTTTAATCCATAAAGGGCATAAATCACCTAACATTCCTAAATTGTTTGGAATAACGTGCTTTAAAACATCAGGTATGATGTTGTATCGATCAGGTAGTGTAAGGGTTACGCCCGCTTCACAGTGACAGACCAAACTCCCCGTTTAACGCACCGCAAACAACCGCAAACAGTTCATTTGCACAACTGCAAACTCCCCATTTGCACAAGGTTGGATACCAAGCTAGCCATGTCCCGTTCCTTGTCCTCACTGATGTCATTGAATGTCTCTTCCTCCACCCAGCCACATACAACACCGAGGGTCCCCGAAAGGTGACACCAAGCCCCCTGGGATGCCTGCTGTGTTTGGTCTTCCACCTCCTCAAAGCCACCTTCTTCCTCTGACTCCTCTTCTTCAGACTCCACTCTCTGTGTTGCCTCTCTCTGCATTATTAAGTGTTCTTGCATAGCAAGACCACTTAATGTTATCTCACATATATATTATTAAGTGTTCTTGCATAGCAAGACCACTTAATGTTATCTCACATATATATTATTATTATTATTAAGTGTTCTTGCATAGCAAGACCACTTAATGTTATCTCACATATATATTATTAAGTGTTCTTGCATAGCAAGACCACTTAATGTTATCTCACATATATATTATTATTAAGTGTTCTTGCATAGCAAGACCACTTAATGTTATCTCACATATATATTATTATTATTATTAAGTGTTCTTGCATAGCAAGACCACTTAATATTATCTCACATATATATTATTAAGTGTTCTTGCATAGCAAGACCACTTAATGTTATCTCACATATATATTATTATTATTAAGTGTTCTTGCAAAGCAAGACCACTTAATGTTATCTCACATATATATTATTATTATTATTCTTATTATTCTTATTATAGCCAAATTTGCCACCCTAACTCCTCCCACAGTTTTTACACTACATAGACAAAAATATACCAAAACATGCAGATTGTTCCCGATCGGATTGCTATTACTTTGTGGAACGTTTCGCCGAATGGTTCACGGAATATCGTCGTTCTTGTGGCGAAATTTGTCCCATAGGAATGAATGGCAAAGCTAGAGTGGGAGCTGGCAAAAGCTGAAAAATCAGGACATGATTTCTAAACTGCCACCACTCCCTCATTTTCAGGCCCACCTACACTTATATCAAAACGTTCAGCTATCCCTGCTGCCACTAGAAATGTCCACAGCTAAGCCATAATCCTGATAGTTTTCACAATATAACCATTTGTTTGCAACTCACGCCTTCCATTGACATTAATTGAAACTCCACTCTGCAAAGCTCACATTTGAAGGGCAATTTCTAAACTGCGACTGTGCCTTCATTGTTAATATCTCAGAGACATACTATACATCAAAATGTAGGTCTGGGTCTTGTGATTCTCACAATATAAAGCTCTTCACTGTAGGAATTATAGTTTTTAAAATACGACCGTTTGAAGATGGCAACCGCCAAAATACTCTGACCTGTGCAAGGCTGCAGCAGCAAGTGATGTCATAGACAAAGCCTTTTACACCTGCTAATTTTTTATAACTGTATGTTTTAATGTAACTGTGAAGCACTTTGGGCAACAACATTGCAATTAAATGTGCTATATAAATAAATACTAACAGTTACTCCGCCCACTCTAGTTGTAGACTACTGATGGGAGGCAAGAACACTTCACACAATTTCCCCAGAAATTGTAGCTTTTCTAGTTCTTATTATTCTTATTATAGCCAAATTTGCCACCCTAACTCCTCCCACAGTTTTTACACTACATAGACAAAAATATACCAAAACGTGCAGATTGTTCCCGATCGGATTGCTATTACTTTGTGGAACGTTTCGCCGAATGGTTCACGGAATATCGTCGTTCTTGTGGCGAAATTTGTCCCATAGGAATGAATGGCAAAGCTAGAGTGGGAGCTGGCAAAAGCTGAAAAATCAGGACATGATTTCTAAACTGCCACCACTCCCTCATTTTCAGGCCCACCTACACAAATCTAATATCAAAACGTTCAGCTATCCCTGCTGCCACTAGAAATGTCCACGGCTAAGCCATAGTCCTGATAGTTTTCACAATATGACCATTTGTTTGCAACTCACGCCTTCCATTGACATTCATTGAAACTCCACTCTGCAAAGCTCACATTTGAAGGGAAATTTCTAAACTGCGACTGTGCCTTCATTGTTAATATCTCAGAGACATACTATACATCAAAATGTAGGTCTGGGTCTTGTGATTCTCACAATATAAAGCTCTTCACTGTAGGATTTATAGTTTTTAAAATACGACCGTTTGAAGATGGCAACCGCCAAAATACTCTGACCTGTGCAAGGCTGCAGCAGCAAGTGATGTCATAGACAAAGCCTTTTACACCTGCTAATTTTTTATAACTGTATGTTTTAATGTAACTGTGAAGCACTTTGGGCAACAACATTGCAATTAAATGTGCTATATAAATAAATACTAACAGTTACTCCGCCCACTCTAGTTGTAGACTACTGATGGAGGCAAGAACACTTCACACAATTTCCCCAGAAATTGTAGCTTTTCTAGTTATTATTATTCTTATTATTCTTATTATAGCCAAATTTGCCACCCTAACTCCTCCCACAGTTTTTACACTACATAGACAAAAATATACCAAAACGTGCAGATTGTTCCCGATCAGATTGCTATTACTTTGTGGAATATTCACGGAATATCGTCGTTCTTGTGGCGAAATTTGTCCCATAGGAATGAATGGCAAAGCTAGAGTGGGAGCTGGCAAAAGCTGAAAAATCAGGACATGATTTCTAAACTGCCACTACTCCCTCATTTTCAAGCCCACCTACACAAATCTTATATCAAAACGTTCAGCTATCCCTGCTGCCACTAAAAATGTCCACGGCTAAGCCATAGTCCTGATTGTTTTCGCAATATGACCATTTGTTTGCAACTCACGCAGTCCATTGACATTCATAGAAACGCCACTCTGCAAAGCTCACATTTGAAGGGCAATTTCTAAACTGCGACTGTGCCTTCCTTGTTAATATCTCAGAGACATACTATACATCAAAATGTAGGTCTGGGTCTTGTGATTCTCACAATATAAAGCTCTTCACTGTAGGAATTATAGTTTTTAAAATACGACCGTTTGAAGATGGCAACCGCCAAAATACTCTGACCTGTGCAAGGCTGCAGCAGCAAGTGATGTCATAGACAAAGCCTTTTACACCTGCTAATTTTTTATAACTGTATGTTTTAATGTAACTGTGAAGCACTTTGGGCAACAACATTGCAATTAAATGTGCTATATAAATAAATACTAACAGTTACTCCGCCCACTCTAGTTGTAGACTACTGATGGGAGGCAAGAACACTTCACACAATTTCCCCAGAAATTGTAGCTTTTCTAGTTCTTATTATTCTTATTATAGCCAAATTTGCCACCCTAACTCCTCCCACAGTTTTTACACTACATAGACAAAAATATACCAAAACGTGCAGATTGTTCCCGATCGGATTGCTATTACTTTGTGGAACGTTTCGCCGAATGGTTCACGGAATATCGTCGTTCTTGTGGCGAAATTTGTCCCATAGGAATGAATGGCAAAGCTAGAGTGGGAGCTGGCAAAAGCTGAAAAATCAGGACATGATTTCTAAACTGCCACCACTCCCTCATTTTCAGGCCCACCTACACAAATCTAATATCAAAACGTTCAGCTATCCCTGCTGCCACTAGAAATGTCCACGGCTAAGCCATAGTCCTGATAGTTTTCACAATATGACCATTTGTTTGCAACTCACGCCTTCCATTGACATTCATTGAAACTCCACTCTGCAAAGCTCACATTTGAAGGGAAATTTCTAAACTGCGACTGTGCCTTCATTGTTAATATCTCAGAGACATACTATACATCAAAATGTAGGTCTGGGTCTTGTGATTCTCACAATATAAAGCTCTTCACTGTAGGATTTATAGTTTTTAAAATACGACCGTTTGAAGGTGGCAACCGCCAAAATACTCTGACCTGTGCAAGGCTGCAGCAGCAAGTGATGTCATAGACAAAGCCTTTTACACCTGCTAATTTTTTATAACTGTATGTTTTAATGTAACTGTGAAGCACTTTGGGCAACAACATTGCAATTAAATGTGCTATATAAATAAATACTAACAGTTACTCCGCCCACTCTAGTTGTAGACTACTGATGGAGGCAAGAACACTTCACACAATTTCCCCAGAAATTGTAGCTTTTCTAGTTATTATTATTCTTATTATTCTTATTATAGCCAAATTTGCCACCCTAACTCCTCCCACAGTTTTTACACTACATAGACAAAAATATACCAAAACGTGCAGATTGTTCCCGATCGGATTGCTATTACTTTGTGGAACGTTTCGCCGAATGGTTCACGGAATATCGTCGTTCTTGTGGCGAAATTTGTCCCATAGGAATGAATGGCAAAGCTAGAGTGGGAGCTGGCAAAAGCTGAAAAATCAGGACATGATTTCTAAACTGCCACCACTCCCTCATTTTCAGGCCCACCTACACAAATCTTATATCAAAACGTTCAGCTATCCCTGCTGCCACTAGAAATGTCCACGGCTAAGCCATAGTCCTGATAGTTTTCACAATATGACCATTTGTTTGCAACTCACGCCTTCCATTGACATTCATTGAAACTCCACTCTGCAAAGCTCACATTTGAAGGGAAATTTCTAAACTGCGACTGTGCCTTCATTGTTAATATCTCAGAGACATACTATACATCAAAATGTAGGTCTGGGTCTTGTGATTCTCACAATATAAAGCTCTTCACTGTAGGATTTATAGTTTTTAAAATACGACCGTTTGAAGGTGGCAACCGCCAAAATACTCTGACCTGTGCAAGGCTGCAGCAGCAAGTGATGTCATAGACAAAGCCTTTTACACCTGCTAATTTTTTATAACTGTATGTTTTAATGTAACTGTGAAGCACTTTGGGCAACAACATTGCAATTAAATGTGCTATATAAATAAATACTAACAGTTACTCCGCCCACTCTAGTTGTAGACTACTGATGGAGGCAAGAACACTTCACACAATTTCCCCAGAAATTGTAGCTTTTCTAGTTATTATTATTCTTATTATTCTTATTATAGCCAAATTTGCCACCCTAACTCCTCCCACAGTTTTTACACTACATAGACAAAAATATACCAAAACGTGCAGATTGTTCCCGATCGGATTGCTATTACTTTGTGGAACGTTTCGCCGAATGGTTCACGGAATATCGTCGTTCTTGTGGCGAAATTTGTCCCATAGGAATGAATGGCAAAGCTAGAGTGGGAGCTGGCAAAAGCTGAAAAATCAGGACATGATTTCTAAACTGCCACCACTCCCTCATTTTCAGGCCCACCTACACAAATCTTATATCAAAACGTTCAGCTATCCCTGCTGCCACTAGAAATGTCCACGGCTAAGCCATAGTCCTGATAGTTTTCACAATATGACCATTTGTTTGCAACTCACGCCTTCCATTGACATTCATTGAAACTCCACTCTGCAAAGCTCACATTTGAAGGGCAATTTCTAAACTGCGACTGTGCCTTCATTGTTAATATCTCAGAGACATACTATACATCACAATGTAGGTCTGGGTCTTGTGATTCTCACAATATAAAGCTCTTCACTGTAGGATTTATAGTTTTTAAAATACGACCGTTTGAAGATGGCAACCGCCAAAATACTCTGACCTGTGCAAGGCTGCAGCAGCAAGTGATGTCATAGACAAAGCCTTTTACACCTGCTAATTTTTTATAACTGTATGTTTTAATGTAACTGTGAAGCACTTTGGGCAACAACATTGCAATTAAATGTGCTATATAAATAAATACTAACAGTTACTCCGCCCACTCTAGTTGTAGACTACTGATGGAGGCAAGAACACTTCACACAATTTCCCCAGAAATTGTAGCTTTTCTAGTTATTATTATTCTTATTATTCTTATTATAGCCAAATTTGCCACCCTAACTCCTCCCACAGTTTTTACACTACATAGACAAAAATATACCAAAACGTGCAGATTGTTCCCGATCGGATTGCTATTACTTTGTGGAACGTTTCGCCGAATGGTTCACGGAATATCGTCGTTCTTGTGGCGAAATTTGTCCCATAGGAATGAATGGCAAAGCTAGAGTGGGAGCTGGCAAAAGCTGAAAAATCAGGACATGATTTCTAAACTGCCACTACTCCCTCATTTTCAAGCCCACCTACACAAATCTTATATCAAAACGTTCAGCTATCCCTGCTGCCACTAAAAATGTCCACGGCTAAGCCATAGTCCTGATTGTTTTCGCAATATGACCATTTGTTTGCAACTCACGCAGTCCATTGACATTCATTGAAACGCCACTCTGCAAAGCTCACATTTGAAGGGCAATTTCTAAACTGCGACTGTGCCTTCCTTGTTAATATCTCAGAGACATACTATACATCAAAATGTAGGTCTGGGTCTTGTGATTCTCACAATATAAAGCTCTTCACTGTAGGATTTATAGTTTTTAAAATACGACCGTTTGAAGATGGCAACCGCAAAAATACTCTGACCTGTGCAAGGCTGCAGCAGCAAGTGATGTCATAGACAGGGCCATTTGCACCTGCTAATGTTTTTATAACTGTATGTTTTAATGTAACTGTGCAACAACGTTGCAATTAAATGTGCTATATAAATAAATAAGTTACTCCGCCCACTCCAGTTGTATACTACTGGTGGAGGCAAGAACACTTCACAATTTCCCCAGAAATTGTAGCTTTTCTAGTTATAAGGTGTTTTAAGTAGTACTATTCCTATCAGTTTAATCCATGTTACGTCCCCTATCAGGGGACGTGTATATGGCATCGATTTTAGGAACCGGGAGATGGAAAAAGATGCTTGGTCGGTCCTCCTACTTCAAATTTGGGGCACTGCGCGTGCACTACTCATCGCTCCACAGAGTGTCGATATCTGCAGTTAAGGCGAGGTAGTCTGCTACCTGTAGGTCGAGTCGTTCTCTGAGGGTGGACCCCGAAGGGCTGTGGCGATGCTTAGGACTTAAAAAGCTCTGCATGTCCTCCATCAACAACACGTCTGTAAAGCATCCTGTCCTTGCCGGCGTGGTCGTGGGAGGAGGAGGATTACTTTTACCTCTTCCCCTGTTAGATTCCTGTTGTGCTGTGACATCACCCTTATACGCTGTGTAAAGCATACTTTTTAATTTATTTTGGAACTGCTGCATCCTTTCCGACTTGCGGTAATTCGGTAACATTTCAGGAACTTTCTGCTTATACCGGGGATCTAGTAGCGTGGACACCCAGTACAGGTCGTTCTCCTTCAGCCGTTTTATACGAGGGTCCCTCAACAGGCACGACAGCATGAAAGACCCCATTTGCACAAGGTTGGATGCCGAGCTACTCATGTCCCGTTCCTCGTCCTCAGTGATCTCACTGAAGGTATGTTCTTCCCCCCAGCCACGTACAACACCACGGGTACCAGATACGTGACAACAAGCACCCTGGGATGCCTGTTGTGGTTGGTCTTCCTCCTCCTCCTCAAAGCCACATTCCTCCTCTGACTCCTCTTCCTCACAATCCTCTTCCAGCGTTGCCGCAGGTCCAGCAAGCGATGCTGGTAAGGCTGTTTCTGGTGGTGATGGTGACCACAACTCATCCTCTTCACGCTCATCTACGGCCTGATCCAGCACTCTCCAGGAAGAAAACAAATGGTATGATGTCGCTGATGGTGCCTCCGGTGCGACTGACTAGGTTTGTCACCTCCTCAAAAGGACGCATGAGCCTACAGGCATTGCGCATGAGTGTCCAGTAACGTGGCAAAAAAATTCCCAGCTCCGCAGAGGCTGTCCTAGCACCCCGGTGTTACAAATAGTCGTTAATGGCTTTTTCTTGTTGGGCAGGCGGTCGAACATTAGGAGTGTTGAATTCCAACGTGTCGGGCTGTCGCAAATCAAGCGCCTCACTGGCATGTTGTTTCACCGCTGGATATCTGAAAAGTGTGCCATGGCCGTGTAGGAAGGCCTGAAATGGCCACACACCTTCCTGGCCTGCTTCAGGACATCCTGTAAGCCTGGGTACTTATGCACAAAGCGTTGTACGATCAGATTGCACACATGTGCCATGCACGGCACATGTGTCAACTTGCCCAAATTCAATGCCGCCAACAAATTTCTTCCATTGTCACAAACCACTTTGCCGATCTCCAGTTGGTGCGGAGTCAGCCACTGATCCACCTGTGCATTCAGGGTGGAAAGGAGTGCTGGTCCGGTGTGACTCTCTGCTTTCAGGCAAGTCAACCCCAAGATGGCGTGACACTGCTGTATTTGGGATGTGGAATAGTACCTGGGGAGCTGGGGGGGGTGCTGTTGATGTGGAGCAAGACGCAGCAGCAGAAGAGGACTCAGCCGAGGAGGTTATGGAAGAGAATGGAGTAGGAGGAGTAGAGGAGGTGGCAACAGGCCTGCCTGCAATTCGTTGCGGTGTCACCAACTCCTCTGCAGAGCCACGCATTCCATGCTTGGCAGCCGTCAGCAGGTTTACCCAATGCACAGTGTAGGTGATATACCTGCCCTGACCATGCTTTGCAGACCAGGTATCAGTGGTCAGATGGACCCTTGCCCCAACACTGTGTGCCAGACATGCCATTACTTTTGCACAATCGAGTACAGGTTGGGGATTGCCTTTTGTGCAAAGAAATTTCCACTGGTACCTTCCACTGCGGTGTCCCAATAGCTACAAATTTTTGGAATGCCTCAGACTCCACCAGCTGGTATGGTAAAAGCTGGCGGGCTAAGAGTTCAGACAAGCCAGCTGTCAGATGCCGGGCAAGGGGGTGACTTTGTGACATTGGCTTCTTACGCTCAAACATGTCCTTGACAGACACCTGACTGTGGGCAGATGAGCAGGAACTGCTCAAGGTGAGAGACGGAGTGGCGGATGGTTGAGAGGGGGCAAGGAGGACAGCAGTGGTTGACGTGGCTGAAGATGCTGGAACAGGAGGAGGATGGCGGCTTTGAGTTTGTGTGCTGCTTGTATTCATGTGTTGATCCCATAGGTGTTTGTGATGTTTGATCATGTGCCTTCGCAAAGCACTTGTACCTAGGTGGGTGTTGGACTTCCCACCACTCAGTTTCTTTTGGCACAGGTTACAAATGGCATCACTGTTGTCAGAGGCAGACACACAAGAAAAATGCCACACTGCTGAGCTCTGCAATGATGGCATTCTGGTGATGGCAACAGCATGCGTTGATTGGCGTGCTGTCTGGCTGACCCCGGGTGCTGATGCATGCTGTCTGACTGTGCCACTAGCTCCTTACGACGACCTCCCCCTGCTTCCAACTCGTCTCCTCCTCCTCTCTGTCTCCCCATCTGAACTTTCGCCCTGTTCTTCTTCTCTTCTAGCAGGCACCCATGTGACATCCACGTGTCCTCATCAACCACTTTACTTGTATCTGACAACTCAGCAAAGGAAGCAGCAGCGGGTACAACATCATCATCATCACACCGTACGTCCATGTGTGTAATGCTGCCTGACTGAGACATATCCCTGTTATCTACATCCTCTGGCAATAATGGTTGCGCATCACTCATTTCTTCCAACTGATGTGTAAATAACTCCTCTGACAGATCAAGTGAAGCGGCTGTGGTGCTAGTGCTGGTGGTGGCGGCAGGCGGTCGAGTGGTAACTTGAGAGGTGCCCGAAGCTAAGCTGGAGGAGGATGGTGGGTCAAGGTTCCGAGCAGAAGCTGTAGAAGATTGGGTGTCCTGTGTTAGCCAGTCAACTATGTCCTCAGAACTTTTCGAGTTCAGGGTACGTGGCCTCTGAACAATGGGCATTATTCTAGGGCCAAAGGGAATCACAGCACCACGACCACGCCGGCCCCTGCGGGGTGGCCTGCCTCTGCCTGTCATTTTTTTTTCGATTAGTGGTACTATGCGTGCAAGCTACTGTGACAACAGATATGAGTGGCACTGTGCACTGGCAGAAGTTACATAGTTACATAGTTAGATAGCTGAAAAAAGACTTGCGTCCATCAAGTTCAGCCTTCCTCACACCTGTTTTTTGCTGTTGATCCAAAAGGAAAAAAAAAAAAAAAAAACCCCAGTTTGAAGCACAATTTTGCAACAAGCTAGGACAAAAAATTCCTTCTTGACCCCAGAATGGCAGTCAGATTTATCCTTGAATCAAGCAGTTATTACCCTACATTGAAAGATTATATCCTTGAATATTCTGTCTTTGCAAGTATGCATCTAGTAGCTGTTTGAACATCTGTATGGACTCTGATAAAACCACTTCTTCAGGCAGAGAATTCCACATCCTGATTGTTCTTACAGTAAAAAAACCTTTCCTTTGCCTTAGACGAAATCTTCTTTCTTCCAGTCTAAACGCATGGCCTCGT
The DNA here is from genome assembly GCF_036172605.1 of Pelobates fuscus. NCBI lineage: Eukaryota > Metazoa > Chordata > Amphibia > Anura > Pelobatidae > Pelobates > Pelobates fuscus. The sequence continues at coordinate 174,616,608 of NC_086322.1, forward strand.
GTCCTATGTAAAGTCCGGTTTGTGAATAGATTTCCACACAATGGTTTGTATTGGCCCCGAATATATTTGTATAATGTTATCATATCCCCTCTCAGGCGACGTTTTTCTAAACTAAATAGGTTTAAATTTGTTAACCTTTCTTCATAGCTGATATGTTCCATTCCTTTTATTAATTTTGTAGCCCGCCTCTGCACTTTTTCTAGTGCCATGGTATCCTTCTTTAGAACAGGTGCCCAAAATTGCACAGCATATTTAATATGTGGTCTTACCAGTGATTTATAGAGAGGCAAAATGATATTCTCGTCCCGAGAATGAATGCCCTTTTTCATGCATGACAATACTTTACTGGCCTTGGCCACTGCTGATTGACATTGCACATTGTTGCATAGTTTGTTGTCTATAACAATTCCCAAGTCCTTTTCGTGTGTTGTTATCCCTAATTCGCTTCCATTAAGGGTATACGTTGCTTGTGTATTCTTTACGCCGAAGTGCATAACTTTGCATTTTTCAACATTAAATTTCATCTGCCATTTGAGTGCCCAGTCCTCCAGTCTATCTAAATCATTCTGCAGCAAAGTAATATCTTGCTCACATTGTATTATTTTACAAAGTTTTGTGTCATCTGCAAACACTGAAACATGACTTTCAATGCTGTCTTCAAGATCATTTATAAAAATGTTAAATAGAAGGGGTCCCAGAACAGACCCCTGAGGGACACACTTGCCACCTCTGTCCAGCTTGAAAATTTACCATTAACGACAACTCTTTGTATTCTGTTTTTAAGCCAATGTTCTACCCAAGAACAAGCATTTTCATCGAGACCGATTTCCTTGAGTTTGAACACTAATCTTTTGTATGGAACTGTATCAAATGCCTTGGCAAGGGGGCGGGGCCGGACCAGCATGGCGGACGGTCGCAACTTGCAGGAGCTCCTCAGTAAACTACCTGCCCAAGCGACAAACCGAACCTCCTGCCGCTCACTAATGGACCCCAAAAGCGACTTACCCAACACAGACAACGGCCCGAGTGTTCCGGTCCGAAAAACCGGGATGCCGGCTGCCAGGGTCCTTGCAGAGCGGTTGCGGCCTAGCGGGGATTACGGGCGGGTGAGGCGGCCGACCACCCGTCCCGGATCTTCTCTCTCAGCGGGACTCCACAGAGCTCAGCTTCCCCCCCTCTGGACCGGGGGGGATATCCCGGTCCGTACCCCACCGCTCACAGTGCAGATGGCCCCCAGCGGACGACGCAGCGGAGCCGCGAAATATTCCCAGACACACGAGGTGGCGGATTCACGCGCCTGTCGCAGCCAAACACAGAGACCAACAGCTCACAGTAAGCAGATGCCCCAAGGGAGCCTAGAGGCTAAGCTTGATGCCATCCTGGAAGCCTTCTGGGCGAAATTGGCGGCAAAAGCGAAAGGTCCCCAACGAGACCCCCCAGCAACAGCCCAGTGGAGGGCAGCCCAAAATGGCCGCGGATCACACAGCGGCATCCCACGGGGCCCAGCACCAGCCATGAGCGGCAAGCACCCCCATGGGCCGAGACCCACAAAGAGAATGGCTCGCCAAAAGCGACCAGGCGCGCAGAACAAACCACCCACACTTACCAGCCGCCACCTTGGGAGGCCAGCGTTGAAGGCGGGGAGGCCTACACAGTGGCGCTCAAGCAGACTACGAGACACAGCAAAACGCAGGCCGAAACAGAGGAAGGTACCGACCAGGCCCGTTAGACCACCTGTGACCACTCGGTCCCACTGGCCCCCACATGTGTTCAAGACCCTGAGGGACTGCCTAACAGATTACCAACATCTCCCAAGCCTCACCTCACTTCTGAGACCAGAGCCGGCCCACTGCGAGGGCATCGGCTGATCGCGTCTGAATGCCTCACTGCAGCTCTGCTATCCACGCTGCAAGTCCCCTAACGCTAGAGGTCACCGACATGCCACTGCCGAACTTACTAAGCCGTATCTCGGTACTGCTCCTGTTTGACTGTTTAATTTGGTCCTTTACATTTTTCCTCTAGCCAGCCTACTACTACTTAACTCTCTTGCCCAATATGCTAGACACAAAGGCGGTAGCCATCTCATGGATATCACTTGCTTACTCTTAGCAGCTTATGTGATTTTCTTATTTTGATTTCCACCCATTTAATTGCTGTTTTTGTTTATTCTAGGGTTTAGCTTGCATGTCCTTAATCTTAAAATACATAACTATATACCATCATGTCATGCATTATGTTTTATGCTTAGTCACTCATGATAAGGACAGCCAGGATAGCTGGTATAAAAATTATTACTAGATAAACGACTCCACGCATTACCACTCTGCACCTATGCAGATATAGCTAAAATGATATGCATTTACGTTACTTGAATTGTTTATAGCGTGATTATAGCACCGTTCTAACGTACTTATAATTCCAATCTGTGTTTAAAGCCAAATGTTTAAGCTTGATTTAAAACTAAAATATGTGCCACACACACTCTAAAGCGAGAGACAACCTGTCACACACACACTAAAGCGAGAGACAACCTGTCACACACACACTAAAGCGAGAGACAACCTGTCACACACACACTAAAGCGAGAGACAACCTGTCACACACACACTAAAGCGAGAGATAACCTGTCACACACACCCTAAAGCGAGAGATAACCTGTCACACACACACTAAAGCGAGAGATAACCTGTCACACACACACTAAAGCGAGAGATAACCTGTCACACACACACTAAAGCGAGAGATAACCTGTCACACACACACTAAAGCGAGAGATAAAGACCAATACCTAACATGTTCACCACGGACAAGAAAGCTAAAATTTTCTTTTATATGTTACGTCTATCCACTGTCTATACCTTCTTTCAACATAACCAAAAATTGTGCTGTCTATTCCTATGCCATGTTTTGACTGTCATGCCTGTTATTGCTTACGACTGCTGTCGTGGCTGAGTAAGCTTATTGTTAAAACTTGCACAACAAAAAATAAAGAATTTAAAAAAAAAAAAAAATGCCTTGGCAAAATCCAAATAGATCACATCCACTGCAACACCCTGATCTATACTTCTACTTACTTCTTCGTAGAACGCAATCAAGTTAGTTTGACATGACCTGTGCTTCATAAAACCATGCTGATTTTTGCTGATAACCATATTCTTCTCAAGGAATTCTTGAATATTATCCCTTAATAACCTTTCAAATATTTTACCAGCCACAGAAGTTAAGCTCACAGGTCTATAATTTCCAGGCAAGGATTTTGAACCCTTTTTGAATATAGGAACCACATCTGCCTTCCTCCAATCCTCCGGAACACTTCCTGAAAGAAAAGAATCTTGAAAGATTAAAAACAGAGGTTCACTTATTTCTACACTTAGTTCCTTAAGTACACGTGGATGGATACCGTCAGGCCCTGGAGCTTTGTTTATATTAACTTTCTTTAGTTGCTGCAGCACATTGTCTTGAGTTAACCAATTACAATTATTCTGCAAGTTTTTAGTAGCAATCATTTGCACATCTATTGCCATGGGTTCTTCTTTAATATATACGGAGGAGAAATAGTTATTTAGAATTCCTGCCTTTTCTTGGTCTTCATTAACTAACACCCCCGTTTCAGTTTTAAGTGTACCTATACTTTCATTTTTGGGTTTTTGGGAATTTATGTACTTAAAAAATGCTTTGGGGTTGGTTTTGCTCTCTTTAGCTATCATTTTTTCATTTTGAAGTTTAGCAAGTTTAATTGCCTTTTTGCACGCATTATTTGCTTTCTTATATATTTTATAAGATGCATCTGATTTGTCTGATTTAAATGCTTTAAATGCCCTTTTCTTATTTTTAATCTCTTGTTTTACTTCTCTACTAAGCCACATTGGTTTTAATTTGTTTCTTTTATACTTATTTCCCAATGGTACATACTGAGAAATGTACCTTTCTAATATTTGTTGGAAGATGATCTATTTATCCTCAGTGTTCTTTTCACTAAAGAGTTTATGCCAGTCAGTATATTGTAAAGCTTCCCTTATCTTATTGAAATTGGCCTTTTTAAAATTATATGTTTTAGTATACCCCATGTGCTTTTGTTTTTTTGAGTTTATTTCAAAGGACACTAAGTTGGCAGAGTAGACGCTGTAGGCCTGACACACACGCTTGCAGACAACTAACTGCTATTCAATCTATTATAGTCAAAAAAAAATTTTTTTTAAATGTACACTACTGTTACACCAGATATGAGTTGCACTGGTGTGACACTGTGCCCTGGCAGGCCCTGAAACACGTGTGAAGGAAACTGACTGCTATTATATTACAGTCAAAAAAGTTGTGTTTTTTTAAATTCAAGCTATTGTGACACCAGATATGAGTGGTGGCACTGGGCAAGTGGGCACAGTATACGCTGTGAGCCTGACACACACGCTGGCAGGCAGGCAACTGCAATTAGATTACACAGGAAAGAAAAAAAGGCAGACTGATGTTCTAGCCCTAAAAAGGGCTTTTTGGGGTGCTGTCCTTACAGCTGAGATCAGATGAATCCTTCAGGACTGTAGTGGACACTGAATACACTAGCCTAGCTATCGATTTCCCTATTAAATCAGCAGCAGCTACACTGTCCCTCCTCTCACTAAGAATGCAGCTTCTGGGGGGGTCGGGGCCTGGCCAGCATGGCAGACGGACGTGCATGAAGTGAGCTCCCTGCATACAGCCTGCAAAGTGAGACCCACAGAGGGAATAATACCTTTGAAGGTTGCTCACTGAACACTTACCTGTTCCTGAACACCAGGGAGCTTACCCGATCAAGTTTGTAGCAGCCTATGACTACGCACTGTCAAGCGGCCTATCTGCTCTGGGGGTTCTGTGGCAGGGAGAAACGGACGATCTCCCGGCCTGGAGCTCTCATCGTGTCTGCACCTCATATCTACAGCCCCGTTTCCCCCCCCTCTGGACTGGTGGTGTTATCCCGGTCCCCACCAGGGAATGGCTAAAGTAACCCACAAGGCTAAATGGCCACTACTCACCCTGACAAAACGAGCCATCGTGTCACAGCTAAGATAGCCGCCACTCCGACAGAGCAATCAAGCCCACACTGGGAAGCTAAGTTCCATGCAGCCTTTGATGCTCTCTGTGTAGCATTCTGGAATCGGATTGAATCACGGCAGAGGGCTTTGCTACTCACCTCACCTAGGATGGAAGAGATCTCCAGAGGTGCCCCAGCATTGTGCTCTCTTTTGGAACAGAGAGCCAGGGGGGATGGCACACCAACCAGCCGCCCACGACTGAACAGGACTGATCCCAGAACCTCACAGGTTACTTATACTGAAGCTGGAGGGCTGGGGGGCGACCAGGCATCTTCTTCCACAGTGGACTGGGCTCGGGGAGCAAGGGTGCTGATGCGCCGACCTGCTGGCCCTCGTGGTCTGAGCGATCCTCTGGTGCACCCGGCAGGTGGTGGAAGCACTACTAAGCGGCACATGGATGCGATTAGAGACGACCACTCTCTGAAGCATGTCAGAGGAATTGGCTAAAACATCTCTGCTGCTGAGAATCTAAAATGCCCTTGTTATGAGGTGTAGTCAGTTGTCTAGCATTTAACAGCACTCACTAAGAGGTTATTTAGTCTACTTATTTCTAGTTTTGATATTCTGATTCACACATGTTGATCTATAACTGGTGTTGTTAATCCCCTTACCCCTCTTCAGTTCAAGCATGTGTATTCAAACTTACGAACCCTCTCAACATGTCTGACGATTTCCCTATGCCATGCTTTTCACTTATATCAAGACAAGTTTACCTAGCATGATTGTTTTATATTTTAAAATGTGCAGTTCCTCTTGACATTTTGTTTCATAACTCTAAGTCTGTATTCCAACATTGTGCATTGCACCATATGTCATTGTCACTACGTGTATGTTCACTGCACTTTAAAAACAAAGAATTAAAAAAAAAAAGAATGCAGCTTCCGAATGAATCTAAAATTGATGCTGTCCAGGAGGTGAGAGGGTCTGGGAGGGAGGGTCTGCTGCTGATTGGCTGCAATGTGTCTGCTGACTGTGAGGTACAGGGTCAAAGTTTACTCAATGATGATGAATAGGGGGTGGACCGAACATCGCATATGTTCGCCCACCGTGGCGAACGCGAACAAGCTATGTTCGCCAGGAACTATTCGCCAGCGAACTATTCGGGACATCTCTATCCTGGCACATAACTGTCTTGAGAAGACAAAAGTACCAAGAAGAAGAGTCAGGACTGGATGTATGTGTAGTACAAGTGTGCTCTGATGAGCGGTTACCTTTTAAACACCAAATACTATCTTATCCTAGAATGTTTGCTAAAAAAGACATCATCATATCAGCTCTGGTAGATAAAATTAGAAAGCAGACAGTACTAATCTTTTCTCGATCCTAAAACTTTTCATTTGCTAAAGTCCATTAATTTTTATCCTTGGTGATTTGGCCACTAAACCGGTAACTGTTGGCAACTGAAAATTGCTAATTTTAGGTCAATATTTATTTCAATTTTCCAACTGAATCTATTGCCAGCTTGGATATTTTGGATATATATTGGAAGTGTAGAATTCCATGGTCAATTCTCAACAATTCCGATTTTATTGGGTATCCCCCAAGTGTATTATACTGTTAGATTATTTTATTTCTAGGAAATTAATCTGTACATTTTACTGTTTCAGAATTCTTCAAATGTGTGATTTTAATGCAAAAGAATAGTTGTGAGACCTGACCTATATTTATACATGTCAAACCTAACTGATTATTTTGATGAGTATTTCTAATCTAATGTCAATGTCAGCTGCTACAATGACTTTAGACGTGTCTTTCTGTGTAGAAAAGAAGTAGTGTTCCATTAAAATACCACATGCCAAATCCCATTCCTTTTGACCTTTGGAAAGTGCTGTCTTTTTTAAAAATTTCACTCTAATCTAATTTTACAAAACTGATGGGGTACTATACGTATAAGACCAGACAACAGGTAGAGTAATAATTTTCTGTAACCAAATAAATCTATTTAATTAAATAAGGATACAACTGCTTATAGCATAATAAGTTACATTAATTTATTGCCAATCACTAAACAAGTGTTATATATTAAAAACATAGGACTAATTCCTAATGAGGTATATTGTACAGGTGTTTTCTGCTTTACTGCTAAATCTAGGTTACTTTAATTATCTCCATTTTTTTACCATACAGAATATACCATATGCTTTCCAATTTACTCAAATAAACATGCAGTGCTGTGATTTTCTAACATCTGTTCTTACTTTATAACTGCAGAGCTGCACTTTTTAAATAAACTTGTATTAACTAATTTTTATATATACAGCAAGAAAAATATAACTTAATAAATGTAACCTTGGCACACAAAATAATTTGCAGCATGATAAATAATTCCAGACCTAGGGAGACATTTCTTCTGTTGCAGATCAGATTGCTTCAAACTACAGTTGTTTAGTGAGCCAAAGGGATCTCATTTTAATGTAAATTTGAATCGGCATGAGTTAATATCAGACTTGGCTTGGTATTAATTCAGTTTGGAATTCCTGAAGGAATCAAATCTCTGGTCAATTTAATGTGTGATTTTTTTTTTTTTTTTTTTTTAGTCTTTAAATATGAGAAAATGGCTGTATACTGAGGAAACACATGAAAAGATTTGAACAAGAATAATAGTATTTCCTTCTGCAATTGTTTCTGGTGAGCAAGTGTTCAAATCATCTATTATATATATGGAAATCTAACATGCTATGGCCCATATCCATCTACCACAGCCCCACTATAGCCCCTATCTTCCCACTATAGGCCCTGTCCCACCACTGCAGCCCTTACCCCCACCACAGGCCTTACCGCCTATCATAGGCTCTATTCCCCACTACCACCACCACAGCCCTATAGACCCCCCCAGCCATATCAGCATCTGCCCCACCACAATATCTGTCCGCCCACCGCAGCCCCTACCCCCTCAGTAGAGCCCCCTCAGTTGTTTAGTGAATAACCCATTAGCCTTTTATCTTGGAATGCAAGTAAAAAGCTATTTTATACCATACTTTCACGAGTTTTATCTCTCTTTTCTCCTAGTGTGAAACATTACCTACTGCTTCAAAGACGTCATTCGCATTCCACGACTACTTCACTGTTTATACGGTTGAGGAAACTGGTTTTATCTGTTTACCTGGTTGATCTTTCATCACACTTACATGGTTGATTACTACTCGTGCGGCTGCATTAGTTATTTTCTGAATCAAAGGCACAAATGTAATTTTTTGGTTGGTGCATACAGTTAGCAAGTAGTAGACAACACATATGTCATGACTTACAAGTAGTTTTTTGAACTCAGACTTCAGGTTATTAAATTAAGTATACCAGTTTAGACAAAAGAAAATGGGGTAGAATATGATGTGTAGGTTATAGAGGGAGGAAGAATAAAGACAATGAAAGGATGAGAGAAATAAAAAGTGTGGGGATTCTCTAGCCCTTTCCTGGGTACCTCACTCGTGCGTTGGAAGGGTAAATCAGAATCTGTGATCATCTTTATTGTAGCGTGAATTTGTTTCCAGTAGGGTTCACAGGGCATAAACTGAAATTATCACTGAAGCGTCAGGAAAACAGACTTGTTTTCCTGACACTATATAACCCTTAGGTCCCCCCCAACCTCAGGGCCCCCCTCCTGCTGGGCTGAAGGGGTTAAAACCCTTCCGCTACTTACTTTAATCCAGCGCTGAGCTCCCTCGGCGCTGGTGACCTCTCCTCCCACTCCTACGTCAGCTCCCGAGTGGAGCGGAATGCGCATGCGCAGACCGAGGAAAGCATTTCTCAATGCTTTCCTATGGACGTTCTGCATGCATCGCAGAAAGACAGCCACTAGAGGCTGGATTAGCCCTGCAAAGTAAACATAGCAGTTTCTATTAAACTGCTATGTTTACATCTGAAGGGTTAAAACCTGGGGGACCTGGCACCCAGACCACTTCATTGAGCTGAAGTGGTCTGGGTGACTATAGTGGTCCTTTAATTTAATACAGGGAAACCCATACTAAAGCTACACCAATGTGCGTAAACGTCCTCATACAATCTAATGAAAGACAACAATGTGTATAGAACAGAAGCTGGTAAGTTGTTGTACCTATCTGCAAACTGCAGAGTTTACATTGCATCTGCAGTCAGAATATTGTGAAGAAACATGAGCTCTATCAGTAAAGGACACTGGACTGTACTCAAGATAGTGGTGGGATATCTCAAAGAATCTGCTCATCTTAAACTAAAGTTGTGAGTTGACAGAGATCCCAGACTAGTAGGATATACAGATACTGGGTTGGAAATAAATCAGATCATAAATCTATAAGTAGTCATGTGTTATCTGCGGAATCAGAGTATATCTCTGCCAGTAGAAACATGCAAGGAAGCACAATAGCGTAACCCACTTCAAGTGGACTTAGGAATGCCAGAGTCCATCTGACTGATCTGAGACAACCAGAGCTGTATAAAGATGGTGCAAACAAAGGGTAAAGGCACACATCAAGAACATGCAGTAAACCATCTGTACAAGAAACAATTTATTTGGATGCAGTACTGCCCAAAAGCAGAGATGACATTTTGACAAAACACTTGCCAAGAGACATTTTTGAGAAACTGTGCTTGAAAGAATTTGGTGCCTTATCTGTGTTGGAGGGCTCTCTCTGTGCTCTATAGTCTCTGGGATGTGTAAATTTGCACAAGCAAATGATGAAGTCACCAGATAAACTTGTGATGAACTGATTTATTGTTATGACTTCCAGTGAGCCAAACTGTCTGCTTTCTTGTTTCACTATCCTTTTCTACTACCTGTCTCCACCCTATGCCCCAACACATCTATGTTTAAGTGCTAGATACACGTATTCTACATCATTCACTTCTAAAGAAAAACATAAATATATATATATATATATATATATATAGAAAGTATGTATCTTGGCACTCACCCTTTCCAAAACAAACAATAGGTTAATGTAAATGCCTAGGTGCTATCCCACGTTGTAATATATGAATGAATGAAAAAGAGATGCACTCACAGGTCTTGATAGATAAAAAAAATCGGTATTTTATTCTCCAAACAGGATACACATTGTCCGATCGACGTTTCGACCCCTTAGGGTCTTCCTTAGGATCAATGTACCCCCACAAATAAGACAAATATATACAAAACATAAATAATGTACTCACCAATCGTGATACAGTTCCCCCACCTCCATCGTGTGTACCCGGAAGTGTCCTCGCGATCATGTGACCTGACGTGATACGTGCGTACTGACGTGTCAATTTGTTGCTAAGCAACCAGTGTAACAGTTAGTGAAACAGCGAGAACGTTACTCGTAGGGTATGAAAGAGAGATCTACATATGTGTATATAGTGTATGTGATAAAGGATCTAAGTAGCAATCCCAAAGCTATACAAAGCTATGTAAAATCGTCCATAAAGTGATCAGTGCATATTGTATATACATGTGAACACAAAATAAGTTGATAAAAATTACACCCAGTGAATAAGTGAAAAAGTAATAATACTGATCTCCTCTACATATGTGACAAAGTCTTGTGAGTATAATATACATTATAAATAGTGAAAAAAAAAAATATATATATATTACTTTCCAAACATACACATACAATATTTCTAAAAATATACTGGAAGACAAGAATGGTTCTGGCATGTGCAAAGACAAGAAAAAAGGGCATATCTATATGGCAAAAAAAATTTTTTAGAGACTTTAAACATAGGCAAATAGCCAATATCCGTTCCAATTAAATCAAAGTATAAAGGCACAAGTAATCAACTGATCACCCCTACCGTCAGCAACTGTTAACCCTTATGGATCTGCATGGACTGTCTCTATAACGTACACTAGGAATAAATATTCTTAAATTAAAGGTTACGCTGTTGGGCTAGATCTAATGTCCCCTTTGTCCAGACATATAGGAATATAAAAGACAGATCAGAATCTCCAGATAAATGGACAAAAGTACGTGAACAGATAGCCAAAAAAAGGGACAACGACAGCAGAACCCAAGCCGAAACCAAACGGAGACATCCGAAATAGCTGTCCATCCCCAACCAGACCTCTATAGTCTGGAGAGATAAATACCCATGACAATGTAAGGTAGGAGCTATCCATCCAAAAAAGGGGGGATGTCTATAGTGGGAAAGTCTCTGCTCTCGGAATAAACTAACAGAGACAGAATTAGAGCCCTGTGCAGACGGGATCGGCCCCTGACGGGTCCAAGGTTATCTCCATAGATAAATACTACAGAAAACAGCTACTAAGTTTCAAGAAAAACCAATGAATATACAAATATACAAATTTACAAGAACATAGACAGCACTATGTTCTCGTTGAGTCCCTTAGGGGCCAGTGTCCAATCGGTGTATCCATTGGGCTTCCCGTTGTAACAACATCCTCGATCGGTCACCCCCTCTCGACATAGGTGGATGTGGTCTATGGCCACAAATCTTAAAGTTGGTAGTCTGTGTTCCATGCTTAAGAAATGTTTTGCAACAGGTTTGTCGCTATGTTGATCTCTGAATGCCGTCATAATCGTGGATCTATGTCCTCGTATACGATCCCGTAGTGTCAAATCCGTTTTGCCCACGTATGATAGACCACATGGACAAGTGATCATATATATAACATGATCAGTGGTACATGTGATGTAATGAGGTATGTTTACATTACATCACATGTACCACTGATCATGTTATATATATGATCACTTGTCCATGTGGTCTATCATACGTGGGCAAAACGGATTTGACACTACGGGATCGTATACGAGGACATAGATCCACGATTATGACGGCATTCAGAGATCAACATAGCGACAAACCTGTTGCAAAACATTTCTTAAGCATGGAACACAGACTACCAACTTTAAGATTTGTGGCCATAGACCACATCCCCCCTATGTCGAGAGGGGGTGACCGATCGAGGATGTTGTTACAACGGGAAGCCCAATGGATACACCGATTGGACACTGTGGCCCCTAAGGGACTCAACGAGAACATAGTGCTGTCTATGTTCTTGTAAATTTGTATATTTGTATATTCATTGGTTTTTCTTGAAACTTAGTAGCTGTTTTCTGTAGTATTTATCTATGGAGATAACCTTGGACCCGTCAGGGGCCGATCCCGTCTGCACAGGGCTCTAATTCTGTCTCTGTTAGTTTATTCCGAGAGCAGAGACTTTCCCACTATAGACATCCCCCCTTTTTTGGATGGATAGCTCCTACCTTACATTGTCATGGGTATTTATCTCTCCAGACTATAGAGGTCTGGTTGGGGATGGACAGCTATTTCGGATGTCTCCGTTTGGTTTCGGCTTGGGTTCTGCTGTCGTTGTCCCTTTTTTTGGCTATCTGTTCACGTACTTTTGTCCATTTATCTGGAGATTCTGATCTGTCTTTTATATTCCTATATGTCTGGACAAAGGGGACATTAGATCTAGCCCAACAGCGTAACCTTTAATTTAAGAATATTTATTCCTAGTGTACGTTATAGAGACAGTCCATGCAGATCCATAAGGGTTAACAGTTGCTGACGGTAGGGGTGATCAGTTGATTACTTGTGCCTTTATACTTTGATTTAATTGGAACGGATATTGGCTATTTGCCTATGTTTAAAGTCTCTAAAAAAAATTTTTTGCCATATAGATATGCCCTTTTTTCTTGTCTTTGCACATGCCAGAACCATTCTTGTCTTCCAGTATATTTTTAGAAATATTGTATGTGTATGTTTGGAAAGTAATATATATATATATTTTTTTTTCACTATTTATAATGTATATTATACTCACAAGACTTTGTCACATATGTAGAGGAGATCAGTATTATTACTTTTTCACTTATTCACTGGGTGTAATTTTTATCAACTTATTTTGTGTTCACATGTATATACAATATGCACTGATCACTTTATGGACGATTTTACATAGCTTTGTATAGCTTTGGGATTGCTACTTAGATCCTTTATCACATACACTATATACACATATGTAGATCTCTCTTTCATACCCTACGAGTAACGTTCTCGCTGTTTCACTAACTGTTACACTGGTTGCTTAGCAACAAATTGACACGTCAGTACGCACGTATCACGTCAGGTCACATGATCGCGAGGACACTTCCGGGTACACACGATGGAGGTGGGGGAACTGTATCACGATTGGTGAGTACATTATTTATGTTTTGTATATATTTGTCTTATTTGTGGGGGTACATTGATCCTGAGGAAGACCCTAAGGGGTCGAAACGTCGATCGGACAATGTGTATCCTGTTTGGAGAATAAAATACCGATTTTTTTTTATCTATCAAGACCTGTGAGTGCATCTCTTTTTCATTCATTCATATATATATATATATATATATATATATATATATATATATAAGATAACATGAAAACCAAAGAGGAGTGCAGCATAGTAATGAACAGTAGCAACATAAAACATAAAACATAAAATGCTATGTAAAATTAACCAGTTTAGCTCATGAGTCTGAAACCTCTTGCCTGAAACTGTTACTATTTTGTGCTACTGGTGTATTACATCCATTTTTGGAAGTGCCATTTGGCACTGCAGCAGATGGCTGTGCTTGGGTTTCTGAAAAGATTGTGGGCATTGATGAGGCAGTGGTAGGACAGTATACAATGGACAACATACATGTAGCTGTTGGTGAACCATTACATAAACCATAGCCAGTTTGTCAAACCTATTGGTTGTCTCCATCCTCACCACCTGCCAAGGGTCCAGAGGTGAAAGGAGTCTGGCAGATTTGTCATGACTTATCTTTCCTTTTTGTCTGAGCATAAACAAAGCAACCTGGACATCAATCTCAACTCTTGGCAGAAGCTGGGATAGAACCATATGGATCAGAGTCCTGGTGAATCGTGATAGTAAATGGCATGCCATTCCTGGGTGTGTTGCACAGGTTGAGTAGGGCAGCATAACCATCATTACCATCACGTTCACATTTCTCTAGGAGATGCTTGTCTAACCTAACACCACACTCTGCCAGATCATTGGATCCATGTGCATTGGGACTACTTGGGACATGCTCAAAATCCCACTCCAACATGTAGATATGCACAAGCAATGATGGAGTCACCAGATAAACTTTGTGATGAACTGATTTATTGTCATGACTTTCAGTGAGCTAAACTGTGTTTTAATTGCACTGTCCTTTCCATCTTCCTGTCTCCTTCCCTATTAGGGGATTTATATATGCATGACCAGACATTCCAAGGTTCCATGAGTCTCCAGCACACCCACAAATCATATACACTATCCCGGAAACCACACACACAATCTTAAATACAATGTATGATTTCCAGGATTATTGTTTGCGACCCCCCTTTAAGAGCTGACCGGGCCCCTGTAATATCAGCTGGCAGGGAGGAAGTGACAGACTATCACTTCCTCCCTGCTTCACAGAGAGCCGTGCAGGAGGGAGGAGGAGGCTTGAGGCAGCGCCAGTACAGGTCTCACGTTCCCCAACGGTACTCACCTGTCCCAGGGTACCACGACGCCCTGGAGGTCAGCCTGCAGAAGTTATAGTGCCTGTGACTGCTGCACCCCAGTCTACATCATCTGTTTCTGGATTCACAGCCAGGGAACTTGGAGTGTTTGTTCCAGCATTTTAAGTCGGCAGATGCTGCATGAAGAGACTGGTCTGCATGTCAGAGGTTGGAGGAGTTGTGGCTGGAGTCCCACAGTTAGTCACATTGACCTCAGGTAACCCCTCCTACAGGTGAGACCTGGTTATGTGATTGATTATTAGCAGAACACACCTTTCCGTCAGTGCTTGTTTGTTTTGTTGCCTGAACTCCTAGCATTTGTTTACCTGTGTTTCCTTTTCCTTGCTGGTTTCCTGACTTTACCTGCTCTCTGGATTTTGCTTATTGCAAACTACCCTGACCTCTGGACCATCTAACTCTGATTTCTGCCTGACCCTTCTCCGAATACCTCTGCCTTTGTTATTTTTTTTAAAGTCCCCTTGCCATCACTGAACCAACAGAATCCTGTTCTCAACCTGCTGCTGCTCGTTTGCTCCCACCACCTCAGCCAGGATCAGAGCTCTAAGCAAGCCACCCTCCTGGACACAAAGGTAAACTAACAGGAGGGTGGCTGCAAATCTATAAAGTATGACATTTATGTGTGTATGTGTGTATGTGCGTGTGTGTGTGCGTGTGTGTGCGTGTGTGTGTGTGAGAGAGAGAGAGAGAGAGAGAGAGAGACAGTGTGTATGAGTATGTCAGTGTGTGTGTATTTGAGTGTATGTGCCATTAGGTGTATCCGTGTGTCAGTGTATATCTGAGTGTGTATGTGTCAGTGTGTATCATAGTGTTTCAGTGTGTATCTGTGTGTCAGTTTGTATCTGAGTGTGTGTGTGTATGTGCCAGTGTGTGTATCTGTGTGTCAGTGTGTCTATGAGAGAGTGTGTGTGCCAGTGTGTGTCTCTCTATGTCAGTGTGTGTGTGTCTGAGTGTTTGTGCCTGTGTATGTGTATCTGAGGTGGTGAGTGTGTATGCCAGTGTGCATGTATATGTATGTCAGTGTGTGTATCCGTATGTCAGTGTGTGTATCTGAGTGTGTGTCAGTGTGTGTATCTATATGTCTATATGTCAGTGTGTGTATGTGAGTGTGTGTGCATCTATGTGTCAGTGTGTGTTTCTGAGTGTATGTGACAGTGCGTGTATCTGAATGTGTTTCAATGCGTGTATCTGTGTGTCAGTGAGTTTCTGTGTTTGTGTTTATGCTCCAGTATGTGTATTTGTGTGTCAAGTTGTTTGTACATGTTTGGTGGCTGTCTGTGTATGTGGGGGGAGGGGTAGCTGGTAAAACCACCTCCCTTGAATTCATTTTTGAATGTTGGGATGTCTGCATGACATTATCTGATTTACCTTTCCACTGGTCTTTTAATACGTGCTATAGCTAAACTCAGAAATATCTATATACACAGTAACAGACATATTCTTCATATACATAAGAACCACATGGATGAAAATAATAATATAAAGAAAAGGTTGTGCAGCTCTACCCGTATGCGTCAAATTAGTGAATTCATTTAAAACCCAATTCAAAAAGTCCAATTCAAAAATGTTTAGCAGTCAGTGTTTACTGTCTCTTATGTGCTGTAGCACCAAAAAACAAACCAACTGCAATCTCCCACTCCGAAATTAAATCCACCAGTAGGTAACATAAGCTTTTCCCTCAATAATTTATAAAACCTGAATAATATTTACCAAATACAATCTAATATAAATAACCATTATAGGCATTCAGCCCTGAGAAGTCATTACTAACAACCAATCACAGGTGTCCTTGCTTTGTCCTTACAGCATTGGCAAGCCAGTTTGATTTATGAGCATAAGCAATACAGATTTACAGAGAATGCATCCTCTTAATTCACTGCAGCTAATAATACAAGATGAGAGTTCAGATATATTACATTAATTGAATTCCAATATGTTATCAGAACTTTTCTGAGTTATAAATAGTTAGAAGCCATTTAATTTGTTCTCCTCTACAATAAATACTGGGCAGTAACTCTTTTGATGGTTGTTTGTTTCATAACCAATTGAGGGTCAGGGCAGGCAAGGCAGCCCAACGTAGAGCTTGTTGTTATATATCTATCTGTTTGGCAATTTCCCAGTCTTTGTGATTCATTGCAACAACATTATTTTTATTTATTTTTTGCAAATTCCTAACAGGGTTATTTACCAAAGTGAGAATGTAAAATTAATTCAAAGTGAATTTCGACTTTTAAGGCCTGGGTAGCCAAAGTGAAAGCATAGCTGATTAGAGATTTGTTCCATTTCAGCTATTTTGACACTAAATCAGAAATACAATTAAAATACACCTTGAATTCTCACTGTAAGTATCAATATTTTATTAATTTTTTTAAACTTGTTCATCCAGCAAAAAATACATTTGAATAAAATTTATTTTGCTTATATTTTAGCTGGACACAGACTGCTTGAGGGAACATTTTTCCTGGAGTCCTGCACATGTATACCCCCTATAGGTGTAATGAATTGACCCAGGCTTGGTAAGCATTGGAAAGGGTTTAGCGGAGAGAAATAATGGATGGAAAGGTGAAGATAAGATAGAACAAGGCTTGGAGAAAAATCTAAGAAATAGGGAAATAGAATGAAGTGGAGCTAGTTTTCAAGTGGGCGGGTGGGTATAGAATCAGGATAAAAGATATTAGTTATGGAGGAAATGATCGAAAGAAAAAGTATTTAGCCGAAATGGGGATGGTATGAACATGAACACAAAGAGTGGGTCTAAGTGCCCATAGTGCAGTAAAGTGTCCCTAGTGAAGTGAAAAAGAGAATAATGAGCTGGCGGCCAAGAGAATAACGAGCTGGCGCCCTATCAGGGGACGTGTATATGGCATCGATTTTAGGAACCGGGAGATGGAAAAAGATGCTTGGTCGGTCCTCCTACTTCAAATTTGGGGCACTGCGCGTGCAATCTAATGTGCCACCAGATAGGAGTGGTGTGTTAAGTAGTACTATTCCTATCAGTTTAATCCCTGTTATGTGCCTTTTTTTTGGTTTGGTTTTGAAGCCACAGTGCAGCACCAGAGGTCCAAAAAATTAGGCATGTACACATGCCTGAAAAATTAGGTATTGTTGCAGCTGCTGCTGTAGCAGCGGCCAGAAAAAATGATGTTTGTTTCCCAGGCAGAAAGTGCCCTAAAACATTGCGGCTTGAACCCTAGTTGGTGGCGGATAAGTCACGCAAGTCAACCGGCATTCAGAGCTAAAATACAGCAACGTGTGGACCATTTTTAGCCCAAGGCAGCTCATCTCATCAGGCCTTTTTTAGGAGAATGTATCGGCCACTGTCAGTCCCTTCGGGATCCATCCCTCATTCATCTTAATAAAGGTGAGGTAATCTAGACTTTTTTGACCTAGGCGACTTCTCTTCTCAGTGACAATACCTCCTGCTGCACTGAAGGTCCTTTCTGACAGGACACTTGAAGCGGGACAGGCCAGACGTTCTATCACAAGTTGGGATAGCTCAGGCCCCAGGTCAAGCCTGCACACCCAGTAGTGAAGGGGTTCATCGCTCCTCAGAGTGTCGATATCTGCAGTTAAGGCGAGGTAGTCTGCTACCTGTTGGTCGAGTCGTTCTCTGAGGGTGGATCCCGAAGGGCTGTGGCGATGCGTAGGACTTAAAAAGCTCTGCATGTCCTCCATCAACAACACATCTGTAAAGCGTATTGTCCTTGCCGGCGTGGTCGTGGGAGGAGGAGGATTACTTTCACCTCTTCCCCTGTTAGATTCCCGTTGTGCTGTGACACAGGGGTCAAGTCCTGGGGAATAAAGTGTGGGAACTCACTCGAGTTCCACCCCCACCCCACCACCAAAAAAAAAAAAACTTGTATGCATATATAAATGCGTACACACACACTCAGGTGCACACATACACTTACAGACACACACGTACACTCACAGACACACAAAGACACACACAAACACAGACACACACACACACACCCACAAAGACACACACAGACACAGACACACAAATTCACAGATAGACACACATACTCTCACAGACACACATACACACACACTCCCAGACACACACACACACACACACACTCACAGACACACACACAGACACACACACCAACACACACAAATACACATAGATACACTCACAGACACACACACTCACTCCCAGGCACACACTCAAAGACACACATACACACATACACACACTCCCAGACACATACACAGACACACACACACACACTCCCAGACACATACACAGACACACACTCCCAGACACATACACACACACACACATACATACACTCACAGACACACACACACTCCCAGACACACACTCCAAGACAAATACACATACACACACCAACACACACATACACTCCCAGACTCACTCACTCACAGACACACAACACACACACATATACACAACAATTATTTGTATATTTTTTTTAAATTAAAAATGTCCACCCAGACTCCCTACCTGGAGAGCTGGCGTGGACCTGTTCCTGGGGTCCAGTGGGGCTTCAGTGTGGCCGGCTCTTGTCTCTCTGTCAGACGCAGCGAGGGAAAGCAGCCTGATGTTATAGCCCTAAAAAGGGCTTTTTGGGGTGCTGTCCTTACAGCAGAGATCAGATGAGTCCTTCAGGATTGTAGTGGACACTGAATACCCTAGCCTAGCTATCAATTTCCCTATCTAATCAGCAGCAGCTAAACTTTCCCTCCTCTCACTAAGCATGCATCTTCCGAATGAATCGAAAATGGATGCTGGGAGGGAGGTTGGAGGGTGTGGAAGGGAGGGAGTGCTGCTGATTGGCTGGAATGTGTCTGCTGACCGAGAGGCACAGGGTCAAAGTTTGCCCAATGATGACGAATAGGGGGCGGATCGAACTGCGCATGTGTCCGCCCGCCGCGGCGAACGCGAACACGCTAATTTCGCCGGGAACTGTTCGCCGGCGGACAGTTCGGTACATCACTACTGGTGATGTGTCAGGATGAAATGAGAGGAATGAATCGAAAATGGATGCTGGGAGGGAGGTTGGAGGGTGTTCTCTCTGCTCCCTCTCGCCACGCAGGCTGTCTGCTGATGCCGGGAGCCGTAAATGACGTAATATTCTGGCTCCCGGCATCAGCAAAGGGCGCGGCGAGAGGGAGCAGAGCAGAGAGAACACAGCTCCCTCGCCGCGTCTGACAGAGAGACAAGAGCCGGTCGGGGGGATCCATCAGGTGGCCATTAGGCCACCTCCTGGGCCCCCCATAACAGGGGGAACACAGGGGCATTTGGGGGCGGCATTTTTGCCACCCCCTGAGTGCCTGCAGGACCACAAACGGGAACGGCGTTCCTGCTCTAAAAAAGTGCAGGAACGCTGTTCCCACGCATTCCTGCAGGACTAGAGCCCTGCTGTGACATCACCCTTATACGCTGTGTAAAGCATACTTTTTAATTGATTTTACAAATACTGCATCCTTTCCGACTTGTTGTAATTTGGTAGCATTTCAGCCACTTTCTAGTAGCGTGGACACCCAGTACAGGTCGTTCTCCTTCAGCCTTTTTATACGAGGGTCCCTCAACAGGCATGACAGCATGAAAGACCCCATTTGCACAAGGTTGGATGCCGAGCTACTCATTTCCCGTTCCTCCTCCTCAGTGATCTCAATGAAGGTATGTTCTTCCCCCCAGCCACGTACAACACCAGGGGTACCAGATAGGTGACATCGCACACATGCCTGTTGTGGTTGGTCTTCCTCCTCCTCCTCAAAGCCACATTCCTCCTCTGACTACTCTTCCTCACAATCCTCTTCCAGCTTTGCCGCAGGTCCAGCAAGCGATGCTGATAAGGCTGTTTGTGGTGGTGATGGTGACCACAACTCTTCCTCTTCACGCTCATCTACGGCCTGATCCAGCACTCTTTGCAGGGCACACTCCAGGAAGAAAACAAATGGTATGATGTCGCTGATGGTGCCTTCGGTGCGACTGACTAGGTTTGTCACCTCCTCAAAAGGACGCATGAGCCTACAGGCATGGCGCATGAGTGTCCAGTAACGTGGCAAAAAAAAATCCCAGCTCCCCAGAGGCTGTCCTAGCACCCTGGTCATACAAATATTCATTAACGGCTTTTTCTTGTTGGAGCAGGCGGTCGAACATTAGGAGTGTTGAATTCCAACGTGTCGGGCTGTCGCAAATCAAGCGCCTCACTGGCATGTTGTTTTGCCGCTGGATATCTGCAAAGTGCGCCATGGCCGTGTAGGAAAGCCTGAAATGGCCACACACCTTCCTGGCCTGCTTCAGGATGTCCTGTATGCCTGTGTACTTATGCACAAAGCGTTGTACGATCAGATCACATGTGCCATGCATGGCACATGTGTCAACTTGCCCAACTTCAATGCCGCCAACAAATTTGTTCCGTTGTCACAAACCACTTTGCCGATCTCCAGTTGCTGTGGAGTCAGACACTTTTTTTCCACCTGTGCATTCAGGGCGGACAGGAGTGCTTGTTCGGTGTGACTCTCTGCTTTCAAGCAAGTCAAACCCAAGATGGCGTGACAATGCCGTATCCGGGATGTGGAATAGTACCTGGGGAGCTGCGGTGGTGCTGTTGATGTGGAGCAAGACGCAGCAACAGAAGAGAACTCAGCCGAGGAGGTTATGGAAGAGGATGGTGTAGGAGGCGTAGAGGAGGTGGCAGCAGGCCTGCCTGCAATACGTGGCGGTGTCACCAACTCCTCTGCAGAGCCACGCATTCCATGCTTGGCAGCCGTCAGCAGGTTTACCCAATGCACAGTGTAGGTGATATACCTGCCCTGACCATGCTTTGCAGACCAGGTATCAGTGGTCAGATGGACCCTTGCCCCAACACTGTGTGCCAGACATGCCATTACTTCCTTTTGCACAATCGAGATTGCCTTTTGTGCAAAGAAATTTCGTCCGGGTACCTTCCACTGCGGTGTCCCAATAGCTACAAATTTTTGGAACGCCTCAGACTCCACCAGCTTGTATGGTAAAAGCTGGCGGGCTAATAGTTCAGACAAGCCAGCTGTCAGACGCCGGGCAAGGGGGTGACTTTCTGACATTGGCTTCTTACGCTCAAACATGTCCGTGACAGACACCTGACTATGGGCAGATGAGTGGGAACTGCTCAAGACGAGAGACGGAGTGGCGGATGGTAGAGAGGGAGCAAGGAGGACAGCAGTGGTTGATGTGGCTGAAGATGCTGGACCAGGAGGAGGATGGCGGCTTTGAGTTTGTGTGCTGCTTGTACTCATGTGTTGATCCCATAGGCGTTTGTGATGTGCGATCATGTGCCTACGCAAAGCAGTTGTACTGGGACTTCCCACGACTCAGTTTCTTTTGGCACAGGTTGCAAATGGCATCGCTGTTGTCAGAGGCAGACACACACAAAAAAATTCCACACTGCTGAGCTCTGCTATGACGGCATTCTGGTGGTGGACACAGCATGCGTTGATTGGTGTGCTGTCGGGCTGACCCCGGGTGCCGATGCATGCTGTCTGACTGTGCCACTAGCTCCTTGCGATGACCTCCCCCTGCTTCCAACTCGTCTCCTCCTCCTCTCTGTCTCCCCATCTGAATTTTCGCCCTGTTCTTCTTCTTGCCGAGCGGGCACCCACGTGACATCCATGGACGCATCGTCATCATCAACCGCTTCACTTGTATCTGACAACTCAGCAAAGGAAGCAGCAGCGGGTACAACATCATCATCATCACACCGTACGTCCATGTCTGTAATGCTGCCTGACTGAGACATATCCCTGCTATCTACATCCTCTGGCAATAATGGTTGCGCATCACTCATTTCTTCAAACGGATGTGTAAATAACTCCTATGACAGATAAAGTGAAGCGGCTGTGGTGCTAGTGTTGGTGGTGGCGGCAGGCGGGTGAGTGGTATCTTGAGAGGTGCCCGATGCTAAGCTGGAGGAGGATGGTGCGTCAAGGTCACGAGCGGAAGCTGTAGAAGATTGGGTGTCCTGTGTTAGCCAGTCAACTATATCCTCAGAATTTTTCAAGTTCAGGGTACGTGGCCTCTGAAAACTGGGCATTATTCTAGGGCAAAAGGGAATCACAGCACCACGACCACGACGGCCCCTGCGGGGTGGCCTGCCTCTGCCTGTCATTTTTGGGGAGATTAGTGGTACTATGCGTGCAAGCTACTGTGAGACCAGATAGGAGTGGCACTGTGCACTGGCAGAGGTTGGCAGAGTACACGCTGTAGGCCTGACACACACTTATGAAGGACACTGACTGCTATTATATTACAGTCAAAAACTTTTTTTGGTTTTTAAATGCATGCTATTGTGACACCAGATAAGAGTGGCAATGTGCACTGGCAGAGGTTGGCAGAGTAGACGCTGTAGGCCTGACACACCCGCTTGCAGACAACTAACTGCTATTCAATCTATTACAGTGACATTTTTAGGGGGTTTTTAAATGCACGCTATTGTGACACCATATATGAGTGGCACTGTGCACTGGCAGAGGTTGGCAGAGTAGACGCTGTAGGCCTGACACACACGCTTGAAGACAACTAACTGCTGTTCAATCTATAACAGTGAAAAAACTTTTTTTGTTTTTAAATGCAAGCTATTGTGACACCAGATATGAGTGGCACTGTGCACTGGCAGAGGTTGGCAGAGTACACGCTGTAGGCCTGACACCCGCTTGAAGGACACTGACTGCTATTAGATTACAGTCAAAAACTTTTTTTGTTTTGAAATAAAAACTATTGTGACACCAGATATGAGTGGCACTGTGCACTGGCAAAGGTTGGCAGAGTACACGCTGTAGGCCTGACACACACTTATGAAGGACACTGACTGCTATTATATTACAGTCAAAAAAGTATTTTTGGTTTTTAAATGCATGCTTTTGTGACACCAGATAAGAGTGGCAATGTGCACTGGCAGAGGTTGGCAGAGTAGACGCTGTAGGCCTGACACACCTGCTTGAAGACAATTAACTGCTATTCAATCTATAACAGTGAAAATAGTTTTTGGGTTTTTTAAACGCACGCTATGGTGACACCAGATTTGAGTGGCATTGTGCACTGGCAGAGGTTGGCAGAGTACACGCTGTAGGCCTGACACACACTTATGAAGGACACTGACTGCTATTATATTACAGTCAAAAAAGTTTTTTGGTTTTTAAATGCATGCTATTGTGACACCAGATAAGAGTGGCAATGTGCACTGGCAGAGGTTGGCAGAGTAGACGCTGTAGGCCTGACACACCCGCTTGAAGACAATTAACTGCTATTCAATCTATAACAATGAAAAAAAAATGTTTTTAAATGCACGCTATTGTGACACCAGGTATGAGTGGCACTGTGCACTGGCAGAGGTTGGCAGAGTACACGCTGTTGTACTGACACACAGAGGCTTGCAGACAACTAACTGCTATTCAATCTATTACAGTGAAAAAAAAATGTGTTTTTAAATGCACGCTATTGTGACACCATATATGAGTGGCACTGTACACTGGCAGAGGTTGGCAGAGTACACGCTGAAGGCCTGACACACCCGCTTGAAGACAAGTAACTGCTATTCAATCTATAACAGTGGAAAAAGTTTTTTGTTTTTAAATGCACGCTATTGTGACACCAGATATGAGTGGCAAAGTGGACTGTCAGAGGTTGGCAGAGTACACGCTGAAGGTCTGACACCCGCTTTAAGGACACTGACTGCTATTAGCTTACAGTGAAAAACTTTTTTTGTTTTTAAATGCACGCTATTGTGACACCAGATATGAGTGGCACTGTGCACTGGCAGAGGTTGCAAGAGTAGACGCTGTAGGCCTGACACACCCGCTTGAAGACAACTAACTGCTATTGAATCTATTACAGTGAAAAAAAAATTTTTTTTTAAATGCACGCTATTGTGACACCAGATATGAGTGGCACTGTGCACTGGCAGAGGTTGGCAGAGTACACGCTGTTGTCCTGACACACAGACGCTTGCAGACAACTAACTGCTATTCAATCTATTACAGTGATTTTTTTTTTAAATGCACGCTATTGTAACACCATATATGAGTGGCACTGTGCACTGGCAGAGGTTGGCAGAGTAGATGCTGTAGGCCTGACACACACGCTTGAGGACAACTAACTGCTATTCAATTTATAACAGTGACAAAAAAAATTTGTTTTTAAATGCACGCTATTGTGACACCAGAAATGAGTGGCACTGTGCACTGGCAGAGGTTTGCAGAGTACACGCTGTAGGCGTGACACACAGACGCTTGCAGACAACTAACTGCTATTCAATCTATTACAGTGAAAAAATGTTTTTTGTTTTTAAATGCAAGCTATTGTGACACCAGATATGAGTGGTGGCACTGGGCACGTGGGCACAGTATCCACTGTGAGCCTGACACAGAAGCTGGCAGGCAGGCAACTGCAATTAGATTACACAGGAAGAAAAAGCAGACTGATGTTCTAGCCCTAAAAAGGGCTTTTTGGGGTGCTGTCCTTACAGCAGAGATCAGATGAGTCCTTCATGACTGTAGTGTACACTGAATACACTAGCCTAGCTATCCATTTCCCTATTAAATCAGCAGCAGCTACACTTTCCATCCTCTCACTAAGAATGCAGCTTCAGAATGAATCTAAAATGGATGCTGTACAAGAGGTGGGAGTGTCTGGAAGGGAGGATCTGCTGCTGATTGGCTGGAATGTGTCTGCTGACTGTGAGGAACAGGGTCAAAGTTTACTCAATGATGACGAATAGGGGGTGGATCGAACCGCGCATATGTTCGCCCGCTGTGGCGAACGCGAACACGCTATGTTCGCCAGGAACTATTCGCCAGCGAACCGTTCGATACATCATTAGTTACAGTATCTGGCAGTGCCATTCTGAGTTAATGCTCAGGATCTGCCCCTATTTATTTTAATCAGATCCTGGAGAGTAAAGACTAACAAATGGTTTTGATTGTGGTGTGTGTGAGAGGAGTGATGAGTAAGGAAGATAAGCCTAAAAGCAGTGGGGAGTATGGGTATTTTCTCACATTCAAAGAAAAGGCTTCTACTAGACATATGTGATTCGCTTCGGTCCGAATTTAAATTCGGCCAAATTTTGGCAATTCGGATGCTTTCGAATTTCCGAATGTCCAAATTTCCAAAGTGGCAAATTTTGGAAGTGCTGAACTGAACCGAACTGCCAAAATTTGGCACTTCAGCAATTCGGGACTTTGCCAATTTGGCACCCCTAACCCTAATGATTACAGAAATGTAACCCTAACTCTAAACCCACCCCTAACCCTAGTAGGGTTGGGGTTAGGGTTCAAGGGTAGGGTTAGGTTAGGGTTAGGGGGAGGGTTAGATTCCTGTCACATTAGGGTTAGGGTTAGGGGTGCCAAACTGCCGAAATCCCAAATTGCCAAAGTGCCAAACCAAACCGAATTGCCGAAGTCCCGAATTTCGGAAGCGCCTAAGTGCTTCGGATTTCTAAAAAGTGGCAAGACAGGAGAGGGAGGGAAAATTAAGGGAATGATGACATGAATCTAACCCTATCCCTTTCCCTAACCTAGTAGGGTTAGGGTTGGGGTTAGGGTTAGGGGTAGGGTGAGGGGTAGTGAATTGCAAAATTGCGAGAGAAAAAAAGCACTTAGTTAATCTTGGAATAAGATGTAGAATTTATTAATTTAATATTCATTTGTAAATTCTGATCTTCTATTATTATTATTACTACTATTATTATTATTATTATTATTATAATTATTACTAAGACCAGCTATATAGTAAAACATAATTTATTAGGTCATTAAAGATAGGCATCCAAACAACCATAGCTTATTGAAGCAGTTTTAGTGTATAGACCATGCCCCTGCAGTTTAACTTTTTAAATTATCTGATTTAATCTCAAATGTATCATCTACTGTTCTGTTAATAGCCATCTAGACCCTGCAGGAGCCTCCTGCAAATGATTAAAGTTAAATTTGCAGAGCAGGGGATTAAAACATTTCTAAAGCAAGATAACCTCTGATTGAAAATGAATATTTTTATTCATGCAACCTAAGTGAGTCACTTTCAGGGCAAGTGTGGCTATGGCTGCATAAACAGAAACAAATATGATTTAACTCCTAAATGGCAGAGAATTGAGCAGTGAAACTGCAGGGGCATGATCTATACACCAAAACTGCTTCATTAAACTAAAATAGTTTTAGTGCCTATATTGTCCCTTTAAACTGTGAATTGTAGTGAATTGAAAACAGAAATGTAAAATGTTGGGTGCAATTTGGAACAATAATTAAAATGATCACTCCAAGAACTATAACAACTACAGGGTGTGCTGTGTAAGTTATGGGTTATGGTGCCAAATGTGGCCTCATGACCCCCTACCCTCCTCAACTCCATTGTAACTAGTCAAACCATTTTAGAATGGAACTAACTCTTCATTAAGAATAAGGATGAAATGATATACAGGTGATATTTTAAAAATTAGAATATCGTGCAAAAGTTCATTTATTTCAGTAATGCAACTTAAAGGGGAAACTAATATATTTGATAGATGCAGACAAGTTTGCTGGCCAATCAAGCACACTAATCCCATGGTCATTGAACCAGGCTTTGGTGCTTTTGGCAGTGTGGGCAGGTGCCAAGTCCTGCTGGAAAATGAAGTCAGCATCCCCATAAAGCTCGTCTGCGGAAGGAAGCATGAAGTGCTCCAAAATCTCCTGGTAGACGGCTGCGTTGACT
The DNA here is from genome assembly GCF_036172605.1 of Pelobates fuscus. Taxonomy (NCBI): domain Eukaryota; kingdom Metazoa; phylum Chordata; class Amphibia; order Anura; family Pelobatidae; genus Pelobates; species Pelobates fuscus. The sequence goes on from NC_086322.1 coordinate 174,643,855, forward strand.
TAATGAAGCACAGTGGACCAACACCAGCAGATCCTATAGACTGTAAGCTCGTTTGAGCAGGGTCCTCTTCAACCTATTGTTCCTGTAAGTTTTCTTGAAATTGTCCTATTTATAGTTATATCCCCCCTCTCATAATATTATAAAGCACTACGGAATCTGTTGGCGCTATATAAATGGCAATAATAATAATAATAATAATAATGACATGGCTCCCCAAAACAACACAGACTGTGGAAACTTCACACTGGACTTTAAGCATCTTGCAGTGTGTGCCTCTCCATTCTTCCTCCAGACTCTGTGTCCTTGGTTTCCAAATAAGATGCAACAGTTGCTCTCATCCGAAAAGAGGACTTTGGACCACTGAGCAACAGACCAGGTCTGTTTTTCCTTAGCACAGGTAAGACGCTTCTGGCATTGTTTGTTGTTCAGGAGCAGCTTGACAAGAGGAATACGACATCTGAAGCCCATGTCCAGGATCTGTCTGTGTGGTGGCTCTTGATGCACTGACTCCAGCCTCAGTCCACTCCTTGTGAAAGTCCCCAACACTTTTCAATGGCCTTTTCCTGAAAATCCTCTCCAGGCTGTGGTCATCCCTGTTGCTTGTGCAACTTTTTCTTCTACACTTTTCCCTTCCACATAACTTTCTATTAATGTGATTTGATACAGCACTTTGAGAACATCCAACTTCCTTCGCAATTAACTTTTGAGGCTTTCCCTCCTTATGGAGGGTGTCAATGATGGTTTTCTGCACAACTGTCAGGTCAGCAGTCTTCCCCATGATTGTGATTCCTACTGGACCAGACTGATAGATAATTTAAAGGCTCAGAAACTCTTTGCAGGTGTTATAGCTTACTTAGCTGATTAGAGTGGGACACTGTGAGCCTAGAATATTGCACCTTTTCACAATATTCTAATTTACTGAGATTGTGGATTTGGAGTTTTCATGAGCTGTAAGCCATAATCACCGCACTTATGACAAATCACGGCTTGAACTATCTTGCTTTGCATGTAATGCATCTATCTCATATATTACAGAAAGATAAGTCCTGCGCTCACTCCCATCATTCCTGGGCGGCAGCAATGACTACAATACACATCAGGCCCAATACATGTACTAAAAAAACAAAGAAAAGCAAGTTACCTGCGCTCTCTCCTTAATCCCTATGTATATTTAACCCCTTAAGGACCAAACTTCTGGAATAAAAGGGAATCATGCCATGTCACACATGTCATGTGTCCTTAAGGGGTTACACAAATGGAGGTAATTTAGTTACTCCAATGGCCAACGCAGCTTGCTTCCTTGAGCTTCTGGCAAAGATATCTAAAATGAGACAGAGGAGTATTTTTTATATACCCCTATATATTTATTAACCCTTAATAGGGAACATTAATGGGATGGGCGGCAGCATTGAAACAAAGCTGTGTGATACAAAAAGTGAATACAAATACAGAAAAGGGGTTTTCATGAGCTGTAAGCCATAATCATCGCACTTATGACAAATCGCGGCTTGAACTATCTATTAGTTTCCCCTTTTACGTTGCATTACTGAAATAAATGAACTTTTGCACGATATTCTAATTTTTCGAGTATCACCTGTATGCAAAGGTGATGTCTTAAGCATTTTCTTAATATCATGACACTTTTCTTTGAAATCAATACTTTATTGGTCTTTGGCATGAATATTGACTGTGCATTATTTTTTTTTTTACAAAGAACAAAGCTTAAATTCGATAATCTGAGCGAGACTTTAATGACCTAATGCTAGATGTTTGTTTAAAAACAAATATCACACTGAAATCAAAGTTTCTTTTATACTTGTTCAATCATGTTTTATTGGAATAGGTTAGTTTATACTCAGTTCCAAGCAACAGGCATCAATTTTTTAGAGCAAAAATAATATAGTAGGTCTGTGTTATCAGGGGATATTCTATTCTTTTTTTGTTTCTTGTTTCAAATCAACCTATTTTTTGTACTTTGCTCAGATTCCTTGTTTTCTACCCCATCATTGCCATGCATCACATGGTTTTCCCTTTGTATTTTTGTACATAGTTAAGAAAATGCAGAAATGCTCATAAACTACTCCTAATTACATAGTTATTTGAAAATAAAAATTGAAATGAGTCTGAAGTTCAGCCATTCACACATTTCTATTATTGCCACATTTATGTATATGTTGTGTTTTCTCTCTAATATTCTCTTTTTTGAGAAAATAGTTGGAGCTGCGCCGACCATTTTTTAGGAGCCACGTGGGCTCCGTGCGTCCGGGCAGCCCGGTCTCACTCACCCTGCTGTCTACTGGCCGTGTTGCCAGCCTTCCCTCTCCCTGTGTCCCCTCTGTATGATGTTACTGCCCATTCTTGCAGGGGATTGCATGCAGTGAGTTTGATTTTCCACAATGTTTCAATCTGGCCTTATGGAACATAAAGTCCCAGTGGCTGAAATAACAAGTGATATACTCAAAGCTCAATGTATTGTTTATTGAGCTACATACTTACACCTATCTAACCTGCCATAAACACACTTCTACTCCTCAGGTGGGCTGACAGCATTCCTTACAGCCCTTACAGGGCGTGACCCCCCCTCTACATTACTGGGGCACTGTCCCTGCTTATACTGCCCTCTACTGGGCCATACTGCTGTGCAAGTCACACTATTGTGGGTTGGGTGACCCTCTCCCTCTGACAACACTGCTGGACCTTCAGTGTCCTATTATATTTATACTGAGGGTGACCCCCTACCACTGTATACTCTGCTGGCCCCACAGTGTCCTGCTATAATCATGCTGAAGGTGACCCCCTCCCGCTTACTGCACTGCTGAACCTGCAGTGTCCTGTTGTAATCATACTGAGGGTGACCCCCTCCCGCTGACGGCACTACCGTACTTTCAGTGTCCTGTTATTATCATACTGAGGGTGACCCTCTCCTGCTGACTGCACTGCTAGACCTGCAGCGTCCAATTATGTTCATATTAAGAGTGACCCCTGTGGTGAAACTAACCTCGCCACTGGGTTATGGAGAAGCCTGGTTGCCTGCCTCATGACTATGGCCCCTCTCATCAGCCCATGCTAGACTTAACCCCATGGCTATTTTGTTCTGTTTGTGGGATCTAAGCGCTGTTCGGATATATTGAGCGCTCAGATCCAAGCTATCTGGGGATAGGTTGAATGTGGGGGTTTGTTCAGTGTAATGGGAATTATGTATTTTTGTGTATTTTTACTGTTGTTGTGAATAGAGCTATTTTCTGTATGCTGGAGATAATTGGCTTACCACACCCAAGCCATGCTTGCAGGTGGTCACAAAGGGACTTCCAACTAACTTTTGACCCACTGGACCAATTTGTATGATTTTGACGTATGTTTGTATTTGGAGTATGTTGATTCTGAAAATGTAAGTTTTGTGATTTATACTTTTAAAGTTATTAATATTGTGTAAAACTGTGTATTTTCCTGCCTGTGATAATTACGTTAGCCCATTGTGTTCAGTAATTATATCACAGGCAAAGGGGAGGATTCTGCTAGAATGAATGGGAGTGTTTTACTGTGTTTTACTGTGTATTACGTGTTTATTGGTTGTTTTACAAAACCCTGTGACTGGAACTAATGTTTAAGAATGTGTATATAAGAACAATAAAGCCACAGCTCTGTCTGTTCCTGCTTGACCCTCAAAACAGAGCCTTGTCTCGTTCTTGGGGGGATTTATTGTATGCTGTTCCAGTTTGACTGCTAGGAGTGTAAACCTATTCGTATGTTTTTTCCTATTCATCTGTTTACGGCATTCATATGGTTTCCTGTTCGGCGGATTGGTGTCTTTGGTAGCTGCCTGTATATCTGGAAGGGAATATCTCCTAAACGGCTTTTAACACCTTTTATGCCTGGGGGTGCCGATACAACCCCTCCTGCTGATTGCACTACTGTGCTAACAATGTCCTGTTACCCTCATACTGAGGGTGAACCCCTCCTGCGGACTACACTGCTAAACCTGCAGTGTCCTGTTATGTTCATAACGAGGGTGACCCCCTCCAGCTGACTACACTGCTGTACTTACAGTGTCCTGCGATACTCATACTGAGGGTGACCCCCTCCTGCTTACTGCACTGCTAGACCTGCAGTGTCTTGTTATGGTTATAATAAGGGTGACCCCCTCCTGCTGTCTGCACTGCTGGATCTGCAGTGTCTTGTTATATTCATAAAACGTCTGACTCCTACTGCTGATGGCACTGCTGTGCCTACAGTGTCCTGTTATATTCATACTGAGGGTGACCCCCCCTCCTGCTGGCCTACACTGCATGGTATGCTTGTGCTTGTTGGGTGACCCCCTCTTGCAGGCTGGGTGACCCCCAGCTGGCCGCACCAGGTACCTCACTGACAGTGTTACCTCTATGGCAGTGATACAGTCATGGCTGATGGAGCAGATTTCCACGCCCAGAAGGTCTCCAGGCCTGGCTTCGTGCCGCCTTAGTGGACTCATTGCCTGAAGTCCTCGTTGCCCTACATGGTGACGCTCCACCAACCACCCTGGACTCTGCACCCGGCACCTCTGCACCCGACTCGGCGATTCCCTCTGCTCTGTGGATATGGACTCCGCACGTAATAGACCTTGGAAGGGCCATGGCACTCCCACCAATGAAGAGGGAGCTGCCTGACAAGTTGAACAAGATAGCCAGTTTTCATGAATAAGTCCAGAAAAAGACCCAGCACAGATCTGGAACAGGTTTTGCGCTCTGCCCAGGATTAAATGCTGGATGTCAGTGCACGTTGACACAGATGTTCCTCAGGGCAGATGAGGCTCTACAAAGTGGAACACCGGTGGATGCTAACTCTCCTTCGTGAATGGGCCCAAAGGTTTGTCTTTTTGTTTATAAGGAAACGCCTATTTGGACCTATCACCCAAATGCCGCAAAGCGGCAAGTTGGCGAATTTGGCATCCAAGGAACTGGGTCTGCTCTTCGGGGATCCCTTCACGAACGAGTTGAACTGACACGTTTCTATTTATATGTCTCTCAACTCGACACAGATGTCTCTCAACTCGACACAGATGTCTCCCAGACGGTGCCGGGATTCAGGATAAATTTTGTTGAACCACAGACACAGATCACCGCTCCATGGCCAAAGTAGAATCCATTCCGGTTCATTCTGCAGTTTATCCCTGCAGTTGGATCTCACGAAGGATCTCTATCAAGACTGTCTGGACAATAATTTGTCACTTGTTGTAGAATATCTCACGGGACAAGACAATTATGTAGTGAACTGGTTATCCGACACTGGAGAGACGCCAACGACTGGCTACTTCACCCTTCGGTGTTTTGAGTACTGGACTCACTCCAAGCCCCCCCTTCACTCATATCTGATTTCATCCAGGGCGAACTGTCAAACAGATTGGTTCTTCAGTTGGCTTCCAGACCCTCTCAGCAAGGTGGTGACGCGTTCTCCAAGACTGGCCTCCCTCGGGGCATATGCGTTTTCCCTTTCTTTTTTCTACAGGATACTTCGGACAGTGCATCAGACCATACTCCTGGGAGTGTCATTTCTCCTGGTCACACCACTTTGGAGGAGTCAACCGTGGTTTCCTCTCTTGCTGGAGTTGTCAGGCAAAGACCCTCTACTACTCCCTGTATCCTACGGGATCCACAAGGGAATGCACATTCATTGATATTAGAGGATCGCCTACCACTAGTGGCTTGGACCATTTCATGGTTAGAGAGTTCTTCCGGGACTCTTGGCCACCTGGCACCAGGTGATCATACCTGCAGGCCTGGCGATCCTGCCATGACTGGTGTCTGGAGATGTTTGGATCCCTTTACGGCCCCTATCATGGCTGTCCTAAACTGCCTGGCTGAATTGTTTTCTCAGGGTAAGTTGTATGGGACCATTTACGTCTTAGGTCAGCTAGCTCGACAGCTCATGTGCCTTCTCAAGATTCTGGCATTGGTAAGGATCCCTTGGTCTGCAGACTACTTCTCGGGTACGCCTTTCCGGACCCCTACCACTTGCTATTCCTCAGTTTAGGATGTATCGCTTGTTCTGCGATTCCTTAAGAAGGGGCCTGATGACAAGGATTTGTCTTTCCGCTTGGCTGGCTCTCCTGTTAGTTCTTGTATTTTTTGTTGCAATCTGATGTTTGTGTTTTTGATGTAGAATCTTTTTCCTTCTCACCGGACGGTGTGTCTGTTTCTATTCCACGCAGGACCAAATCTATTCGTCTTCTGTATTGTATCCCTACTCTTCAGATAGGCCACATCTCTGTATGGCACGTTGCCTACGACTTATAGATCCAAGACCTTGTCCTTCTGCTCTTGGGCAGCTGTGGATTTCCTACGTCCGACCGCTTAGAGCTGTTGGATTTGGTGAATTCTCTCATCGAATGGCATTGAGAGTTCCTTTGGGACACGTTTGGTTCGGGGCGCTGCAGCTTCAGCAGCTATAGAAGCTGGTGGGTCCCTTCTGGATATTTCACTGCACCGCTGATTGTTCTGGGGAATTGACTTTCCTTTCCTTTTATTTCCGTCCTCGATCTCATGTTTCTTCTGTTTTCATGTGTGGGTGTTAAAAATAGTATAATAAAGATTATTTATTTTATACGGTGGTGATTGTATGTGTGCGTTTTATTCATCATTTTATTCATCATTATGATGTGTAAGTAATATTGTATGGATATGACATCTTGCTTTGACAGTTTACTTTCACGTTTCTTTTTTCTTGCAGTGTAATCTGTTTTCCCTCTGGTTTTGACGATTGTTTCTCTAGAAGTGCCTGCTACAAGGTGGATTCATTGGTTTTCCTTGCTCTCCTGCTCGGCCTCATCAAAGAAAGAGGAAGTGGGAGGGTCTGCCTACGTGGTTTTATACTGCTGTTATTTTGTTCTGATTGGTTGTTTTGAAAAGTTCTGTTAACTATTTCTTTGCTGCTGTAGGTTTCAGTAAAGAAGGTAAAGCAAATATTTGCCTCCTGTCTTTAATAAATTTTAGATTATTCCCTCACCGGGGCTAGAATAATCCCTAATTATTAGTGGATTGGCATAGGTGCCCTGGGCGCAATATTGATAGTAGTGCAAAATTTCTAAAGAAAATTGTAATGGTAAATAAAAAATAGCATGCCCTCCCTTTCACACAGAAAATCTCCAGATGTTTGAACAGTCTCCACAGTTTTTTTAACATGACGGGCAAATAAACATTTACAGTATTTTTCTTGCTAATTACAGCCATACTCTCCTTATGTTTTCCTTATTGGTAAATTAAATAGTTCCTATTAATAGTGTGATTTCCCGGTTGAAGATACTTGGTATCGGCCTCTAGACAGTCTCGTTCCTTCTTCCCCACCCACCTTGTCCCCGTGATGTGTGACACTGATCGTTTATGTTGCATAGTTTTTAAAATCCACCTCACTCCTAAAGACATGTGTATAGACTACACACATTACTTTAGACATGAGGTGGATTTAAAAAGTAATCAGTGTCAGACACGTCACGTGGACAAGACAGGAGGGGAAGGAGGAGCAAGGCTATCTAGGTGCCCGTTGCGGTGAGGGCTAAAGGTCCATAGGTTATGGGGCGCAGTACATTCCATGCTCCAGGTGCTGTTAACCAATGCTACGCTACTGCCTCAAAGTATCAAAAGTTAAAGAAAACCAGTCAAACAGTTATCTGCACATGTCTTCTGTGCATGTAAATGAAATGTGGAATCTAGTATAAAATGCTGAATTATTGGGGGAAAAAACACTGTTCTGAAACATGTAGGGTTTTTTTTGCATTAGATTTATTATTTCAGATTCAAAACCTGGGCTTCTCTTTTTAAAAATCTGACAAACATTTTCTTCCATTATGTCACATTCTCTATAGATAATGTCCCTTGACTGGCTGCAAACTAATTAATTAAAATGAAAGTTAAGATACTTTAAATCACAATTAAACAGAAAAATATTGACCAAAATACTCTTTGTATTTTACAATGTTTTCATTACACTGTATGCCTAATGTTTTAAGCTTTTAAAATATTAAATGTATTTTTACCTTTTTTGCAATTTACAGTGCTATATCACCTTTTCAGACATTTCAGACATGGAAAAAGAACTGCTGTTTGATTTCACAGATGTCAAATCATCTGAAAAGTGCAAAAGTCAATGTAGTATTAGAACTTGTGTCCCACAATTTTTGACAGAAGCGGGATAGTATTTTAGCTTCATGGAGTAAAGAATCAGCTGCCTTGCCTGTTCTTTTTCACCGAACACTTTTATTGTAGTGTCATGCGTTATATGGTTTAGAGAGAACCTATTTATAATATATATTTAGATACTAGATTTTCAGAAACCATAATCAATGACGTACAACTAGGTTTTTATGCATTTGCAATATTACTCATATTTAGACATGTTTAATAACATGGGGATTGGACCTTGACTGAATAACATAGAACATAGTATAGGTACAGCCATTTTAATATGTCTTTGCTTTGTTTACTCATATGGACATTATTATGCATCAATCAGATTCATTCAGTATAATGGGGGGAAAAAAGAGAATATGAGGACTCTGAGAACTAACAGAAGCTTAGAGAAACTCAAAAGCTTGCCCTTTGGTAAAACCCAGCTTAGTTCTCAAAATAGTTTTTGCTCACTTGTGCCATTATATTGTGAATGTATAACATTTGCATATCAGACTGATCATACCTACAAGTTCAGTCTAAATCCAAAATATCACAAGTTCCCTCTGCATGACATACATACAAACCTAGACAATCTTTTCAGATTGTTTTTGGGCCTCATCAGTGTAGAGGAGCTGATACCCTCTAGGCATAGTGAATGCGGGGTCCATTTTTGGATTACCCTTCTTTTGTAAATATCATGTTTATTGTTCTTTTTCAGGAAGTTTTCAAAATCGAATATAATGGAATGCACAGGCCTATTGGTATGGTAATTGTGTCTGGTCTTGCAGGACCAAAATTCAGCTGTATTAAATAAAGGACGCTACAATTTTATAAAAAAGATTAATTTGTAAGTAATTGTAGACGACAGACTAAGCAACACTATATAATGGTAGTTAACAAATGCTTAGATCAGTAAGGTACTGGCATGTGTAAACAGTTGTATATTTTTATGCAATAATAATCATCCACCGAGGTTTTAGAAAAGAAAATGTCACTTACATTAGAAGAAAGGTCATTTACAAGAAGATCAATAAATATATGACATTCTCTTCATATACACTGTATATATCAAATGATATAATAAAATATAATAAAATTAAATTTTTATTTTTGATTTTTACATAAACTGGAAATTAAGAACTAGAAATAGCAAAAATAGCCAAAACAAACTACATTTTAAAATTGATATATTTCCTAGGTTAGTCAATAACCTAATTTAGATTATCCAAACCATTGAGATCACTGAACAAAACTAACTTCTCTTTGCTTGTAACAACGTAGTACCAACAACCTCTTTAATTGAAGCCCTAGACATTGAAAGATAAAATTCTGATGTCTCGATTTAATATTTTTGGATAAACTTTGAAAAAGATGGAAAATTATAAAAAATACTTAAATGTTTTAATACTTTGATATTTTTTTATATATTGATACATTTGTTATAATAATTTGTTTGATATTTTAATATTTTTGTATTTATATAAATATATATATCTTAAAAAGTTCATACAAAATATTAAATAATTTGAAAGCTTATCCAGCAATATTACATTGAGCCCTAAGAGTCAAAAGGCCATTTTGTTTGCTCCCCTCCATTTTATACCAGTGATTATTATTTCGTTTTTTTTTTTATATTCTTTATTTTTTGTTGTGCTTGAGAATAATAAAGATAACACATTATACACTTTGGTGGTCGCAATAAAATGAAATAACAGGACAAAATAAGTGTATGTGTACAAGAATACAGTTTGAGAAAAAGCAAAGTGAGTAAGACATTAGTAGTCATTTTAGAGGGAACAGCGCATTTGTTTTTTGTAAATTCAAGATAAAAGCAAATCAGTACAGTGCCGGAGCTGTGAACAGGAGACATGTGCGTATGCACCGAATTAAGAGGAGATGCTAAGTGAGAATTAAAGCAATAATGTGCTTTTGTGTGCTCTCGCTATTTATTATATTGATTTATTTTAGACTTCAACCCCTGACAGCGGCAGTTACCAAGTTCTATTGAGAACACAAGGCATTTGTAAGTAGCAGCTCCCAGCTCCATACATTCACTGTTTGGTATCCTGTAAGTAGCCATACTTGCCATTATATGTGTATATTTTAATTGATATATTAGGTAGCCTATTCAGCTGATTATTTTATATATTGTATATATTGTATACTAATATATTTTGATGTTACATTTTATGGGTATTTGAATATAATCTGCCATTATTCTTTATAAATGACTGGGTTTATATACAGCCACTATATATATATATATATATATATATATATATATATATAGAGAGAGAGAGAGAGAGAGAGAGAGAGAGAGAGAGAGAGAGAGAGAGATTCACTGGATATATATGTATATACACATTCACTGGAAACACTTCTGCTTTTAGGCAATAATATTTGATTCTCCTGTTTACAGTGCTTCACTATTATATGCTTTTTATTTTTTATGTGATCCTGAGTTTCTGGTCAGTAACATCTAGGATGGAGTTAGGCATATGATAAGGGCACAGAAAATGCCAATACATTTTGAGGACCATCAACTTACCTTTTATCAGGACTTATGTCACACAACTCTGCAATGGAAATCCTATGTACATCCAGTTACCAAATAACTGCGTAACCTGAGCATTACCTTGGGCATCAATGGGGTACACCATAGGGACACGTGGTGGATAAAGATGACAGCCAATATCTTTGTCTAAATTGGCAATCGCTGAGCATATCATCTTCACCCACCCTCCCCCACCATTAGTGACTAGACGTATGCACGGCAAAAAAAATATTTTGGTTGAACCACTTTGTCCAAAATAAAACAGCAGAATTTTGAAATAAACTGAAAAAAAACAAAAGCACATGGGGTATACTAAAACATATAATTTTAAAAAGGCAAATTTCAATAAGTTAAGGGAAGCTTTACAATATATTGACTGGCATAAACTCTTTAGTGAAAAGAACACTGAGGATAAATGGATCATCTTCCAACAAATATTAGAAAGGTACATTTCTCAGTATGTACCATTGGGAAATAAATATAAAAGAAACACATTACAACTGATGTGGCTTAGTAGAGAAGTAAAACAAGAGATTAAAAATAAGAAAAGGGCATTTAAAGCATTTAAATCGGACAAATTAGATGCATCTTATAAAAGATATAAGAAAGCAAATAATGCGTGCAAAAAGGCAATTAGACTTGCTAAACTTCAAAATGAAAAAATGATAGCTTAAGAGAGCAAAAGCAACCCCAAAGCATTTTTTAAGTACATAAATTCTAAAAAAATGGAAGTGAATTAGGGATAACAACACACGGAAAAGACTTGGGAATTGTTATAGACAACAAACTATGCAACAATGTGCAATGTCAATCAGCAGTGGCCAAGGCCAGTAAGGTATTGTCATGCATGAAAAAGGGCATTCATTTCGGGACGAGAATATGTTTTTGCCTCTTTATAAATCATTGGTAAGACCACATATTGAATATGCTGTGCAATTTTGCACCTGTTCTAAAGAAGGATATTATGGCACTAGAAAAAGTGCAGAGGCGGGCTACACAATTAATAAAAGGAATGGAACATATCAGCTATGAAGAAAGGTTAACACATTTAAACCTATTTAGTATAGAAAAACGTCACCTGAGAGGGGATATGATAACATTATACAAATATATTCAGGGCCAATACAAACCATTGTGTAGAAATCTATTCACAAACCGGACTTTACATAGGACACGAGGCCATGCGTTTAGACTGGAAGAAAGAAGATTTCGTCTAAGGCAAAGGAAAGTTTTTTTACTGTAAGAACAATCAGGATGTGAAATTCCACAGAGTCCATACAAATGTTCAAACAGCTACTAGATGCATACTTGCAAAAACAGAATATTCAAGGATATAATCTTTCAATGTAGGGTAATAGGTGCTTGATCCAAGGATAAATCTGACTGCCATTCTAGGGTCAAGAAGGAATTTTTTTCCTAGCTTGTTGCAAAATTGTGTTTCAAACTGGGTTTTTTTGCCTTCTTTTGGATCAACAGCAAAAAAACAAATGTGAGGAAGGCTGAACTTGATGGACGCAAGTCTCTTTTCAGCTATGTAACTATGTAACTATGTAATTTCAGCCATATGTTGGATGTACTTATCTGAATTTTATTAATGGAAAGATATTTGGGGAAATGAATCAGATGAACCAAAAGGGCTCAAAAGTGGGCCAATCACCTAGTGGGTCCTTTCTCAATGATATGTTTGTGATCGGAGGGTATTTATATGCAGTCGGGTGATCTGTAGCCAAACATAGTTCACTTCTGGGGATGGTTTATTCTGGTCAATTCACCCAGATATTGCTTTATTCCTTAATGATTTCGCCTCCCCCACCATCTGGTCTTGGAGCTTAAATGCGACTATATTGAAAGACCAGTAGGTGGGTGATTAAAGTTGAAAGATATTCAGAACATCTTTTTAGACAACGCTTCACCAGAGGTTTCAAGAGCTATTTTATGGTCAGCACAAAAAATTGTGGTGAGGGGTCAGTTGATCACAATAGCTACCCATAAAAAGTAAATTAAGTCACAGGCTATTTGAATGTCAAAAAGCATTGCGTAAAACCAAATTGGATTATCCCTGACTGCCAACTTTATGAAAATAACAAATGGGTAGTAGACCTGGTTTGAAGAGTGAGATCCATAGATGCGTGTTCTCTGCTTCTATCTTTAGACGCAGTGAAAGCTTTTTATAGGGTAAAGAAGCCACACTTGTTCTAGAGCACTGGGGCTTCCCAGTAGCGTTCTGTCAAGCTTCACATATACAGGGCTGCAGACTCAATTGGTGCTTCCTGGTGTTAGGTTCTCCACTTTTACACTATTAAATGAGACACGACAGGAGTACCCTTTATTCCTGCTATTATTGCCCCTATCGCTAGAGCCCCTATTCTTAATGAGGGAAAATTCAAATATTCAAGTTAAAACAGTGGTGCGAGATTCTTTCAAAGTAGTAGTAAAGCAGATAATGTCCTTTTTAAAACCCATGATCCATTGTCTTCTCTGCCTCCTCTATTTGAATTATTACATTCTTTTAGTGAATAGCTGGCTATATGATTAACTTTGATAGGTCTAGTGCTCTGTCTATACATTTATCGGCTGCAGACACAGGACTGCTGGGGTCTACCTATAAGATTCACATTATATGTGCTATTAAATACTTAGGTGCTCAAGTCACAGATGATCCAAAGTCTTTTTGTGACCAACCACACAACGCTGTTCTGCAGTATTAAACACAACCTAGAAAGTTTGGGGAATAAGCCAATATCTTGGATAGCTAGGATTCATTGTATAGTAATAAACGTCCTTCCACAGATACTTTTCCTGTTTCAAGCCCTACCAGTTTATATGATGAAATTGGACTTGGAAGGGATGCAGAGATCTATAGACTTCTTTATTTGGAATAATAAAAGGCACAGATTGGCTAAATGCATTCTGTACAGACCAAGAATGAGAGGAGGGGTGGGACTAACTCATCTCTTAATGTACTACTATGCTGGCCAGTTGGCACATATAGTCATGTACCACTAGGAGAAGGGAGATGTGTAGATCTGGTATCCAATATAATGAGGTTGGACTTGCCCACATTTTATATGTGGCTGGAGAGATCTCAGCAGTCTCTTCTACGCACTACACACTACTTGTCCACTACCTGTTATTATATCTCTTTCAAAATGGTACCGTGTGGGACCACACTTTTTCCTAACTTCTATTGCCTCTCGCATTTCTCCAATCCTTAAGAACAGTGATTTCCTCCAGGTGTCCACCCTAGAGAGTTTAAATATTTTTGGGAGGCTGGCATCCAGCGATATGTGCACCTATGGAGGGGTTCTTCTGTGATTTCCTTTCTGGAGCTATAACAAATCTCTCTTTAAGCCATAAAGATCACTTTAGATATGTACAGATACAAGATTTTGCACAACATGACAAAGTTAAAAAGACAGTTAATCTAGTTTCTATGAAAACATCTATATTCAAGGGAAGACTCAGCAGAGCCTTATCTCCCTTATATACAGTTCCTGTTCTTACTCTACAATATTTGCTCTGTATAGTGTGAACAAGACCTTGGAGAAGTGTTGTAGTTTGACTAATGGGAGGACATCTTGGAGACAGTGGCTAGAAATTCCATCTGTGTCATCTCCCATGTACAAAAGCACAAAATCCCATTTAGACAGCACACACCACCCTGGTACAACTCTTTCCCATGGGCAGAACTCCCACTGATATCTGTTGGCTACTGTGTTTTGTGGCCACTGTGGAATCTAATGGCAAATGTGATGGTGGTGCCATTTTGGAAATAGGTAAAGGACCTATTTGTGGCTGTGTTTCAGAGGTCATTTACTTTAGATCTTTAGCTATTTCTACTATCCCACCCTCAAGAGAAGGACTCGAAAACTTTGTAACAAAATGGTTTATTCTGGTCAATTCACCCAGATATTGCTTTATTCCTTAATGATTTCGCCTCCCCCACCATCTGGTCTTGGAGCTTAAATGCGACTATATTGAAAGACCAGTAGGTGGGTGATTAAAGTTGAAAGATATTCAGAACATCTTTTTAGACAACGCTTCACCAGAGGTTTCAAGAGCTATTTTATGGTCAGCACAAAAAATTGTGGTGAGGGGTCAGTTGATCACAATAGCTACCCATAAAAAGTAAATTAAGTCACAGGCTATTTGAATGTCAAAAAGCATTGCGTAAAACCAAATTGGATTATCCCTGACTGCCAACTTTATGAAAATAACAAATGGGTAGTAGACCTGGTTTGAAGAGTGAGATCCATAGATGCGTGTTCTCTGCTTCTATCTTTAGACGCAGTGAAAGCTTTTTATAGGGTAAAGAAGCCACACTTGTTCTAGAGCACTGGGGCTTCCCAGTAGCGTTCTGTCAAGCTTCACATATACAGGGCTGCAGACTCAATTGGTGCTTCCTGGTGTTAGGTTCTCCACTTTTACACTATTAAATGAGACACGACAGGAGTACCCTTTATTCCTGCTATTATTGCCCCTATCGCTAGAGCCCCTATTCTTAATGAGGGAAAATTCAAATATTCAAGTTAAAACAGTGGTGCGAGATTCTTTCAAAGTAGTAGTAAAGCAGATAATGTCCTTTTTAAAACCCATGATCCATTGTCTTCTCTGCCTCCTCTATTTGAATTATTACATTCTTTTAGTGAATAGCTGGCTATATGATTAACTTTGATAGGTCTAGTGCTCTGTCTATACATTTATCGGCTGCAGACACAGGACTGCTGGGGTCTACCTATAAGATTCACATTATATGTGCTATTAAATACTTAGGTGCTCAAGTCACAGATGATCCAAAGTCTTTTTGTGACCAACCACACAACGCTGTTCTGCAGTATTAAACACAACCTAGAAAGTTTGGGGAATAAGCCAATATCTTGGATAGCTAGGATTCATTGTATAGTAATAAACGTCCTTCCACAGATACTTTTCCTGTTTCAAGCCCTACCAGTTTATATGATGAAATTGGACTTGGAAGGGATGCAGAGATCTATAGACTTCTTTATTTGGAATAATAAAAGGCACAGATTGGCTAAATGCATTCTGTACAGACCAAGAATGAGAGGAGGGGTGGGACTAACTCATCTCTTAATGTACTACTATGCTGGCCAGTTGGCACATATAGTCATGTACCACTAGGAGAAGGGAGATGTGTAGATCTGGTATCCAATATAATGAGGTTGGACTTGCCCACATTTTATATGTGGCTGGAGAGATCTCAGCAGTCTCTTCTACGCACTACACACTACTTGTCCACTACCTGTTATTATATCTCTTTCAAAATGGTACCGTGTGGGACCACACTTTTTCCTAACTTCTATTGCCTCTCGCATTTCTCCAATCCTTAAGAACAGTGATTTCCTCCAGGTGTCCACCCTAGAGAGTTTAAATATTTTTGGGAGGCTGGCATCCAGCGATATGTGCACCTATGGAGGGGTTCTTCTGTGATTTCCTTTCTGGAGCTATAACAAATCTCTCTTTAAGCCATAAAGATCACTTTAGATATGTACAGATACAAGATTTTGCACAACATGACAAAGTTAAAAAGACAGTTAATCTAGTTTCTATGAAAACATCTATATTCAAGGGAAGACTCAGCAGAGCCTTATCTCCCTTATATACAGTTCCTGTTCTTACTCTACAATATTTGCTCTGTATAGTGTGAACAAGACCTTGGAGAAGTGTTGTAGTTTGACTAATGGGAGGACATCTTGGAGACAGTGGCTAGAAATTCCATCTGTGTCATCTCCCATGTACAAAAGCACAAAATCCCATTTAGACAGCACACACCACCCTGGTACAACTCTTTCCCATGGGCAGAACTCCCACTGATATCTGTTGGCTACTGTGTTTTGTGGCCACTGTGGAATCTAATGGCAAATGTGATGGTGGTGCCATTTTGGAAATAGGTAAAGGACCTATTTGTGGCTGTGTTTCAGAGGTCATTTACTTTAGATCTTTAGCTATTTCTACTATCCCACCCTCAAGAGAAGGACTCGAAAACTTTGTAACAAAATGGTTTATTCTGGTCAATTCACCCAGATATTGCTTTATTCCTTAATGATTTCGCCTCCCCCACCATCTGGTCTTGGAGCTTAAATGCGACTATATTGAAAGACCAGTAGGTGGGTGATTAAAGTTGAAAGATATTCAGAACATCTTTTTAGACAACGCTTCACCAGAGGTTTCAAGAGCTATTTTATGGTCAGCACAAAAAATTGTGGTGAGGGGTCAGTTGATCACAATAGCTACCCATAAAAAGTAAATTAAGTCACAGGCTATTTGAATGTCAAAAAGCATTGCGTAAAACCAAATTGGATTATCCCTGACTGCCAACTTTATGAAAATAACAAATGGGTAGTAGACCTGGTTTGAAGAGTGAGATCCATAGATGCGTGTTCTCTGCTTCTATCTTTAGACGCAGTGAAAGCTTTTTATAGGGTAAAGAAGCCACACTTGTTCTAGAGCACTGGGGCTTCCCAGTAGCGTTCTGTCAAGCTTCACATATACAGGGCTGCAGACTCAATTGGTGCTTCCTGGTGTTAGGTTCTCCACTTTTACACTATTAAATGAGACACGACAGGAGTACCCTTTATTCCTGCTATTATTGCCCCTATCGCTAGAGCCCCTATTCTTAATGAGGGAAAATTCAAATATTCAAGTTAAAACAGTGGTGCGAGATTCTTTCAAAGTAGTAGTAAAGCAGATAATGTCCTTTTTAAAACCCATGATCCATTGTCTTCTCTGCCTCCTCTATTTGAATTATTACATTCTTTTAGTGAATAGCTGGCTATATGATTAACTTTGATAGGTCTAGTGCTCTGTCTATACATTTATCGGCTGCAGACACAGGACTGCTGGGGTCTACCTATAAGATTCACATTATATGTGCTATTAAATACTTAGGTGCTCAAGTCACAGATGATCCAAAGTCTTTTTGTGACCAACCACACAACGCTGTTCTGCAGTATTAAACACAACCTAGAAAGTTTGGGGAATAAGCCAATATCTTGGATAGCTAGGATTCATTGTATAGTAATAAACGTCCTTCCACAGATACTTTTCCTGTTTCAAGCCCTACCAGTTTATATGATGAAATTGGACTTGGAAGGGATGCAGAGATCTATAGACTTCTTTATTTGGAATAATAAAAGGCACAGATTGGCTAAATGCATTCTGTACAGACCAAGAATGAGAGGAGGGGTGGGACTAACTCATCTCTTAATGTACTACTATGCTGGCCAGTTGGCACATATAGTCATGTACCACTAGGAGAAGGGAGATGTGTAGATCTGGTATCCAATATAATGAGGTTGGACTTGCCCACATTTTATATGTGGCTGGAGAGATCTCAGCAGTCTCTTCTACGCACTACACACTACTTGTCCACTACCTGTTATTATATCTCTTTCAAAATGGTACCGTGTGGGACCACACTTTTTCCTAACTTCTATTGCCTCTCGCATTTCTCCAATCCTTAAGAACAGTGATTTCCTCCAGGTGTCCACCCTAGAGAGTTTAAATATTTTTGGGAGGCTGGCATCCAGCGATATGTGCACCTATGGAGGGGTTCTTCTGTGATTTCCTTTCTGGAGCTATAACAAATCTCTCTTTAAGCCATAAAGATCACTTTAGATATGTACAGATACAAGATTTTGCACAACATGACAAAGTTAAAAAGACAGTTAATCTAGTTTCTATGAAAACATCTATATTCAAGGGAAGACTCAGCAGAGCCTTATCTCCCTTATATACAGTTCCTGTTCTTACTCTACAATATTTGCTCTGTATAGTGTGAACAAGACCTTGGAGAAGTGTTGTAGTTTGACTAATGGGAGGACATCTTGGAGACAGTGGCTAGAAATTCCATCTGTGTCATCTCCCATGTACAAAAGCACAAAATCCCATTTAGACAGCACACACCACCCTGGTACAACTCTTTCCCATGGGCAGAACTCCCACTGATATCTGTTGGCTACTGTGTTTTGTGGCCACTGTGGAATCTAATGGCAAATGTGATGGTGGTGCCATTTTGGAAATAGGTAAAGGACCTATTTGTGGCTGTGTTTCAGAGGTCATTTACTTTAGATCTTTAGCTATTTCTACTATCCCACCCTCAAGAGAAGGACTCGAAAACTTTGTAACAAAATATCATTAGTGGCCAGAAGAACCGTGGCAATGGCATGGCTGGGCACAACTATCTCGTCAATGAGGGAGGTTAAGCCCAAAATCCAAGAGAATCATTTAATGGATAGACTGATCATATTGATTTACAATACACTTACATAATTTGAGAATATTCCAAGGCAAGACTATATTACTTCAGTGTAGTTATGAACGCAACTCTTCTTACTATTTGATTACCACAGTGGACCCCTCTCTCCTCCTATTATCCTTCTTTTTCTTTCTCTTACTGAAAACTAAAAATGAGCATTTGCTATTGATAGTCCTGCCTTTTTGTTTGTATTTACTACTTGCTCAATTCCTAAATAAAGAATTAAAAAAAATATTGTTAATCCGTGTACTGCATTATGCATAATAATAAGTGTAATATATACTTCAGATGTCCATTGGTGACTGGTGGTCTTATGGCAAATCTGGGCCCGGTCTTATTGTTAAAAATTACTAATTATATAAATTACTCTTTATATCTTTACCAACTTTATACATGATGCTTTCATGATTTACTCTGGTTTGTTTTGTGTACGTTGCATTTTTCATGGCCATAAAAATAAAGAATTGAAAAAAAAATCAACGAATAAAATGTACAAAGTGTATTTGTTTTCAAACCTTACTCATGTTTTAATTTTGTTTATAGATACCAACTTTATATATGATGTGTTGGTGGCTTACTCTGGTTTGTTTTGCATATGTTGTATTTTTCATGGCCACAAAAATAAATAATTTAAAAAAACTAGTAAAATGCGCTAGGTGTATTTCTTTTCAAACCTTATTGATGTGTTTCATTTTGAATTTTCATACCTACGGCAAATTTGTTTGAAAATATGGATGTTGAGTTTTTTTGGCTTTCTTAAGCTTTAGTAAGAGTATCTATCCTTTACTTAATTTTAGACAGGACCAAGTGGATGCGACCTAGCTTTTAGATGTTTGTGCATATTACAAAGACTTTTATTAGTACGTCCTCTGGCATTTCAGAATGTATGAATGCTTCCCTCAACTTAATTATTTGTCTTTTAAATATACTGTGTTACTTTGAAAATAGAGCAGAATTTCTATAAATATAAGTATTCTTTGTGATGTTTGAGTGCATATAAAACAGTTCAATCAGCTATAATTGGCAAACAATGACATCTCTCCTTCAAAGTTATTTCAGTAATATAATTAATACATTGTGAGCAAGTATTTTTTTTTTCAAAAAATATGCTATCAGTATGGCCTATACTGCAACTTTTGTTGTTAATAAATAAATATCCCAGTTTGTGCAACTTGTATTTAAATTTAGATTATACAGAACTCATTCTCTTGATTTAGAGAGAAGGTTTTAAATTAGAGTTTAATTTATACCAAAGCATTTCACATAGCCATGAGCAGTGCACAGTGAGGTTTTCCAAATTGTCTTCAATCTATACTTTTGTAAAGTCTCAAACAAGCCCAGGTTTCAATTATCTCAGCAGCCTTGGGAACAGTAGGAATGCTGAGTGCACATATATGTCTTCTATTCATCTGACTTTATAATACGCTTCAAGGAACAAAAAAAAAAAAACTGACTGCATAAGTTCTAAAATTTTGTTTGTTTTAACATGCTTTCTAAGGACTGCTGGAAAATAGAACGTGTTACCTAACTGGAACAAACATCCTAAATGATTTTATACAATGTGTTTATTTTTTAGTTGTTATAAAACCAGTGTGTATTTTCTTGTTAAATTAAATTCATTGTCCTTTTCTTTATTAGTTTAATATATTTAATAATTTAAATAATATATAGTTCTCAGTGCTGATTAAATCAGAAATGATACATTTTAAATATGTGCTATATTACATAATGTTTTCCTAAACTATGCGAAATCTAAAACGGAATGAAGAAGAAATATTTGTTGTATTGTTCTTTCTGTGATTTCTCATCTTATCAGTGCATTCCCTTGGCTTGATGGTAATTAGAATGAATTTTGGGGATTTTGCTCTTACTTGACCATTTTTGGATGGTGACCTTGTCTAGGTTTTGTGTTAGGGTAGCCTATTGGAATTTTGGATGCTGGTCTTTTCAAGATGGAGTGGTGGTATAATTTCTATTTTAAAAAATGACATGTTTACAATATGTTTACATTTGTAAATCTTTATTGCTTGGTAAAGAAAGGAAATTTATTCCTACTTACCGTAATTTTCTTTTCCTGCTCATAGGCCATGGCAGCACAACAATGGGTAGCTACTCCTTATCCCTAATTAGACAGGAACCTAATTAAAACAGAAGGTGTAAGTAACCGCTCCTATCCCTCCCACCCTCAGTCTTGTTTCCAGCAATATCCCAGGGTGGGATCTTTGTTCTGTCATGGCCTGTGACCAGGAAAAAAAAATTATGGAAAGTATGAATACATTTTCCTTTTTCCTGGCCATATCCATGGCAGCACAACAATGGGTAATGCCCAAGCAATAACCAAGTGAGGCAAAGAAATACACTTCCAAATGAGTGCAAAGTGGAAAAAAAACTAAACATACACCTCATAAGGACATTGGAAATAAAAAACTGACTATTGCCACATTACCAGATTGACTAACTCAAATGTACCAAAGAAAATGTCTGAAAAAAGTATTGGTTGAGGACCAAGCAGGCATTTAACCTATACGTTCCAGGTTAACTTGGCCACTGATGCTCAAGAGTGAGAACGTCTCTAGTGGAGAGCTAAAAGACCTTCAGGTATTGTAACCCCTAAGACTTAATAGCCTGAAAATAGCAAAGACTATCCCTCTGCTGATGGCTTATATAGCGGCATGAAGATGTCTTCCGGTGCATTATTTAAGATAAATAGACTATCAGTAGAATGCCAGATAGTGAACCTATAGAAATAGATCTTATGACATCTATCTAGGACAAGAGAAGAAAGTTTAAATACGAGTCTTCATTCTAATCAATTGACTTTTAGAGCTGGAAGAATAATTTCTTCATTAATATGGAGATAATAAGCCACTTTATGACTAAATTCAGTAACAGATTGAGGATTATTCTATATTGTGAAAGACAGAAAAGGGTTTTATGCCAAATAGTGCTTGAAGATCTGATATCCTTCCCAATGCTAATGTCACTGATAGAGCTAACTTAATATTAATCAGATGTGGAGAGATAGAGTCTTATGGTTAAAAGGGGTGAGAAGTCCACAGGAGCAATGGTTAACTGAGGGATCATATAAATACAGCCAACAGATATTTAGATACCTCCATATCAAAGCCCCTTCACGAAAAGAGAGATCAGAGACTGCTAAGACATGTACCTCTGAGGTGATGTGACTAAGTCCTAGATGAGTCCTGGATTGAAGAACGTAGAACCTCCTTGGAAGAAGGAATTTGAATGATTACCTAATTAGAATAGACCAGGAAAAAAGGCATCCCAACTCTGTAAAGGTAGCCGAGGATATACATTTTCCCTGGCCTTCAGAAGAGTATTAATTGCTGCACCTGAAAGACCATTGTTTTTCAGCCTTTCTTTCAATATCGAAAGCTTCTGAAAGAGGAAAGTAGCACTGGACCTGGTGGTAGAGGGAAGTACTCTTTGTGAGATCCCATGGAGGTACTGAAGTACATATACAGAAGTGAAAACCATGTTGATGCTGATGCAACCTATGCAGAAGAGAGGTATTGGATGTTAATAATGTCCCTTTCATGAACATATTCGATTTTGGAGAAAAGTTCCTCAACCCCAGTGGATGCTATTGATAGTTTTCACTGTCCAAGGAATTTCTATAGGAAAGTTAACATCCTCCCTTGTGCCATCATCATCCACTTAGATCTATGGTGGAGAGTTTTACATAAACCCTTTAGCTGATGTAATGCTAGTGAGTCTCACATTAACTCTTTCACCAATGGAATGTAAGTCACTTTCATATTAATTCTTGCAATCCATATGCTCTGTATGTGCATGTTCAGCCTGCTACCCCATCAGGTCATGCAGGAAATAGGATGATGGCATAATCTTGCCACCCCTAAAGTCAAAGCAAGTAAATCCATATGCTCTGTATGTGCATGCCCAGCCTGCTACCCCTTGGGTCACTGCAGGAATTATGGTGATGGCATGATCTTCTACCCCTTGGGTCACCTACCCATTGGGTCACAGCAAGTTAGAACCCCCGGTCACTAAAGGGGTTTCTCCAGGGGGTCACCTTTGCGCAGGGCCGGGTACTGGAGACTTCCCAAGGGAGAGAGGCTGAACTCCCAAGGGGCCAGAGGAAAAGCCTATCCTCAGGTAATCCATAAAAGAAAAAGTTTTTAGTCCTGAAATGATTAAGCCTTTCCTGGAGATAGGACAGGAACAAAAAGACTGAGGGTGGGAGGGGTAGGAGAGGTTATTATACCTTAGGTTTTAATTAGCTTCCTGTCTAATTAGGCATAGGGAGGAGCTACCCATTGTTGTGCTGCCATGGATATGGCCAGGAAATATATATATATATATATATATATATATATATATATATGCACTATATATTTTAATACATATGGATATTTATACTCGCTCAATAAAACACAACATATACATTATTTGGTTCTTCTCCGGAACATTATGTTCTGTTTGTTTTGATAGTTCATTGGTCTTTGCTTTCTTGCTTGTTTAGATTTGCCAGATATCTCTGGGGAAGGGGTGTCCAAACTTTTTTTCAAAGAGGGGCAGATTTGATGAAGTAAACATGCGTGAGGGCCGGCCATTTTGCCTGACATTCTTTGAACCATTAAAATTAAATGCAAATTAACTATTTTATGCAAAGTTTATTGCAAACAGCATACTTTTCATTTCGTCATTTATTTTTCATATTCTGTCATTTTCTGTCTCAGATCTCTTTATTCTGTCTTGTATCTCTTTATTCTGTCACCATACAGATCTCTTTATTCTGTCTCAGATCTCTTTATTCTGTCAACATACAGATCTCTTTATTTTGTCTGACATCTCTTTATTCTGTCACTTCTCTCTTTATTCTGTCTATTCTCTCTTCATTCTGCCTCAGATCTCTTTTTTCTGTCTCTTCTCTCTTTATTCTATCTCAAATCTTAGTATTCTGTCCCTTCTCTCTTTATTCCTTCTCTCTTTAATCTGACCCTGCTCTCTTTATTCTGTCTCAAATCTCTTTATTCCTTCTCTCTTTTTTTCTGTCCCTTCTCTCTTTATTCGGTCTCTTCTCTTTTTATTCTGTCTCAGATCTCTTTATTCTGTCACCAAAGAGATCTCTTTATTCTGTCTCAAATCTCTTTATTCTGTCACCATACAGATCTCTTTATTGTGTCTCAGATCTCTTTATTATGTCACCATACATATCTCTTTATTCTTTCTCAGATCTCTTTATTCTGTCACCATAGAGATCTCTTTATTCTGTTTGACATCTATTTATTCTGTCACCATACAGATCTCGTTCATTGTGTCTCAGATCTTGTTATTCTGTCTCAAATCTCTTTATTCTGTCACCATACAGATCTCTTCATTGTGTCTCAGATCTCTTTATTCTGTCTCAAATATCTTTATTCTGTCACCATACAGCTCTCTTTATTGTGTCTCAGATCTCTTTATTCTGTCTCAAATTCCTGTATTCTGTCAGAATACAGATCTCTTTATTCTGTCTCAAATCTCTTTATTCTGTCACCATACAGATATATTTATTCTGTCTCACATCTCTTTATTGTGTCACCATACAGATCTCTTTATTCTTTCTCAGATCTCTTTATTCTGTCACCATAGAGATCTCTTTATTCTGTTTGACATCTATTTATTCTGTCACCATACAGATCTCGTTCATTGTGTCTCAGATCTTGTTATTCTGTCTCAAATCTCTTTATTCTGTCACCATACAGATCTCTTCATTGTGTCTCAGATCTCTTTATTCTGTCTCAAATATCTTTATTCTGTCACCATACAGCTCTCTTTATTGTGTCTCAGATCTCTTTATTCTGTCTCAAATTCCTGTATTCTGTCATAATACAGATCTCTTTATTCTGTCTCAAATCTCTTTATTCTGTCACCATACAGATATATTTATTCTGTCTCACATCTCTTTATTGTGTCACCATACAGATCTCTTTATTCTGTCTCAGATCTCTTTATTGTGTCACCATACAGATCTCTTTATTCTGTCTGACATCTCTTTATTGTGTCACCATACAGATCTCTTTATTCTGTCTCAGATCCCTTTATCCTGTCACCAAACAGATCTCTCTATTGTGTCTCAGATCTCTTTATTCTGTCTCAATCTCTTTATTCTGTCTCAAATCTTAGTATTCTGTCCCTTCTCTCTTCATTCTGTCTCTTCTCTCTTTTTTTTCCTTCTCTCTTTAATCTGACCCCACTCTCTTTATTCTGTCTCTTCTCTCTTTATTCCTTCTCTCTTTTTTTCTGTCCCTTCTCTCTTCATTCGGTCTCTTCTCTTTTTATTTTGTCTCAGATCTCTTTATTTTGTCACCATACAGATCTCTTTATTCTGTCACCAAAGAGATCTCTTTATTCTGTCTCAAATCTCTTTATTCTGTCACCACACAGATCTATTTATTCTGTCACCATACATATCTCTTTAGTCTGTCTCAAATCTCTTTATTCTGTCACCACACAGATCTATTTATTCTGTCACCATACATATCTCTTTAGTCTGTCTCAGATCTTTTT
Organism: Pelobates fuscus; assembly: GCF_036172605.1. Lineage (NCBI taxonomy): Eukaryota > Metazoa > Chordata > Amphibia > Anura > Pelobatidae > Pelobates > Pelobates fuscus. Next base: position 174,669,356 of record NC_086322.1, read on the forward strand.
ATTCTGTCTCAGATCTCTTTATTCTGTCACAATACAGATCTCTTTATTCTGTCTCACATATCTTTATTCTGTCTCTTCTCTCTTTATTCTGCCCCAGATCTCTTTATTCTGTCACCATAAAGATCTCTTTATTCCGTCTCACATCTTTTTAATCTGTTTCACATCTCTTTATACTTTCTCGTCTCTCTTTATTCTGCCTCAGACCTCTTTATTCGGTCTCAGATCTTTTTATTCTGTCACCAAACAGATCTCTTTCTTCTGTCTCAAATCTCTTTATTCTGTCTCAGATCTCTTTATTCTGTCTCAGATCTCTTTATTCTGTCTCAGATCTCTTTATTTCTTCTCTCTTTATTCTGTCTCTTCTCTATTTATTTATTCTCTCTTTATTCTGTCCCTTATCTCTTTATTCTGTCTCTTCTCTGGATCTTTGAATGCCGCAGGACTGCATGTCCTCAGCGGTGCTCAGAGATTCTGACTCTTCTTTCTTTATTCTGTCTCAAATCTCAGTATTCTGTCCCTTCTCTCTTTATTCTTTCTTTCTTTATTCTGTCTCTTCTCTCTTTATTCTGTCTCTTCTCTCTTTATTCCTTCAGTCTGACCCTTCTCTCTTTATTCCTTCTGAGATTCACTGGGGGCCACAATATATAGATTTAACAAATTACCTGTGGGGCCATATTAAACGGGAACGCGGGCCGGCCGCAATTGGACATGAATGCTTTGGACATGAATGCTCTGGGGCCTTGAAGAAATTGATGTATGTCATTGAACATGTATCTATCTATCTATCCCTTCAATGCAGGTACTAAAACATATTTTAGTATCAAGACAGATGTGTGAATACTCATGTAAATCAGGACTATCCATTTTTAAAGTTTTAGTATTGAGTTTATTAACAGACCACTGGGAACACGGCAGCCATTGAAAACCATTAATTCATTCTTATGAGTATGTTGATTTGAACTGAAAACCCTGGACCTGATTTTGCATTGTTAGCCTGGAGTCCCCTGGAATATTAAGAGAGAAATAGTACTTATAATTTTATAATTTGTGACAGTGACACCTAATGCAGCATATTTATAGTTAGTTACACAGGATAATGTTTTGACTGCATGGTTAATACAGCAGGTTTGAAGTTTATAAATATATATTTATATGATACAAAGAATTTGTTCAAAGATTTGGTATCATAATGTGATTCATAGTACATGTTAGGGCATAGGGTTTGACATAGGGTGTGGTATAGAGCAGGGGTTTAGAAGGAGTGTTTGTCAGTATATGTGGGAGGGCTTGATAAAGACCCGGGTACAGGTCGAAACGTTGCAGTGTCTAATTAATCTGCATGATTTATTACAGTGAGAGCCTGAGATTTTTTTTTTTTTTAATATATGTGGGAGGGATGATAAGTTTATTCTTGAGCTAAACTCTCTATGTTGTCCCACCTAGCATCACTGCAGCCTAGCAACACTGGGCTCTTAAACTGCAAAAGCAATACACTTTCTAAAGGGCTCTTTACATTACATTACATTCCTATATTTCTAAGATTCTATGGGTGGTTTTTAGTTATCCATTTATTTTAATTCTTCCACAAAACATGGAAGTGGTGGTGAACCTTTTAGTCATGCATAAGTTAAATTGTATTGTGACTTCTGAATACTCACGTGGCCATTTCTTTTTTTTTAAATGTTATAAATTTCAGTTAGTCTACTTTTGTAATGTTGGGGTATAGATAATCCATTGAGGATAAAGTAAATGTAGGCCATTTTTTTTTTTTTCAAATATGCTACAATGTTAAAGTAGCCTTATTAGTTATAATTTTGAAAATATCAGAAAATATTGTTACATTTATTGTTCTGTAATTGTTAAGTACTGTAAGTTTTGTTTCATGATGATATGTATTCGTTATGTTTGCAGCCTCCCTGTAAAGACCCTCTAACACATGAATGTGTGAATAATTACATTAAATATAGATACCTTTATCAGAATAATTAGTTATAGGATCATTTATTAACTTGTTATCAAAATTATGACTAATTTATTCTGTAAGTCATATGTGGAAATGTATAGTGGAAATGCACTCAACCCTTCGTCCTGGAATCCTGGGTGCTGCACTGGATAAGTCCCAGTACCACATCTTTGATGTGGCACACAGCTCTCCATCGGTCTTTCTTTGTACTTGAGGGAATAATTGCTGCTACAGAGTACCCATGCAGGCATATTTGCTAAACGATGAACTGAGCTTTACATAAATCTGTTTTTGATCATTGTTTTTCGGTTTGGCTGCTTTGGCTAGAAATTTGCATTCCCTGGTGAATTCCTGCCAATATACAGTTTAGTAAATGTTTTTATTCACATGCAATACATTTGCATGACATATTGTGCCAGATAAGAAGCACTGCTATTAATACGTTTAAATGTGCAAATATTTGGTTGAAATCTCTGCTTCTGTGTTTTTCTGTTTTGTGTTCTTGTTTATCAGTATCCACTTACTACGCAGTATCTGAATTTGTGGCATCTGTCATGACCTCAGGCCCATGTCCTATGTGTTGATTTAAATTTCTGTGCGATGCTGCTCGGTGAATCCAAGGACCCAATAACTTTGTGCGATTTTAGATTTGTTAATAACCTCCTCAAATGCCTGCCAGGTCCATTGGTTAGGCCTGCTGCACATTTAGTGTAAAGGAGGTGTTTAATTGATTTGGTAGACAGGGATCAGGGAACCAATGTCAGTGTCATAGGAGAATCTGCATGCCTAAATGTGTGTTGGTATTTGTATATACATAGTCTAAATCTTTCTATTTTTTTATTTTTTTGTATTTTTTTTTGCAGTGCATATAGACGGTACAAACAGGCCTGAGGTGCCCCAAAAGCAGTCCCCAGACATTTCCTCGCTTAAAGGACCACTCTAGTGCCAGGAAAACATACTCGTTTTCCTGGAACTAGAGTGCCCTGAGGGTGCCCCCACCCTCAGGGTTCCCCTCCCGCCCGGCTCTGGAAAGGGGAAAAGGGGTAAAACTTACCTTTTTCCAGCGCTGGGCGGGGAGCTGTCCTCCTCTCCGCCCCGTCGGCTGAATGCGCACGCGCGGCAAGAGCTGCGCGCGCATTCAGCCGGTCGCATAGGAAAGCATTTACAATGCTTTCCTATGGACTTGCGTGCTCTCACTGTGATTTTCACAGTGAGAATCACGCAAGCGCCTCTAGCGGCTGTCAATGAGACAGCCACTAGAGGATTTGGGTGAAGGCTTAACCAATTTATAAACATAGCAGTTTCTCTGAAACTGCTATGTTTATAAAAAATTGGGTTAACCCTAGCTGGACCTGGCACCCAGACCACTTCATTAAGCTGAAGTGGTCTGGGTGCCTAGAGTGGTCCTTTAACATGCGGGACATAAAGTTATCATGCACAGTTTTTATAGTATAGAATAAATGTTTGTAGTAAACAGGCTTAAGCAGTACAGTGCTAGTCTATGATTGATTTAGGTAATGCTGGTTTGCAATGCTAGTTACATAGGCAGGCTAGTGGTATTATAACTTAAAATGACATTCAAACTATGCACATTTTGTAGATATAACTGTAGGTTAGGACTATAATAATGAACAGGATATCTAATTTGTTCACAGTTATCGTGCAGGTATGTTTAGGCTTCATATTCTGCTCTTTGCATGCTATGACACAGGACTATTGTTAAACATGTTTATAACAGTAGATGAGTGATCAGCAATGGCTATGTGTACTCGCTGCAAAGAATCAGGATTGTAAGGTAATGATTACTCCTGTTGGTGGAGTGTCACATAAAGAAAACTAAGTGTAACCCTCAACATATTTGTAGCATTTAGCGCACCCCTAATCTAGTATGCTTAGGGGTTTAACTGATTGAGGCAATTTTATACTGGGGGGAGTTTACCAAGAGAGTATAGGAGGCAGTCCACTAAGATTGGCCTGGGCTGCTGGAGACCAGTCCTGCAGTGTGAGTCCATTATCAGTCGATGCCGCCGCTTGGGGGCTCGTTGTGGCTGTTGTGAAGTGGTGAAAAGGTGATCTGGCAGCGGGTCTCACATGGGCTGCGTCCTCGCTCTGGACCTTGCGCCCGACTGGCTGCTCTTGCTGCAGGAGTGGGTACATAGGCGGCTGTTTGATGGTGGCGAGGTGCGTCCTCTCTCCAGCCCCGGGCCGGGATGAAGGCCAACATCCTTACTCCATGGACCCAGGCACTTCTTTGGGCTGGGTCTATCCCATGGCGGGAGTAACGGAGGGAGCTGATGGTCTGCCGCCTTCTGTGGTGGCCGTCCCTCCGTCCATGTGGGTGATGCCTTCGGGTCGTGCCCTTGGTGGCCCTCGGCCCAGGTGGGCCAGCAATGTGAGGTGCAGGCTTGTCTGGCTGCATTAGGCCCGAGAGGGCCCTCCTCGCCCTCCGTTTCTTGCCACCCCGTCCTTCATCTTGAGGATCGGTCGCTATAGAGAATATGTGGGTCTCCAGTTTGACCCATAGCTGGTGGAAGTGCTCACTTAGTTTCTGCATCATGCAGTCCACAGAGCACAGGGCTGGTTCACGTTGTTCGTTTGCCGACTCTGCTGGCCATGTGGCAGTCACCATTTTGGGTCGGGTCTCTTCGCTTGTTTGGGCCCCGCGCGAGGTCTGCATGTAGAGTTGTTTGCATAGGGCAGTCAAGTAGGGACCGGGATAACCCCCGCCGGTCCAAGGGGGGGGGTGTAGAAGCTTGCATGATCTCGTTTGTTACCATGAAGCAGGGAGGTCGGCCGCCTCTCCCCTGCTCCGGTTAAGTAGGCCGCAGCAGCGTCTCTCCGGTCTCCCTGCTTAAGGTCTTGGGTTGTATCTCTGTGTTCCCTCTGGGCTGTGCACTGCCCGTCGGTGTGTTTGATCTCTGTTTTTTTTAGGGTTAAATCCGTTTTTATCGCTTGTTTAGCAGGAGCTCAGGACCCACACGTCTGCTCTTCTTGCCTTTCAGGCTCCGCCCCCATACATAGTCTAAATCTGTGCATCGCTATTTGTGTGGATATATGTATCCACCTTTTAGAATTTTTTCACAAAATCCAGCAGTGCCCTTCCCACATTTGGGCTCTTGATAAAAATTTAATTTCTAATCAGTCCTGTTGCTGATAGTAAAACTATTTTGTTTTTAAAAATGCCATGTAACATATTGATCTACCAAAGGGCAAACTGTCATTATACAAATAAATATATTAATGGCAATGAATGTGGGTTCTCAAAAAGAAATATTAACCAGAAGGGACACTACTCTCAAACTTAATACGCCTGTATGTAGTGTGAATGCCTTTCAGGGCCGGATTAACATAGGGGCTGATGCAGCTGCAGCTCCATGCCCAATTCCATGGAATAGGCCAATTGATTAAAAAAAAATAATGAATATATATATATATATATATATATATATATATATATAATTTTTTTTAAATGTATTTATTTATTTACTTTTTTACACACTACTATTAGGGTTGTCAGGTATTTCTCATGTATTTCTTAGGGTTGCCAGATATTTCTCAGAAGTATTTGAGGCTGCCTAGCCGGTGCCGGTATTGCAGTAATAACGGCAATACAAATGTCAATTTCAGAATAAACTGAGATTAGATGCAATACTGGCACCAGCCAGTAGGTGGTGCTGTGTGTGTGGAGAAAGGCAGGGATAGGAAGTTACAGCATCTCCCTCCCTGCCTCTTTATACTCACTGATCTGCGGGGGAGCAGCTCTGCCCAGAGAATCCAGACAGCAACTATCACCCTGCAGAGACAGCCAACAGCTCAGGTAAGTGAGGGATAGGGAGAAAGGCTGCAGGGAGACATGGGACACTGGGGGACACTGAGACACTAGGGACACTGAGACACTAGGGGACACCGGGAGACATAGGGACACTTGCGAACACTGAAACACTAGGGGGCACAGGGAGACCTGGGGACACAGACACTAGGGGAAACTGTGAGACATGTGGACGGTGAGAGACTTGGGGACACTGAGACATTGGGACACTGGGAGACATAGGGGACACTAAGACACTGGGGAACATGGGGACCCTGAGACACTAGGGACACCGTCGTCCCATGTCTCCCAGTGTCCCTGGTGTCTCTGTGTCCCCATGTCTCCCAGTGTCCCTGGTGTCTCTGTGTCCCAATGTACCAGTGTCCCTGGTGTCTCTCAGTGTCCCTACTGTCTGTGTCCCTAGTCTCCCAGAGTCCCCTAGTCTCTCAGTGTCCCCATGTATCTGTGTCTCCATGTCTATCCCAGTGTCCTCTAGTGTCCCAATGTCTCTAAGTGTCCTGGGGACACTGAGAGTGACATGGGGACACTGGGAGACATGGGGACACAGACTCTAAGGGACACTGGGAGACATGAGGATACAAAAACTAGGGGATACTGGGGGACATGGGGACACTGAGACACTAGGGGGCACTGAGAGACATGGGGACACTAGGGGACACAGTGAGACATGGGGACACTGAGTGACTGAGACCTGGGAGACATGGGACACCCCCAGTGTCCCCATGTCTCCCAGCCAGTGTCCCTAGTATCTCAGTGTCCCCATGTCGCCCAGTGTCCCTGGTGTCTCTCAGTGTCCGTAGTGTGCCAGTGTCCCTAGTGTTTCAGTGTTTCCTAGTCTCCTAAAGTCCCCTAGTCTCCCAGTGTCTCAGTGTCCCAATGTCTCCCAGTGTCCCCATGTCTCCCAGTGTCTGTGTTACCAAGTATAAAAGAAAACATATCAGGTACTCCCTGTGATAGATTTAAGCAGGTTTATTGGACACCGCAATGTTTTGACCTGTACCCAGGTCTTTATCAAGTCTTCAGTGTCCCCTATATATCACAGTGCCCCCTTTGTATCACAGTGTCTCAGTGCCCCATGTCTCCTAGTGTCCCCTCGTGTCTCAAAGTCACCCAGTGTCCCCATGTCTCCCAGTGTCCCCAAGTGCCCAAGTGTTCCCTAGTATCTCAGTGTCCCCATGTCTCCCAGTGTCCCAATGTCTCTCAATGTCCCCTAGTGTCCTAGGAAAATGGGGACACTGGGAGACATGGGGACACAGACACTAAGGGACTGGGAGACATGGGGACACAGACATGCCCCCTTTTTGGGTATGTTCACCCCTTTCGGCAGTTCTCGTAATGTGATTTGCATCAGTGGCCCACCCTTTTACCACGTCCATAGACTTCCTGCTTTACTGGACACTGCTGTTAATGGGTATGGATTTACTTGAAAAATGAAAGCATGAGATTAGCATAGGGTATGTGTTTCCCTCCAGAACCATCTCCATACATGATGCTTGGGAGGTAAGACTGTTTTAGTGGTTTTGGTCGATAAGATTTTGTAATTAGGCCCATCATAATTGTCAGCACCAGGCCCACTGAGCTCTTAATCCGGCCCTGAGGCCTTTGTAATATGCAGCAAGTAGAGTGTGTGTGTGTGTGTGTGTGTGATATAGGTGAGTGTTTACTGGATGTCTGTCCTATTTAAGCCTGTTATTTTGTAATACATATTTTTGTGTGTCCTGATGAAAGCTCCAATTGGGAGCTAAAACATTGACCAACCTAGATTGACTGACAATAAATAGAAATCTTGGAAAGCCTGGAGTGCTGGTATTTTTTCATATGTTGGAAGGCCATTTGGCCTGAATTTGTGGGGGGGAGTTATGATCCTATATAAACCCTACCCCCCTACTTACCTTTGTCGTGCAAGCTTTTTGTCTCCATAGTTACCTGCACTTCCTGTTCATTGTTCCCGCCAAGTCCTGTCTCAAGCAGTCTCCAGCAAGCAGTCCGTTGCCAGCAGCTCCTGCCTCCGTCTTCCCTGCCCGTCCACCGACTTCTACCGGACTTCGCCGCTTGCTACCCGGCTTCCGGTCACGAGACCAGCACGTCCACGTAAGCGTAAACGTGGGAAATGGCGTTCGGCTATTTCCCACATTCGGGTCTAAAAACGCGGGGATAGGCTCCCTTCATTACTTACCCATTTGTGCTCTTACTCCGTTTGTGTACTTCTGCTTTTGTGCGGCTAACAGCCGACCACAGAGTACACACTCCTGTCGTTTACATTTTCATATAAACTAACTACCGACCGCACTAAACAAACTTACATTCGACTATTTAATCCGTTTGTTCGGTCGTTCAGCCGAACACATATACATTGGCTTTTGTTTGTATGCTCAATTTAACCGAACACAGGAGTTCTTTCTCATTACAGTTCTCCTGTTCATTCGTTTACCGAAAGCAAGAGGCTACATTCTTTAAATTCTCAAATCTACTGTAATTGTACATAGTTTGCTTTCACGTAACTAAGCACTCGCATTATTTATCCTATTTGGATTTATGTGTATTTATTATATGGCTCTTAAAGTCACCACTGGTTAAATAATATGTGTTTCTAATTTTCCCGCCCATGGTCACATAATTATGGGACTCCTATCTTTTACAGGATAAATCTTCCTGGCCTGTTTAAAAAATACACCTCCAGGCATTATCATACCCTGCCAGGAGTTAGGTTATTGTACTTTCCCTTATGTATTAGTCTTCTACGCAACTAAGGTCTCTCCGCTCATAGGTTAAGCCTTACGGTCCTTTTTCTCCAGGCTCTTTACCGACCATTAGCACAATTTAAAACCTCCGTTCCTTAAAAGTCCTTATATACTGGTTCCTTACACTTAGACTGCATATGTTTTTTGGGTTTTTCTACTTATATTTTTCTTCCAACAAAGCTCCAAGAAGAGGTACCCAGTATCCCGCATTTATGTAACAGGTAAGAAGGTTTACCATTTTACGTTCTCGCTTGAGGCCTCATTCAGCCTCCATGGCCTCATACAGCCCCCGACCTCCCAAAATGGGTTCTAAACTTCAAACAGGCCAGATCTGAGATTCCTCATGGCGGGTAAACATAAACCACTCAAAACCTCACCACCTTGCTACTAATACTTTTCTTCAAACAAAGTTCCAATAAGAGGTACTAAGTATCCCGCTTTTCGGTAACAGGTAAGAAGGTTTATCATTTTTAAGTTTTTCCTTGAGGCCTCCTTCAGCCTCCACGGCCTAATACAGCCCCCCACCTCTCAAGGTGGGTTCTAAACTTCGAGACGTACCTGGTCCAAGATTCCTCACAAACGTCAACAACAATTTCATAATCATAATCCACCGTATTACTACTATAGTTTTTGTCAACCATTTCTACATATCATTACTTAGACCTGTGTCATTACCGCAGCTCGCCAAGTCCTAAGTCATCGACGACCTACAGACTACCTGGTTCCTTGCTTTGCAGTATCAGGTATTGGTAATCTTACTCACTATGATTATGTTTCTCCTTAAGGCCTCACTTCGCCTTCGTATCATTCAAAAAATTCACATTGTGGATTCCCCGTCCCCATCACCCACTACCACTATTCCATCTGTCTCACCGGCCCACTCTGTTACAATTTCCATGGAAAAGGTCATTCTCGATGGAAAGGACGTTAAACTAACATCACTACTTAACTTCACAAGACACCCTTCAGTACTAAGGTTACATTCATGGTGACATTTCAGTAGTCCTAAACAGTCAGACCACGACTTAACAAAGCTTCCCATTTCTCTGTTTATCATTGCCTCTCGCATAGAGTCAGCCACTTCCACTTCTCACCATTCCTTCACCCCACGCACTAGTCAGGGCTGACCATTTCATTTCTGGGGAAGGCTCGGGTGCACTATTCTTTGATACGGGGGTATGCTATTTCAAAACATGCAGGGTTTTGCACATCTGCTTCAGAACCCACACCTAATCCACATACACAGACCGTCTGTCACCTAAGATACGCCCAACTAAGGTTAACATTGATATCCTGGAATACTATCTGCATTTACACCCAGCTAGGCATCTGATAGATTCTGGTGCTGGGTTTCTCACAGGTATGCACACGGGCCTTATCGTCATTCCCACAGGTACACTCGTATGCCCTAACCTATTATCTGCACCCATTGACCCTCTTACGGTGTCCACAGCAGTCATACGCTGGTTTCACGATCGCCTCCTTCGGTCTTCACACTTCTCATCTTGGCTTACCATTCCCATCGAGGTAGCCATTCACAATACCCTATAATACGTCTAATCATAGACCTCTTCCACACCGCACTCTACATCCATTCCCAGCATCAACTCCCTCATTCCCACTATGAAGTTCTCACTGCACTACGAAATCGACCATGCCATACAAGCTATCACTTCAGCAAGTAGTAAGGCTTGGTTGAGCAAGACGGACTTATCCAACGCCTTTAATCTACTACCTATTCACCCTTCACTATGGCACCTGACCTACGTTCGGGGAGCCATCCTCACAAACCATTTTGTGGCAAATTTACAGGCTGACTTGGCTGGCAGCAACCTCTCCGCTCTCTTTAGTCTGCCTTTACATTCCTGGCATCCACAACACAGCCGCTGACGCTCTTTTACGTTCAGTTCAAGGTCTTTTTTCAGGCACCCCCTACGACCCACTACATACCATCCAGGATACCACCTTTCCATGAGCTAATTTTGGACTGAGCACACAATTACACCCCGTGCAGTTTCGCACGCTTCACGCAGTTTCACGACTACTCTATCACTCACGCTAGGGCTTTGTATATTGTACCATGTCACAAGTAGAGTTTGCTTGATTCATGACTCTTGCAGTTAAACTATTGTACGTTTTGCCTCCTCCTCTAAACCTACAAATCAAGCATCTTATTTATACCTCCTATGCTGTCACTCCATTTTTTACGTATCCAAGGTCAGCCACACACTATCAGTACTAATCCATTACTTCATGTCTAAAACTTCCATTAAGATAAGCTACATCATGGCTTCCTTCGCTGCTCTCTCTTTTTCACAAAAGCGCTGCATCAGCAGCTTCAAGCTCTTACACCCCAGTCTACATCACTAAGTGATGGAGCCACAGGTAATCCTCAGTTCAGTTACAAATATACCTCAATCAGAGTAAAACTCCTTACAAGCTTTCAGAACACAAGCTGTATAAACTTGCAATAAAGTGTGTTTTTCTTTGAATCCTCTTTTGCCCTCTTTTACAGGCCTACTCGTACGTTGGTTTCGGCACACCTCAACCAACTTTTCTTCTCCTTCTACATTCCATTATGTATTAGATAAATTCTGAGCACAAGTTGGAAGGCCATTTGCCCTGAATTTGTGGGAGGAGTTATGATCCTATATAAACCCTACCTCCCTACTTACCTTTGTCGTGCAAGCTGTTTGTCCCCACCCATCTACACCCATATATATATTAACAATTCACCTTTGTGGGCCCTCTTTTACAGGCCTACTTGTACGTTGGTTTCGGAACACCTCAACCAACTTTGCTTCTTCTTCTACATTCCATTACGTATTAGATAAATTCCGAGCACAAATATATATCTATATATATATATATATATATATATATACACAGCCAAAAGAAATCAGCACTCCCAGGGTTTATTCAAAAAGTCGAAAATTATTCTTTATTCCAATGGTCAACGTTTCAGTTCCGCTAGGGAACTTTCATCAGGACAGAATACAAACATATTTAAAAATCAGCATTGCTTAAATAAGGAAAGTAATCAAATAAACTCACAGTTCAGATGTGCAGGGGGCCGACCATCCTCCCTTCCGAGCGGGTGGGTGGGTACAGGAAGCATACGTCTCACTGTTCGCGCGCTCAGGTTACTTCCTGAAAGCCCGCGTCCATGGAGACGTCGGGCGCATGCATATTGGACAAAACTGCTATCTCTGTATCCACCCCTCACACGGGAGCAAGATCTCACTCGCCGTACTAAGGGAATACATTGTATCAATGCATTAAGCCTGTTATATAAATACACACTCCTCTGAATGGTCATACTCAGGCTCCCAGTGAATGTATAAACCACTGTCATTACATACATACAATTAACGATATAAGAAAGCCTAATTAGTAAATGATTCTAACTAATATAAAGGTCATACTGTCTGAAACATCTCTTGATTAACCCCTGTGGACACTTTACTTGATATCCCAAAAATCAAGTGCTCAGAGTGTATTTAATAATATAACAACCTAATAAGATGCAAAATATAATCTGCAACCTCCCCTCTCTAATACTCCTCAAAGTGCATATTACACTAAGTTTAACAATAATAAAGTGCTCATATTACTCATTATCAAAGGCTATTGAAGCCTAATTAGAAAAAATAGTCATAAATTGTATATGTGCAGAAAAAACATTATATAAACAACAAAGTGCTAAGTGCATGATATTAAAGTGATACTAATGCTACATAATAGTCAACCTAAGTGATCCTATGTAAACTACTAAAGTCTCCGATATATATATATATAAAAGATTAACGTATATCATTTTATATGTGCCAAACCTACCTATACCTATAGAGACCTAAGTACTAATATTTCCTTAAAAATAGGAATGAATCATACTTTATATCTAAGAAACAAGAAAAGCATATGAGGCATCGCAGACAGAGGATTCTTAACTCATCCTACATAATATCCAGAACCATGGTTAAAAGATTACCATAATGATGTATATTTGATACAACTTCACAAACAAAAGAAAATTTAAAATAAGAATAGAAATAAAAATAGGCCTGACAACACAATTATAGACATTTTCACATATTCTTATAACCATACTGAGCTATATTCTAATAGGACCCTCTCTGCCATATAACCCGTTAGAGGAAAGAAGTGTATGTTAGTTTCTCATTACATCCATTAGGGGCCAATGTTCACAACTTCTGAACCCACCATCTCTCCTTCTGTAGTAACTGCTCCTGTCTGTTGCCACCTCTTCTCGAGATTGGGAGATGGTCTATCGCCACACACTTCAATGAGGCCAAGGGATGGCCTTTCTCCAGGACGTGTCATGCCACCGGTTTGTCTGACTTATTGTCCCTATAGGCCAATATAGGCCAATGCTTGACCTGTGCCCTCTTATTCTTTTGCAAAGTGCCATTTCCGTCTTGCCAATGTAGTTTAAACCACAGGGGCATGACAGTTTATAGATTACATAATCTGTACGGCAATTTATCCTGTGTTGAATTTTAAACAGTTGACCCGTATGTGGATGATTGAAACTCTTGCAAGGTAGGAGGTGTCCACAGGTCACACAGCCTAGACATCTCACACAGCCGTAGTTTACTACATTTTTACTGTCCGGCATGTAACTTTGAACCGGGTCAGTATGGACCAGAAGGTCCCTTAGATTCCTGTTGTTCCCGTAGGAAAACATTGGTTTGTAATGGAGGCTATTCGGAAGGCTCTGATCGTTCTCCATAATGTGCCAGTTTCTAGTTACTGTCTGACAGATTTTAGTAGTCACTGTATTATACGTCATTGGAAAAGGAATTCTGGTGTTCTTCTCTCGCGGCTTCTTCTCTGTCTCTCTTCTTTGTTCTCTGGCTTTTTTAAGTGCTCTATCCAGCACTTTGCTTGTATATCCTCTCTGTGTAAATTTATTATACATTTCCTGTAGTTGTTTTTCGCACTGAATTTCCCTAGAATTATTTCTCATTACTCTCAAAAATTGAGAAAAAGGTAGGGAATTCTTGACGTGTTTGGGATGCGCACTCTCATAATGGAGCAGTGTGTTTTGATCTGTTGGTTTTGTGAAAAGTTGGTATTCAATCCTTCCCTGTTCGATTAGTATCTCCAAATATAAAAATTGTATTATATGATTACTGATATTAGAGGTCACTCTTATTGGTGTTGTTAATCCATTTATGTCCTCTACAAATTTTTGTAGCCGGAGACAATAAGCCGAAAATGACATTCGGGTAGGCCTGTAAAAGAGGGCCCACTAAGTGAATGCTTAATAAAGGGTGCGGTGGGTGGGCTGAACCAGGAAGTCTCAGCCCAGAGGAAGGGGAGCCGGAGGATTTATAGGCTGAATTAACCCCTCCCACAACTACAGGCTCCGCCTTTCCATTTGTAGTCGGGGATAATAAGCCGAGTTATAGTGGTGATATAAGTCAGTTGTGGTGTGCCGAAACTGATGTTCGGGTAGGCCTGTAAAAGAGGGCAAAAAAGTTAACAGTTTAATCCTTAGTACGTGTTGACATTATATAACCAGTACTTCAAATGCCTTTCTCCGTTCCCTCTCCATTTGAGGGATATCTGGAGTATGCAGACAATTCCAATGTCCCAGTTTATGATGTGCGCTGGGATGTTTACTAAAGGCTGCAGAAGCAGTGCTTATTCAAAAAGAGTATTAGAGTTTTATGAATTGTGTCCTGACGTACAGGATGATATTGATGTAGTGAGTGGTTACCGTGTAACTTTAAAAGAGAGTGTATGCCTGTGTAGTCCTGTGAGTGACGACAATTGGTCTAGTATGTTGATCTGGCACCATTTATTGTTGATAGTATGTAGGTATATGTCTGCAGGTGGGTATGAGATAAGTTTAAGTATTTATTAGCTAATTTAAAGTTGAGGTGGCAAAAGGATGTGACTGTCACCATGGTATTGATGGAGTACGGATTGACAATCCGATATTCAGAAGGGAACTTATTAAAATGGCCAGAGATCTGTTATATAAATGGTTGACATAAGCAGAGATACGCGTGTGCCAGCAATCTACCATCACCATGAGATGAGCTAATCCAGAATGAGATCCTGGGATGTAGGAGTTTTAGTATGTGGTTAAGCAGCCGTGGAATGTTTGGAGGAATACCTGAAATGGGATTGAGACAAGGCTTCAGCTGCTATGTTGTGACAGGCTGGTATGTGTATGCAGACAAGGTAAAATTGCTATGTTGCTGACAGCCAAGTAACTTTGCATACTTCTGTTATTGAGTAATTGACAGACTTCCTCTCACATAGAGACGGAGTATACTAACGAGAGCTGAAGAGCTGAAGGTTACTAAAAGAGTAGGCTTCATGTCTCTGCCATGTGTCACAGAATCAGTGGTCCTTGATAATGGCTGCAAACCCAGTCTAAAACAACAGGGGAATCGTTGCTCAGTGGGGGAATGAGCCTTTGCCTAAGAATGATCAGTCTTCCCTGATACAGTGGACACTGTCCACGGGGAGCAGGGCTGTATTGACAATAAGTCAAGATGTACACCTAGTAATATTACAGGTATAGGCCTATGTCTATCTTGGGGTAGCTGACTACCCAGGATGAAACAGGGCCATGGACTTGTGAATACTCTAGAATATAGCAATAGGTTCATCAACAGTCAGAAATGTGTCATGATAATGGATCGTTATATAGCAGTCACAGACAGTCAATAGCAGCCATGAGAGGGTTACCACAAATACATTGAATAGTTTAGGGCTGCTATAGATTCCAGACATGAGACGGGTGGAAAATTAAATGCCCCTACCATTTAATACCGTGCAAATGCCACAGAGACATCCACTGTGGCATGTTGCAGGGAACTACTTTGGAATGAGTAAGTGAAGTCAAGCAATCTACGAGGAGACCAAATTGATGTCTTTGCCTACCAATATGTACTTCCTAATGACGGAAGAATTAAATGTGCCGGTGAAATAACGTGAACAGCGGAAATGTGTGCCGGACTGTAACGTGATGTTACCCATAGTGGATGAAATTAAGGGGTACATAGTGGAGTACTTCTTGTGAGTGATAGGAACTCCTGAGTTAGGAGACTCTAATTCTCAAGACTATCATAGAACATAATTATGATGAAAGGATGGATGTTATCATAGCAATGGGCACAGATACCCATCTGGGGAGCTCAGAGTTGACAATCATGAGTCTGTACAGATTGACTTCAGTACTGTTGCTTGGAACAGTAAGTCTTTATGCATGAGTTCAGCAGCAATTAGGAACTGTGTCAGTGGTATGCTGGTACATGACAAGAGTACAATGGACTAGCTGGGATGGAGGGTGTGGTGTAGGGTACTTGGAAATAAAATAACCTCTTTTAGTTCCATGGTGAGAGACATACTATGATGAATAAAGAATGAGTAAATGTAATGAGCATCTTGATGAGAGTGTAGCCCTTTATCAATTGACAGCTCGGAAGTGCCGGATCGGGAAGAAATTAGCTTTACAACGGGAAGGTGAGGCCTTGCTAAATGCCAAGTGGTTTAACAAGCCTATAGCTGTGATTTTGGCCAAGGGACTGAGGCCGGCGAAAGAAGTGGCCTGAATGTTTGCCCTTCAGTGACACGTAATAGATTCAAATGAGTGTCCGTGACAGGTGAGGCCCTATCTAATAACCTGTAGAGGTTGGAGCGAGGCTCTAGCTATGAGTTGGGCTGGTGGGTGAATACCTCTGTGTGAGGATGGATGTTGGCCTTGCGGGACTGAAATATGAACATACTAGAAAATGGCTTGCACCAAACCCTTTGCAGTCAGTTTATTTACTCCGAAGGAATGTAGGGGAATAGAAATGTAATGGATTAATAGAAAGTATGTTGGAACATGCGTACCTTGCACAACTTGTGAGATTGAGCTTGAGTAAGGAATATCATAGAGAGGAACCTTAAGACACAATGGGACAATTTCCAGAATAATGCAAGTGCTAATTGAGATAACGTACATGTGTTGTTAAAAAGTAAGGATGGTGGGAACCTAGAAAAATAAGGGAACTTATGTATAAGTACATACCTAGGCCAAACATGAGTAAGGAAAAGAGATAGCTGATTGAACTGAATCTAGATATGAGTTCCCACTGTGCGTCTGTGATGGACCGCCTGGCACGCCGACTGGGTGTCTTCGCCAATCGCTGCTTCCTAGTATCCTGGAGTACTATAAGCACCGCACCGGAACACCATAAGCATCATAGCCCCTCAGTCGCCGTAGCTGGGGTCTCGCTGAGCTCCACCCACCCTGGACCCAAGCCCAGGATCCAGCTTCCAGTGGATCCACTTTTAAAAGAAATTCTAGCTGAAAAACCTAGACTAATACATAGAGAAGTAAACAATTTGAAAAGTACTCTAGTCAAAAAGTTGTATTAAGGATAAAAAAAAAAAATTCCACTATTTCCAATAATGAAAAAGACTTTTATGGCTGTGGTCAATGGGCAGCCTGCCAAAAAAAAATGGGTAATAAAAGAGGATTGTAAATGAGATAGATCCGAAAGAAGGGAAACAAGTTTGTTTGAAAGAGTTTATCACCTATTTTTCAAAAAACATTATCTATCTTATTCAATGCCCTTGTGGCCTTAATTATGTGGGTAGAACAACAAGACCCCTACATACTAGAATTGAGGAACATATTCGTAATATCCAGAAAGGGATTGATAAACACAGATATATATAGTGAGAGAGAGAGATTTACAGGTAAAACTGCACTCCTGGGGCACGAGTATGCTGTATAAAACTTAGCTTTTATTTAATCCATAACAAATGTTGACATTTCAGCTCCAACAAGGAGCTTTCATCAGGACAAATAACATTATATATATATATAGGTGTATTCTGTCCTGATGAAAGTTCCCTAGCGGAACTGAAACGTTGACCGTTGGAATAAAGATTTATTTTCATTTTTTGATACAAATCCTGGGAGTGCTGATTTTCTTTGGCTATATATATATATATATATATATATATATATATATCATGGCTTTAATCCTATCCATCCTTATCCATTTTTGATGTAAAAGGTTTTGATTTAAGAGTTACTACTTTGCTGTGATGACGGACATGGCTAGGAAAACGTATCTTTATCGGTGGATTCAAGTTGAAATTCCAAATTTAATGCACAATTGTGTGTTTAAAGGAATCTACAGATTTGTTGTGCTATGATTTGTGTATTTTTTTTAATTTACAGTAAGTCTTAGTGTATCACTTAAGTGCAGGCTGACTTTGCTCTGTTTATTTTCCACTGGGCTTTAACTACCGTATTTATCGGCGTATAACAAGCACTTTTTCTCCCTGAAAATAGGGGGGAAATCATGGGTGCGTGTTATACGCTGATATCCCATATTTACTTACCTGTCTTGAAGCGTGGGCCGGTGTTCAGCGCGCACCGCGGTACTGGAACTTACATTTCAGGTTCCGGTTTCCGGCGGGACTGAAAGGAAGTGTGCACACTATTGTGTGCACACTTCCTTTCAGTCCCGCCGGAAACCGGAACCTGAAATGTAAGTTCCAGTACCGCGGTGTGCGCTGTGAAGCCGGCCCACGCTTCAAGACAGGTAAGTAAATAATGGACAAGAGGGAAAGTGCACTAGGGGACACTATAGGAGGGGGGGACACACTATGGGGGGTGGAGAATACTATGGGAGGGGGGAAGAATACTATGGAAAGGGGGGGAACACTATGGGAGGGGGTGGAGAATACTATGGGAGGGGGGAAGAATACTATGGAAGGGGGGGAACACTATGGGATGAGGGGGGGAACACTATAGGAAGGGGGGAGAATACTATGGGAGGGGGGAGAATACTATGGGAGGGGGAGAATACTATGGGAGGGGGGGGAATACTATGGGAGGGGTGGAAATTTCCTGGAATTTCCTTCTGAAAATGAGGTGCGTGTTATACGCTGGGGCGTGTTATACGCCGATAAATACGGTACTTTTTACATATGTATGTGTTGAAGGACAATCTTCATAACAAACTTAACTGTTTTATTCTTTTCTGATGGGGTAACTATTTATTTTACAGATGGTTTATAGCTTTCTTCTAAACTCTTTACAAAGTAAGTAAAAAGTAGAAAAGTGTATAGACAAAAGGATATTAAATGGACATGCAGGTTCAAAAGAACAAAAGAAACCT
This sequence comes from Pelobates fuscus, assembly GCF_036172605.1. NCBI lineage: Eukaryota > Metazoa > Chordata > Amphibia > Anura > Pelobatidae > Pelobates > Pelobates fuscus. The sequence goes on from NC_086322.1 coordinate 174,688,055, forward strand.
GATTAATAGGCAATGTGCGTATTGTTTGATGTTTAACTTTTGTGCGTATTATTTGCACTTTTTTTTTATAGAAAACAATTCTTGGTAACTATTAGTCAGCTGACATGTCTGTTTTTGTCCTATTTCCTATTTCCTATTTAGAATACAGACTATTTATCTGTCACATGAGCTTTGAAATTTCTCCACCTTTACCAACTACTGTTTTAGAAGGCTTTTTTTAACAACCCCACTATTTTGAGATACAAGGCTCTGTCTTTTAGGTAAGTCATACAGATCAATGTCAACATATACTGTATAAGCCCTAAAGGATAACTTGTTAATAAAGCATTGTACCAAGACTCCAGGTTATATTTATGAGTCTGTACATGTGGGTGTACAATTTGCTTATTGTGCATTATTACATAAAGAGTACAAATAATAGTGCTCTATGTCCGTATTTTCTAGTTTTTTTAAGGATGTTTATGTGTTTTAAATACATCTTTTTATTCAAGTAAGTGGTACATTTTTGTAACAACTTTGGTGTATCTTTTATCCTGTAATCCATAAACCAGTTTAGTAGTCCTTCTCTGAATACTCTCCAAAGTATTAATATCCTTCTGGAGATATGTCTCCAGTACTGCATAAAATACTCCAAGTAAGGTCTCTTATAGGTGTTCTGTATAATGGCATGAGCACTTCCCTCTTTCTATTGCTAATACCTCTCCCTATATAACCAAGCATTCTGCTAGAATTTCCTGCTGCTCTATTACACTGTCTGCCTACCTTTAAGTAATTTGGAATTATTTCCCCTAAATCCCTTTCCTCAGATGTTGAGGTTAGGACTCTGTGGTGAAAGCAACCTCGCCACTGGTTCTTGGAGGGGTCTGTTTGCCAGCCTCCTACCCTGTGACTATGGCCCCTGCGATAAACCTTGGTTGAAACCACTGTTTGTGCCTTTTGGACTTATAACGTGTTCGAATCAGCACAATGAGCGGTGTTTGGTCGTCGAGTACATGGAACTCAAATCTGAAACTCGACGGCACAAACATTGCTACCTACTTACCTTCCCAGCTGGGGCAGTTTGTGGGGTCTACGTGCTGATGGTGTCTAGTGGAGTTCTTGGAGTCCTCGGTGAGCACTAGGAGCATCGATTGGCAGAGGCACCCGGTCAGCATGCCAGGCGGTCCGTCACAGACTCTATCAAATATTCTACATATCATGTGATTCAGGACTGGATGGGACGGAAGTGTTGGGTTCACTCTTCTTTCACCGATTCTCCTGGGTGCTAGTGTTTTATGGGCAGCCCAATTTGGGACCGAATATAGGTTTTATTGGTGAATTTGCTTAACCGAATTCGGCGCACCAAGATGACGTCACTAATCAGTCTAATGCAGATTTCTATCGTCCACAAAATATAAGAAAGTGGGACATTATAAAGTAAGTATATATATTTACCTCTCCCACTCCATGTTGCCCTCTTGTGGTTCTGGTAGCCAAAGAGCGCGCTTCTTGTACTTCCTGTTCCTGGTTTCTGATTTTGTCCATTTACTCGATTCTCCTACTCTCTGGTATCCTTTAACCTTAGCTTGTTATAACATTTATCCATATCTCTCCTGTCCTTGACATCGGCATATTTTCTGAATCCTCTGCCATTAGCCCGGCCACTCTAAGGAGTTGAATACGGCTTTTCTAATGATGTATAATCTGTATATTTGGTTCCACGACAATCCTGATTTGAAGTGATGTAAAAGCAATTGCAATCAAGTTAGCCAGAACTGTCTGCAGCTGTGAACCATCACGGAGGATTAAGGATACAAATATAGTGTTTTAGGGACATGTAGGAAGCAGAGACACCTGAAGAGATTGCGGTTGAAATGTGTTGTGTTTGTGGGTCTGCTCAGTGGTGAGACACATATTTTATGTGTTTTGTTTTATCTCCATCAAAGTTTCTGGCCTTTTATTTAGCAGCCTCATTGGTAATGTTTTGCTTTCAAATGTATAAAATAAAAATGGAAATTCTTTAGAGAGATTTGTTGGTGTCTGGTTCCTGCATTCCTACTTGTATTTAACAAAGACAATGAAGGGGGTGCCCTGACACTGTGTTTATAGAACTTGTCCATGTCTGTGCATCACATAAATGGTTCTTACTACTGTTAGTTGGCATATTACACTATAATATTTCCTTGTTTCTCTTTTTATTAGCTGTAAATACATCTTTCAGAATTTTGCAACCATTACCACTCCCAGAAAGTATTGTAATTCCCATGTCTACGATCATTTGGGGTTGGTTCACTTTCATACGCACTACGTGCACTTTACCCTTCTTTTTTTACAGTGTCTCTCATCACCAAAAAATTACACAGGACCCTCCTAGAGACACACAGAGCACGCCTTAAAGTAGCCTGCCCATAGGACACACAGACAAGCTCGATTGAAGGGTCAATGCACCTGTCACACATAGATTGGTACATACACTGAATTGCTATTCGCCCAGCACTAACACGGGGACATGTAAATGTTACCCTCATAGCATATAAAACTATGGTAACTGCTCCTGTCTCGCTCAAAATAACCAAATAAAAAGAACACGTCAAACACACATAGTTTATGGCAGGGGCGAACCATTCTGACAAACGGTACTGAAAATTTTAAACCTAAAATATCTAGGCTTCACCAAGCCAATCATATCGCACCATTTATGACATATTGTATGCCTAAAGATGCTGTGTAACAACCCTGGACTGAAGTATATAATGGTACTATCTTTAGACCATCTCAGTTGTAATTATTGTTGAACTACATATGTTCTAACCGTAATCTGATTGTCATATCTGAAAAATTTCAATAAAAACAAAATTAACCTAAAAAAATTACACAGGCCCTTGGTTGTATAATAGTCGTGACTTGGAAAGTGTTCCGCATCACTACTGGAACAGGAGTGACAGGATGCATCGGCAAAGGTACAAGAGTGCTGCAAAGAATGTACATCCACAGCCGAACAACACTGTCATGGTCCAGATATTATGACAAATACTATAACATAAATGGAGGTAAACTTTAAATGCAATGCAGCACGGGACAAATTTGTCATAAAAACATAAAATATTAATTGTGAACTCTACATAATAACAACCTGTTGTATACATTAGAGTAGAAAATATTTATCTTTGCTGTAAATTTGTGTTTAACTCACAATAGGGAATATGCTGGGTGTATTTTTTTTTTTTTTTTTAATATTCTTAGCTGTGAATGGTACAATAGGTTGTATTTTGCATGGTAAACAAACAGTGCATTATCATTTTGAACAGTGTGGTGCCACATCATATTTGAAATGTACCTTCATGTAAATTGCATTAGAGAGTTAGACAATGAAGGAGCCTCTGCCTTATGTGGAGGTTTCTAGGTACACCATTAATTGAGAATGATGCATATGTCCCCAACTTTCTGGGAGTTTACATTTTTGAGGAGCAAGATGCAAGAGAAACCCACATGACAGAAGGCAGTAGGAATAAATGGCAAATGTGGTGCTTATTACATGCTTCACAAGTGTGCATAAAAGTTTTGGCAGTCTCTGGAAACAAAAATCATATAAATGAATATTTTGCACTCTTGAGGGAATATATTTCCAGTGAACTGATATATTTGCTTTATTTTACATAGTTTGACAGATTTTAAATATGTATCTAAATTTTATGTATTTAAAAATTGGCAAACTATAGCTAGCTTTGCAAGAATTTCATCAGGAAGCAAAACATGTCAAATTTTGCATGTTTAGTTTATTATAGTCAAATTATTTCTGGATATAGCCACCGTGAACATTTGTTTATTTATATAGCATTTACCAGGGAGAATATATTGAAATTTAGCTGATTTTCATATATGTCCAATTATGGAGCTTACCTGGGCAAATAAATATATTTAAGCCACGAAAAGGCAACATATTTTAATATAACCCCTGTGATGATCATGAAATTGCATCTCCGGAACCTAATAAAGAATTCAAATGATTTAAACAAGACATACGTTTTAAAAGAAACAGAAAATTAGCTCTAGTGTATTTTGAAGCAGAATGACAAATTACAGCATAACTTGAACTCTAACGAAAATATAGAAAGAAATCACTGGAAGAAAAGATATGACCATTATTTATGTATGATGTACAGGGACTGTCTAGCAAAGTATAAAAAATTAAATAAGCAGAAAAGAGCAATTTGTGAGAAATGTCTCTCAAGTCTGTTATGAGGGCAATGTTTTCTGAAGTATGTAGAATAGTTTAAAATTGTAAAAAGTTTGAGATTGGAATAATCATTCATATCTTGAAATGCTGCATTGTTAGTTCACATAGCCCTTGGTATGATAATTTTGTCATTGTCCCCACAGGCAGTTGTTATTTTGTATACCTTTTGTAGAAGTGATCAAAGCCTAACAATTGGCACTAAACCTATGCTGCTTATGTCTGATACAAAGCTCAAGTAATTCTATTGCCAAGCATGCTAGTTAATTTATAATTTGCCTGCAAGATATGCCAAGCTTAACAACTACTAAGCCCTTTAAGCATATCACTAGATATTATCAGATCCTATGCATAATACCATTGCAAATTGTTAAAAAAAAAACTAATGAAAGACTCCTGCCAATACCATGAATGCATGTGATAAATGGTTATGTTAGTGAATGTGCATAGTGCCCAACATGCAGAAAGACAAACTGCTTGACACAATCCTACCATTATCTGTGTGTCTGATTATTTATAAATCTATGTTTGTCATTTAAATTGTCACAGTTGTCATTGTAAATGTGTACCAGAACTGGATTAGAAATAAAATAAAACACAACTTATAAAACAAGATAAGAAACAGTAATGTTTGGTTTTTGTTTTGTTTGTCTGGATAGTGTATTATTGCGCATATAGGATAAAAATGGTAATATTCACATTAGTGAATGCTCCAACTGTTTATATTCAATTGAGCATTTTTTATTCACTTCCTTAGGGTACTAATAGCATAGAAAAAATATATTCAGGTTAAAACTATAATGAGTACACATACCCCTATGAGGCAAACTGTGGTCTACGCGTTTTGCAGCTTAACCTACTTTATCAAAACTATAGTACAATATTATTAAACAGGGACAGACAATATCAGTGGTGTTTAACACAACATGTTGCAAATGCATGGAAAGATGGAAATTGCATACAATTTGTGTTTTCATATAATTGACATATATGACCATTGAAGGGCTTCTTTATATTTTGGATAATATATTGCGCATCCCAAGCATAGTCAATTTTCTTCAGGAGAAAATGCAGTTTCTGTATGTCACAATACAGTGCAAATTGAAAACTAAAATCAGCCTCAACAAGCTCATGGTACTGTAATAACTTTTTTTTTTTTTTAAATCGTTTTATTAAATTTTTTAACAAATTACATTTACAAAAAATTGCAAGACATTCATATACACAGACAAACACAAACAATCCCAGCCCCCTACGAGAGATCTCAAAACTAACCATCCGGTTGTCACACTTCAGTTGGTATTGATATTAAATTTTTCGTAATTTATTATTCCAATTGTCCCAAAAGCTTGAGTTGTTATTCAAACTTTTGCAGTTGTCCTTCTCCATTGTAAGTTGGTAAACCAGTTGTGAAACTATTTGTTTAATGGAAAAGGGATTGTCTCCCTTCCAGTTTCTCGCTATCACTATTTTACAAGCCATTAAACAATGTATAATTAAGAATTGTTCTATTTTATTTAGTTTTGTCCACTGACAATGTAATAGCATAATTTCAGGTTTGAAAAATATTTTAACATCACATAATGTATGGATAATATATTGAGTCCACTGCCATACCACAAACATTATTTTACAGGACCACCACATATGAATGTAGTTCCCTTTTTCCTCTCCACATTTCCAACATTTAGCTTCCGTACCCGTGGCAAATTTTGATATTTTATTTGGCGTCATATACCATAAATTGGCTATCTTAAAGTGCGTTTCTATTAATACAAGAGAATGTACATATGTATTAATTTTTTTGGAAAGTAGATGTCCAGTCCTTTAATTCTATATTTGTTTTTAAGTTAATATTCCATTTTTTAATGGCAGTGGGAATTTCGACATTATATACTTTCTCTAACAATCCAACACATTTAGAAAATAGCTGCTTTATTTTATTCTAATATAGAATTGATTTTAATATGTCATATATCTTACCCTCTGTAACTAGTACACCTTGCTTTAAATAATGTTTTACTCTAATATAGGAAAAGGTATCTTTACCGGGAACCTGAAACTCCTCTACTAGCATTTGAAAAGGTTTACTTTTATTATCTTTAACCAGATCTTTTAATGTATTAATTCGGCTTTCTTTCTATGATTTTAAAGAAATGTTATCCATATTGAGTTCTAGTATTTTTAAGCTTTGAAAGTCAAATATTTTGTTGTCTAAATTATTATTTTTTCCTTATTTTTTGCCATGTTGGAATAATCTGTCCTAAAATATATGATCTAGATAGGTTAAGTTTTCTTATATTCCAAATTAGCTCTAAGGCATCTCTTACTTGGCTCACTTCTAATTCTATCCTCAGCCATACTTCTTCTTTATTTTGTTCTACCTGAGTGGCCATGACGTGCGTGATGATCCCTGCTTCATAGTATTTTATTATATTTGGATACCCTAGGCCTCCCTTCTTAATTCCTTTTCATAATACTCCGTTTTTAATTCTGTTTTTTTTTCCTCGCCATGCAAAGTTAGAAAAGGCCATATTAATCATTGTCAGCCATGGTTTCGGTATTTCAAATGGAAGCATTCTGAACAGATAGATCCAATTTGGTAAGACATACGATTTCAAGATATTTATTATTCCTCCCCAAGATATTTCTAGTTTTCTTCATTCCTTTAGATTTTTATTTGTTTCTTTTAAAAGATCCATGAAGTTTATGCGCATAATGCTTTTAACGTTCTTACAAATTTTAATTCCTAGGTATTAGAATGTTTTAGCGTTTATAAAACTGTATTTATCTTGATAAGAGTCTATCTCTTGCTTTGGTATATTAATATATATTGCAGTTGATTTTGTTTTGTTTAGCTTATAATTTTGATACCGCACTATATAATTCAATCTCTGTCATTGCACTTGGTATCGAAGTTGATGAATTACTCAAATATAAAATAGTATCATCAGCATAAAGAGATAGTTTCAGTTCTTTTTGTTTTACTATGAATCCTTTAATCTTTGCATTTTGCCTAATTCTGTTCGCTAGAACTTCTAAAGTTAGTATGTACAGTAAGGGGGATAAAGGGCATCCTTGTCTGGTCCCGTTATTTAATTTGAACCAGTTTGAGCATATACCTGGACCAATCGTTCTCGCCATTGGGTCTTTATATAAAGCCAAAATTGCAGTTAACGACCATCCTTGTATACCAATTTCCTCTAAAGTATACTTCATGAAGTCCCAGCTGACCCTGTCGAAGGCCTTTTCAGCATCCAAAGACAGGATCAGCATGGGACTCTCATTTAGTTGTGCTTTGTCCAATACGTCTATCAATCGTCTAATATTATTGTTTGTCATTCTGTCCGGAACAAAGCCTGTTTGATCAGGATGAATTAAGTGACTCATAACTACTTTTAATCTACCGGCTATAATGGAGGAAAATAACTTAATTTCTACATTTATTAACGATATTGGACGTTAGCTTTGGACTCTAGTTGGATCTTTCCCCAGTTTCAATATGGGAAGAATGTTTGCTTTTAGCATTTCATTTGGAAATCTGCCTTTTTTAACTTCCGTGTTAAAAGTGTTTTTTAGGTAACTTGCTAATTGAGTTTTCATTTCTTTGTAAAATGTATTCCCAAAACCATCCGGACCTGGAGTTTTATAATTTTCTAGCCTGTCTATTGCTCTGTTAATCTCTTCCTCTGTGATCTATTTATTTAAATTGTTCACTTGAATTTCTGTTATTTTATTCAATTTGGCTGACTTGATATAATCTGTTATTATTTCTGGAGGAGTAGTTTTTGAAAGGCTATATAAATTAGCATAATACTCATTGAAGGCTTTCCCTATATCTTCCGGAATAAGGGAGATGGTATCATTATTTATTATTTTATCAACCTGATTAATAATGTTACTTTTTTTTAACATGTTGGACATTATTTTGTCAGCTCTATTGAAATTATGATAATATTAAATTTTAAGTTTTGACATATATATTCTAATTTTTTCACCAATCTTTTCTTGGATCTCTGCTTTAATGTTTGCTATTTTTATCTGATTTTCTTTACATGGATTAGCATTATTTTTCTTTGTTAAATTATAAAGTTGAGGGGGCGGGGCCTGACCGCTGAGAGCAGAGGATGCAAACTCGTATAGCTCCTGCTCTGTTGCAATAAATAAACGGATTCAGACAGCCAAAACGGGATCTGATCGGCCCAAAAAGACCTCCATATGACAGGCGTAACCCAGGGGCACACAACGATGCCATACAAACTACAATCCCGGCTTACTGCACCTGCTTTTCCCGTGAGGCCTACACACATGGCCGGCGTGAAGGAGACGGACGTTCCTCCGCTGGCACTGGCAGCTGACAAGTGGAGACCAGACCCTCGCCCCCCCCCATGGACCGGTGGGGGTCATCCCGGTCCACCCTCGGGAGACCCCGATACAGCCCGGCAAGAAAGTCGTGGTGACACAGGGGCCTACCACAAGCGACGACACAGCACCCAAAATGGCAGAGGTGGTGTGCTTCCCCAGCACTCACAGTGAGTTGACAGATGCAGAGCTTTGGCTGGACAGGGCCTTCCAAATCTTCAGGGAAAAGCTGGAGGCCCTTCTGTTCCCGTCGGACTCAGAGGCTGAGCCGGTAACTGGGCCACACGCTCACCCACACAAGGTCAGGGGGTAGGACACACAGGCTCCCCTGGCATTGAACTGCACAGCGGGCTGGAGGCAATGAGACAGCCACAGCCACGGAGATCATCTGGCGGCGGCATAACACCCAAGCCCCACTCGGCGCCCGACGAAGGGACGACCTGGTCTCTCTGAGTAACCGAGTCGGTGGATGACGGGTGCAGGCCTTCACAATGACCTGGGGCCCAAGGACGGCCATCGCCATCCCGCACCGTGCCGCACCACAGTGGAATTCCCGAAACGACAGTGCCACCCTTCCCACTCTACCAGTCCAAGCTGCGGTCCTACCAAGCAGAGGAATAGGCTGAACTAGCCCCTTGAACTGGCAGTCCCACTAACAATACTCTCAAACAAGGGAAACTGTGGACCTAGCCTGAACAGCCCTCATGGACTCTCCTTACTGGACTATCACCTACAGTAAACTCACCATGCTGCTCACTGGCATAAATTTTCCGCTACATGAAGCTCAAACGGGTTCTCAAATTTACTTTTTTTTCTACAAACATGAGATTACAGACTACCCACGGGCCTCAACCACCCACTGATCAGCCGACACAGACAGGCAGGCCTGAGCAACGCCTCTCTGAGGGTCAATATTTTACCGGCGGCTGGCGCAGGCTAAGTACCTCTCAAGAACTTACACTGACTGTATTGAACTTGCTGTACCACTAATGATTAGACAGCCTAGTACTGTCAACTCTGCCAGGATATCACTGTTTATAAGTTAGCCTAATGGAGACCCTCAGACTGCCCCTGTGTTGCACCCTCTTCTATGACACACACTCTAATGCCGACAAGTAATTATCAGCCTCAGCACTTTAAACTTAGTCTCACACACTATAATGCATCAACGCAACGATACCAAATATTAAGTAATTATAGTCTACAAGCTGTTTAGCGATACCTGTCAATGTGGAAATGTCATATCAAGCCACATGTTATTAATGGCACAATGTATGCTTATAATTTCAAACACTAGTCACTACCTTACACCTAGGTATTACGGTGAAGCTAAAAAGTTTAACAACACAGAACAAGGAATGTTAGCATGTACCCTACGGATACCACACTTTGTTTTTTCTGCTATGACCTCACATACTACTTATTTACTGCGTGCCTAAGTTATTGCATAGTCTGATGTTACTTTTTAATAGTCTATCAGGATAGGCATAGCTACTAGCTACAACATGCTTTTGTTACATGACAAGTTAACACAATTAAATAATGAGGCATCATTACTTGGGAAATGTAATTTTCCAAAGCTATCGATGTCCTAACCCTTTATTGTAAACCGTTTTTGCATTTCCCTCTCTTTGTTTCTGTACCCCATCTAATATGCTTCAATAAAAGAAAGATTGACAATTTTTTTTTTTTTTTTATAATAGTTGAATATGGAGATCTTGTAGATTAGCACCATTCTTTTTATTCCTTAATTTCTTTAACATTATACAGTGTCCTCTTATTACTGCGTTATATGAACACCATAAGGTGTCATTATCTACCTGTCCATTATTATTTTCCTGAAAATAAAGCATAGTCGTTCTATCTATATGTTCCCTATATTCTTTATTTATGAGTAAAGTATCATCCAGCCTCCACGTTATATTATTAAACACAAGTTCTACCTGGTGAAAGTCCATAGGACAAAACCGGTCGGACACAGGAGCAGTGTGAGTCTTTCTTCTACAAATTCTAATTTTCTCCATATCAGGAGACGACTCTCTCCCCTTATACAATTGATCCGGACCCATAACTATAAGGTGGACTGAGGACTAAGTGGACTGCTGGAAATACAATTTTGCTTCATTTGGAGGTCTTTTCCGGCCTCTTATAGTGGCTTTTTACTTAGTTTCTCAGACTCCCATAAATTCCCATCAACTTCAACCATCCAGCTTCCACTGGACCCCAGGGAAGCAACCCTTCTGTAAAGGTAAGGAGACACGAGGTTGACTAAACTATGTAATTTTTTATTTTTATGTGTGTGTATCTGGCTGTGTGTGTGTATCTGACTGTATGTGTGTATCTGGCTATGTTTGTGTCAGTGTGTGTATCTGACTGTGTGTGTGTATGTGTGTCTGTATCTGCCTTTGTTTGTTTCGGTGTGTATATATGAATTTGTGCATGTATCTGGCTGTGTTTATGTCACTGTATGTGTACCTTTTTGTCAGTGTTTATGTGTACCTGTGTGTCAGTGTGTATGCATATCTGTGTGTATGTATACCTGTGTCTGTGTACTAGTGTGTCAGTTTGTTTGTGTACCTGCATGTCTGTGTATGTGCACCTGTGTGTGTATATGTGTGTCAGTTAGTGTAAGTGTGTACCTATGCTTGTGGCAATGCATACATCCTATCATTCCAGTACCAACACTGTACACAAATACACTACTACATTACAATGCTAACACTGCACATAAATACACCCCTGCATTCCAACACTAACACTGCACACAAGTACATCACTGCATGTGCATCAGTGTTCCTGTGTGTATCAGAGTGTTTGTGTGTGTGTGGAAATGCATACATCCCAGCATCCCTACACCAACACTGGACGCAAATGTGTATCTGAGTGTCTGTACATATCTGTGTGAGTATGTATCTCTGTGTGTGGATATGCCAGTGTTTTTATTTATGTGTGTGTGTGCACCTATATGTGTATCAAAGTGTGTGTTGGGGTATGTGCTAGTGTGTGTATACATCAGTAGATTTGTGTCAGTGTGTGCATGCGTCCAGATGTGTGCATGTATCAGTGTGCTTGTGTGTATCTGCGTGCTAATGTGTATGTATATCTGTAAATGCATGTGCATACATCCCGGCAATCAAACACAACATGCAAATACACACCTGCAAATACAAACATACGCATATACAAAAGTTAGTGCCACCGGACCTGCGCGACGCTGGAAATGAAGATTTGATACTCCATATTTGTAATAGTATATGTGTATTGTGAGTTCCCCCAAAAAAGAGAAGTATCCTAAGGTATATATTTTATGTTTTAACCCTCCACACTATCCCATTTTGTATATTTGGTTATATTTTATCATGTCATTTATAAAATACCTTTGACTGTACAAGAAACATCATGGTTGAACTGTGCACTAAAAATGTAGCTACTCAGCATTGGTAAAAAGAATGGAGCCAAATGTAGTTTGGGCAGTTGCTTATCAAATATTTCCATTTTTATTTAAAATTATATATCAATATATAGACCCCAATGTTAGGAATCTGTGTGTAGGGAAAAACATATAATGTCAATCAATCATATTTTGTTGTGGAAAATAATTGTAACTCTATTTACCCTCAGCCTAGTCAAGCATTAGAGTGAGTCACATGGAAGGTCTAGTGTGGGATTAGACACATGGAAGGTCTGGTGTGGGATGAGACAAATAGAGGGGATGGGGATGGATGAGACACATGGAGGGACTGGGGGAGAATGAGACACATGGAGTGACTTGGGGGATGAGACACATGGAGGGGCTAGAGGGATGGGGGAATAAGACATGTGGAGTTTGTAAGGGGGAAGAATGAGACACCATGGGTTGTGGGTGGAAGAGATCCCTAGAGGGGCTGGTGTGGGATGAGACATATGAAGGGACTAGGGGGGAATGAGACACATGGAGGGACTGCAGGGGGAGGAGGGAATGTGATACATGAGGGGACTGGGGGAGAATGAGTCATATAAACGATCTGGTGTGGGATGAGACACATGGTGGGTCTGAGGGAAAGAGACACATGGAGGATCTGGTGTGGGATCAGACACATGGAGGGTCTAGGGGAAAGAGACACATGGAGGATCTGGTGTGGGATGAGACTCATGGAGGAACTGAAGGGGGAGAATGAGATACATGGAGAGACTGAGGGGGAGAATGTGATACATGGAGGGCTGGGGGGATAAGACATATGGAGAGGCTGTGAGTGGAATGAGACACATGGAGGGGCTAAGGGGGGATGAGACACATTGAGGGCCCCAGTGCAATTTTTGCAACTGTGTTTTCTAGTTTTGCTTCTGTCTATGCCTAATGCTAGTTCAGTAGTTGTCTTGACTGAGTTCAACATTCAACATTGCATTGGTTGAACTCAATCTCATTTATTATTATGAGCAGTCCACATATATTCTATTGAGGTAATATGATTTATCAACTACAAAGGGTTGGGAACTAAAGCACTGAGTGCAGCAGGCAGGACTTGATTAGCCATCAGGCAGAGTATGCATCTTCCTACAGGTGCCTTACCTGTAGGGTGCAACACCAGCGATATTGTGATGGTCTGCCAAGGTATCACCGCCATGCATACCCTTTTCCCATAATAATCAAATGCCAATAATCCACAGGTTACAATATCGCTGGTGTCGCACAATAACCCACACATGAGCCAAAGCTTAATGCTGGAACAAGACTGGTTTAATGGAAAAACAGGCATTACATTTATACAGTACATAACTCCTCCTCTGAGCCAGGGAGATAATTGAGTCAGAGAAAGTACTAAACTCAATTATCTTCTGGTCAGAAAAAGTTTCAATTTTCACGACACCCCAAAAGTACCCCCAAAATACATGGGAACCCAACAAAAGTCATATCCCTGGGTAGCAACATATCTAAAAATCAGCCAGATCCATTCGGTAGTTCGCAAACGGCACCGCATGGAGAGTTGACTGGTCTGCCACGAGGTTGAAGCCCAGAAATAGTTCCATGAAAAATGGAGCCAGAGCCGGCCTCCGTTCATGGGGTTTTGCATGAAAACAACAGAAGATAAAGTCAAGCTGGTTCGTGAAGAATTTTCCCTGTGTTCGGTATTCTGGAACTCCCGAACGCCGTTCGCCTAGGTGAATGGGAAGAGGAACATAGAGTGGATCTGTAAAGCCCGATGTTCATGTGAGTGCCTTGCCGAAAATAGTTCCAGGCACTCAACGACCAAGTCCCGCAAGCAGAGTTCGGGAGTCAAGATGGCCGCCATCCATTGTTCCAACCACGTGTATTCATATGCACAAAATGGCAGCCACCCAGGAGCATTCAATTAATCTGCGGTTTTCATACAAGATACACAACGTTCTAAGTTCTAATTAGTCTCTGGGGTGGTCTCGGTTCGGGAACCGTACAAAATGATGAACAAAATGACGAACAAACTGGAACAGGATAATAAAACTAACGTAAGTAGCCGAACAGTGATGGGGCATCCCTTCACATAGGGGTCACCTTTTTACAGTACTTATATGTTTTTTTGAATTTTAAGTGATCTGGAGAGGAGATTTAAATACAAGGAACTGTGTCCATTGTCAGTTGTTAGTTGGTCAACCTCACTTATGCATGATAGCAAAGCTACATGAACAGTTATAGAGGGTGTAAAACAGTGTCTGTGTGATGGTATACAAGGAAAAGATCACTTCCCATATCTCATATGCAGGTTCTCACACAGGAAATGCCTTGCAGGAGGAGCAATGACAGAATTGAGTGATGTACACTGTACAATAGCTACTACTTGTCACGATTACCAGGAGAACCCAAACACGCACACAGATCACAGACACACAGAATTGCAATACCGGTCCTTAGAATGGCCGGGCTATGCAAAAGAGATAGAGTAGCCAGTACAAGCCAAGGTCAAGGATTACAGAAAACAGAGTAAACGAGAAACTAGCTGAAGTCAGTAACCAGAGAATGAATCACAATACAAACACGCTTTTGGGCTATGAAAGACAACAACAGGGCACTGTTGTGTGTCTGATTGACTTACTTCCAATTAGTGTTAACTACAACACAGGTGAGGTGTCTTTTCCCTCTCTTGTGATCAGTGAGGTCATCATTGTGTGCCGGGTCACATGATCGGGTCTGACACACATATAAGGAAGCTGTCTTGGAGCGTGCAGCATCAGAAACACTGTTAGGTTGGTGAGCGGCTGCAGGGACAGCCACACGCCACGGACAGGAACCAGAAGACGCCACTCGCGCTGATGGGGTAAGCAAGGACGCTGTGAGCGTTGCGGGGGCAGGGGACCCGATACTACTGTTCTACTATAAATCATAGTAGGGTGTGTAGTTTGCAAATAACCCTTCAAACACTAAATGTCTGTACCCTAACCTCACATTTTTATGTTCAGATGGGAGAAACCATAAAGGGTAGTCAGGGCTAAGATCCTGTGGAACTTTGAGATCTATATAGACAAGCAGGTAGTGGCTAACCAACATGACATTGTGGAGGTAGACAATGAACAAAGATTAATGGTGGATGTGGCAATACCCAGTAATTATAACATCAGGAAGAAGAAACATGAGAAGGTAGACAAATACTAGGGACTAAAAGAGGAACTAGAAAGGATGTGGAAACTGAAGGCAGTAGTAGTCCCAGTTGTGATAGGAGAACTCGGGGCTGTGACTCCCAAGTTGGGGGAGTGCCTTCAGCAGATTCCAAGTGGGACATCTGAGATTGTTGTCCAGAAAGTGCAGTTCTGGGAACAATTAAGATACTGCACAGAACCATCAGACTCCTAGGCCTCTGGTAGAGGACCCGAGAATGAGGAATACATTCTATATATTAGATAAATTGGTAAATAGGCACATAAATGGAGATTTTTTGGTTAAAAAAATACAAACAAAATATACGTTTCTAAGGCCCATTGGCTGAAATGTTGTATATTTTATTTGTGTTCCTGTTACCAATCCTTATTCATATATCAATGTCTGTCTGCCTGTCTTGTATTTGTATCTATAACGGATGGTTGTTGTGTATTGTGTTAAGGTATATATAAGCCAGACTATACTCAAATATATAAACTCATATAAACAATTTATTCCTGTAGTCTGTATAAAGTGCATGTGAATAATTTACCCTTCTACCAGACACGTTCAGAGTAAATGTTGTTGAAATTTGGTGTTTACTAAAAATGCAAATTCTACATTTACTATAGGACTATTCTGTAAGACTGACTGATTTTAAAGCAGATGTTTGATGGTGTAATCAAGTGAGAGGGCGTTCATTTGATTGTAATGGATACATATTGACTGGATTTGCCTTTATTAAATATGAGAAACCAAAATCAGTTGAAATGTAGTAATTGTAATGGTTTAGTGCACATTTGCATTAAAATCAGACTTTATTGAATAATCTCGAATATGTCCTTACTTGAATCAATAATCTACCAAACTCAGAATACACGAATAATATCTAACTGAAGTGAAAAAATAACACATCTGGTATTTTGAACAAACATCTGGTATTTTGTTTAGATTTGCATTGGACCTTTACATGTTTCTCTATTGAATATTCACCCAGTTTTTATTGTAGCTCTTTAGTTAGATTCCATTTTAGTTGTGCCACTACAGCTTTATATCAACGAGAATGTTATTCTTTATATTTATTGCAAGATTAATTTTTGTTCGTCTCTCATTAATCTTCTACTGTCCAACTTCAAATGATGCATTCCTCATCTAGTACTTCTCACTTTTATTAACAATTCTAAACAGTTGCTCTTGAACTTCACATTATTCCTGAATATATATTTTTTTCAGTGTTCTATTTTTTCATTCTCTAATTTGAATTTTATTGAGTTTTCATAAAATGGGAGAAAGATACAGAAAGAAAAAGGGATGGGAAAGGAGGGATAAGATACAAGTTCATATAATTACAGAACATAGCATAAGGTATAGAGTAACTTTTACATACATAGGTCTATCATTGTAACATTAAACATATTTTGTAGGGATCTAATGTAAGTCTCTGTTACACATAGCTTTTGTTAACACATGAGATAGAATTCATGGTGTTGACGTGTATGTGTTATTTATTAGGAGGTGGGGTATAGAAAGGAAAAGAAGGAACTAATATGATAGTAATAACAAACAGTTTTTGCTTATTCAAAGGGAATCTGTCTCGCTCATGGTTTAATGGTCTCTTGTGGATTTTTTTTTTGTTCTATTTGTTGACTATCAGAATGGTTGTTTTTTTAATGAGTGCATAAGATGATATATTCATGAAATGATTTGAAGATTTATATTGTATGCTTTATGATATGTAAGGTATAATATTATTGTATTAAATACACTGGAGTTATTCTATTTAGGTACTGGAGTATTTCATTAAAATCTCAGTAAAATTGTCTTTGCATAACACATAATATTAATAGCCCCAAAATATTAATATTATTTTCATCAAAACTAAGATATAGCAAGTATCATTTTGAGCGCTCAGAAACTTTAGGGAAGATTTATTAAAGTGTTGATGAATAATCTGTGTCTTTTTTTTCTCAGTGGAATGATCACTGTCATTGCTTGTTTCATTCGCATGTTTCATTCTAACATCTATAAGAAATTCAATTTCTTATAGATTTAACATTTTATTTAACATACATTGGGCCATTTAAACAAGTCCAAACCCAGCACTGTCATGTTTCATCACAAAATATCTCCAGTTGTTCTATAGATTTACCTGCCTTTGCTGTTCATAATGGATACTACACTTGGGTATTTGTTTTTGAAGGAACATGTTTTTTTACGAAAGACAAATAAACAAATACAAATTAAAAACGAATTAAAATGAACTAAACGAAGACCAAATTGCGTGTTGGACGGAATCTCATCCTGCAATTCGTTCTTTAGTTTGTTCATTTTATATGGCGGAAATATGTACTCCCTGCAACTTCCCCATGCTCTCCAACACCCTATGGTGGTCAATATTACCCCTATATTAGTATAAGGGAGATTAAGTCTTTCCTCCTGCCCCTACCCACCAGACACAGAGCAGGGAAATGTCTACTAAACAGTAAGCAATGCGTGGCTATTGCTACCCAGTTGCTAAATCAACAAAGGGGTACCTGGCATCTACTAAAATAATTAACAGGGTGCAACATAGTGCCCCCCCATACACCCCCACCTGTGCTCAGGGTTTATTAAAATGAACAGGGGACTCCAGTCCCCCCCCCCCCACCCCCCTTGTCCAAGGGAGTGGCTTTTAAATAAAATTAATGGGGGTCATAGTGAGCCCCCCCCATCAATTGGCAGCAGGCTCTAAAAATAATAATTGGGGACACTTGTGTCTATATTACTTCCCCACCCTCACTATTATTAGGGTAATGGGGGTAGGTAGGATATTGTGCGGGATGACTAGGGGCTTGGAGACCCCTATTTACCAGGTGTGGGGGAGGTCATTTTTATGGGTGGCCACCTCTATTCTATTACTTAGGACCCACACCTGGCCCTAATCGGTGAGATCTGGGGAGAGGGACAAAATGCCCAGCACCTTTGTTATTTAAGGCCCCCACCCACCGCCAATATGTGGGGCCTGGGGGACACAATTTGCTCCCATTGATTTTACGTACTAACCTCCACCTGGAAGCTCCTGTTTAGTGTAATTGTCCCCTCTTATGGGACATGGGTGAGTGCATGGGAGGACACTATGTCCACCCCAGAAGAATTATTTTAGAAGGTGATGAACCATGGGGGCATGGAGGACTTGTGCCATGTGCTCCTTTATTGGATTAGTGACAGCAATAGCTGCCCAATTGCTAGTCATTTTTTATAACATTAAGCAGCAATTGGCTGCCCGCTGTTCAGTAGACATGCCCAACTTGTGGTACTGAAGTTAGTGGCTGGAGGGAGGAGTTAACCTACCTTATTTACTGATATTATTTACTGATACAAAGGATTTTTTTTACTTAGTATTCGTAGTTGTCTGAAATATCAAAATTAAAAATAGGAAGAGCTTTTTGTAACTTTGGTCTTTCAGCTTTTTAGTAGATAGCTCCCTACGCATTGTAGGATTGCCATAAGGGTACATCTTCCTAATTTTGTGCCCTTAAATATGGTAATGTCACAAGGGTACCAATTGCGGGAGTTATCTACTAAATGGCCGCAATATGCATTCGCAGCCCATGGCTGATTTGGAATTTCGTTAGTCCAAATGAAATTCTGAAAGGAAAATAATTACTAAATTTAGTCCAAAATCTAATTAACATATGGATGAAATTCGGTGCGAACGAAACTAATTTTTTTTCGCCTGAATGTGTTGGACACTGCCAAAAATATTGGCAGTACCCAACTCTAATGCGTACTTAGAATGCAACACCAAGGCTCTAAAAATCTCTAAATATACATTTATTTTTGAATGTACACTGTTTTGTATTATACAACCTGAACCGTTACAATTTGTTTTGCCCATATTTCAACTTTCAGCCCCTCAGCTGCACATGCATCTTGCAACTCTAATACTACTTCATACTAATATATCTTTGTTATTTGTTTAATGGTTTTATTTCCCTACATGAATACCTCTGTCTTATCTCTAATTCTCAATCTTATCCTTTGTTTTTCCTTAAGTGACCCTTAAATCAAATGTCCATAGATGCATCTCCCCACCCCTTAGCCCATCTGACCCTAATATATATATATATCTCTCCCACAGTCTGATTTTAAAACTTACCAATCCCAGCAAAGCACACAGAGCTCAATCAGCTGTTCCACTGCCATGTGCAACAGGTAGCCTTCTGGAAGACTGTTTCCCTCCCACCCTACCCCTTGCCCACCAACCCACACCATGCTCATTTCCTCATTTATAGATAGTCTCCCATACAACTTTAATTCTCCTGAAATGAAAGGTGCAAACACTGATCAGCACAACCTACCAATCTCTTAACCTCTCTCCCTACAAATAGCTATATATCACACACCAATATTATATACTTTGATTTATTTTAAAATTTTTGTTTTTCACTATTTGTGTTCCATTTTCATCTACACACATCATACCACTAACCTGAATTCAAATCCAAACGGTTATTCTTTATAACCCTTTTCTCACTTCAATTTTGTTCACATCACTACTGCCAAAAGCATACACCTCAAACTGGAAAACAAATGACCATACACCATAGCCTGCTATGTTGCTGTGACTTATCTGCTGAGTGCTGGTGGAGAGTCATAAAAAATAGCCCTCCTACCCCCAAATCACAAAATTATAAAGTATCCCATTCACTATATGGCAAACAAAAATGATGTCCAAATTCCTATTCCTTATGTTACTTGCCCTTGCAAATGATGTGGAGCCTAACCCTGGTCCCCCAGCTAATTCTAGTCCTAATATCCCTACTCAAAAAGGCCTCTCTTTTGTGAACTGCAACATCCGTAGCTTACTCCCTAAACTGGATGCACTGCAAGCCTGGTGTTCCCATTACAAACCAAAAATCAATGTGCTCTCAGAATCATGGTTAACAACTAAAATACCAGACTCTGCTATTGCAATACAGGGTTATTCATGTTTTAGAAATGGCAGAGCAAAGAGAGGAGGAGCCATTGCTATTTATGTTGACAATTCCATAAAGTTTACCCCCTTACAAAACTTTAGCACTCCTGACAACTTTGATTTCCTTTCTGGCACAATTGAGATCCTGTGCAGTAAATCAATCATTGTTGCAGGAAACTACCGCTCACCTAGCTCCCCAGTGCATTCCCTATCTGACATAGCCCATCTCCTTAGTGAAAACACAGCTCAAAACCCAAATGGTGAACTGTTGGTCTTTGGAGATTTTAATATTGATTGGCTGAATCCTAAAATTATAGTTCTTGCTCACTGTTTAAGACTTTGCAACTAATACAATTAATCTCCTCCCCACCTCGCATAAACATTAAAAGCCATAACTATACTCTGCTCGATTGGATTCTCTCCACTTCTCCTGACAGAATCCAGGAGGCAGGTGTTCTCCCTAACAGTTTCAGTGATCACTATTTAGTGTACTGCATACGCAAAAAAAGGCAACTACCAGGCCAATCACCAGGTTCTTCAAAACATTTAATCTTGAATACTTCCTTAATGACATCAAGAACCTCCCATGGCACAGATTAAACATTATCCCAGATCTAGACTGTGCAGTTGAATTCTTTCAGTCTGAGCTCCTACAAGTTTGGAATTTGCCTGCCCCGCTGCGTAAGGTGAGAGTAAAAGGAGCACATATGAATTGGATCACAGCTGACCTCATGCTAATGTACCAGTTTCGGGATTCATTGTGGTCAAAGTTCAAGCCTACTGGCTCTATTAATGATCACTGTGCATATAGACAATGTCCAAACAAAATTGTCCAAGGCCCAATATTTCTGTGAAAATCTGAACAATAACCTATGAAACCCTAGAAACTTTTGGAAAGTCATAAATAAATTACAAACTCCCCCAATGCACTCCTAACCCCCCACTGTCAAAGTGGATCTTCATCAAAGTACATCTTCCCTTAGATGTAGCAAATGTCAATTATTTTGTCGGATGCTCCACTATCCCGATTGCCAAGCTAATAAATGAAACACATCCAGAAACTACAATTATGGATCAGGCCCCACTAAATTTGCAAAGACCCAATATAGACAAGTTTATTTTTAGACCTGTACCTATTAGTGTCATTAAAAAACACCTTAATAATCAAAAAATGAAAAAATGAAAAACTAGTCTGGACCTGATCAAATCCCAGCAATGCTGTTGAAGCTCAGTGCACCGGCAATTCCTAAACCTGTCACAGCCCTAATTAACGAATGCTTGGTGTCTGGATACATACCCAAACTTTGGAAGACTGCAAGAGTAGTGCCTATCCATAAAAGTGGTGACACTACTTTGGTTTCTAACTATCGCTCAATATCATTGCTCCCAGTATTGTCAGAAATATTTGAAAAATGCGTCCATACGCAGCTATGTGAGTATTACCAACAATCAAACTATCTGACCCCTGATCAATCAGGTTTTTGCCTGAATCACTCCACTACAACTGCCCTCTTAAAAGTTTGCAATGACATCCAAACTGGCATGGAACAAGGAGACCTAACTGGAGCTATTTTAGTTGATTTTGCAAAGGTCTTTGACACGACATTCTACTGCACAAGCTCAAAAACTCAGGTATTGGTGATTGTCCGCTAACCTGGTTTCGATCATATGTATCGGATTGCTCACAATATGTGTCCATTTCTGACAGCAACTCCCTCTCCCAGTCACATGTGGTATACCCCGAAGTTCCATTCTTGACCCCTACTATTCAGATTATTTATAAATGATCTGCCTAATGTCTGCAAATCCTCAAATGTACACATGTACGCAGACGACACAGTAATCTATGCAAGCAAATCTGATCTACCGCAGCTTGAGGCTGTGCTCCACGATCAGTTTACAGAGGTAGTGGATCGCAAAAAACAAACTCTTCCTAAACACTGACAAAACTGTCACAATGATCTTTGGAACAGTACCTAAATTACACAAATTACACAATTCCCACCTAATATTTAAGATAGCACACTAACCGCAGTCCACTCTTTCAAATACTTGGGTATATTGTTAGACCCCAATCTATCTTTTGGCCTCCACATAGAAAAGCTTGCATCTAAATTTTATCCAAAACTAGGTGCCCTGTACAGAAACAAATCCAGCCTAAGACCCACAGTAAAGGAAAAGATTGTACAGCAAATGCTGATGCCAATCTTTGATTATTGGGATGTAGTATATGCACCTGCACCACAATCCCACCTTAATAAACTCAATACATTGTATAACTCGCTCTGCTGATTTGTGCTACAATTTAATTACAGGAACCACCATTGTGACATGCTAAAAGAACTAAACTGGTTGTCGCTAGAATCTAGACGCACTTCATCTTTCCAGACTTGTGTTTAAGAGCTTTTCTGGTAAGCTCCCACCCTACCTGAGCAGAATGCTCTCCTCGGCTGTTCCCACCATCTATAACCTTTGATCCAGTGCCAGCACTTTATTTAGTCTACCTCAATACAAAAAGAAAGCAGCCTGATCCTCCTTTTCCTACAGAGCACCACAATTATGGAATGACCTCCCTCACACTTCCAAACCTCCCCAAAGCCTAAATTCCTTTAAGAGATCCCTCTCTACATACCTCAAAACTAAATGCATGTGTCATAGTTGATTATATATTTCCTACCTGTTCTATGTTAAATTTTGTATACATTGTGTTAATATTGTTTTTGTATTTTATGTTTTGTGGACCCAGGACATACTTAAAAACGAGAGAAATCTCAATGTATCTTTCTTAGTAAAATATTTTATAAGTAATAATAATTCTTCTTGACCTCTCTGCTGCCTTTGACACAGTTGATCATGCTCTCCTTCTTCAAACTCTTCAATCACTTGGTCTCATGGTTTTCCGCTTATTTCTCCCAATGCTCATTCAGTGTCTCCCCTTGTCCTGTCTTGGTTGTTTCCCTTACATTTTCCCTTTATACTGCCTCTCTTGGTATACTTATTACCTCATTGGATTCCACTACCACTTGTACGCTGATGACACCCAGATATATCTCTCCTCCCCTGACCTCTCCCCTGGTGTCATGCAACGTGTCACTGCTTGCCTTTCTTCCATCTCTGATTGGATGTACTCCCACTTTCTGAAACTCAATCTCTCTAAAACTGAGCTCCTTCTCTTTCCTCCTCCTAATACTGATACTCCTCTTTCACTCTCCCTTCAAGTTAGGGGTATCCACATAAGACCATCCTTGAAAGCACGCTGTCTTGGCATCATACTTGATTCTGGCCTCACCTTTGAGTCTCACATCCAGTATGTTGCCAAATCCTTTAGATTCCATCTTAAAAACATAGCCTGCATCCAACCCTTTCTTACACAAGATGCTACTAAGGAGCTTGTCCATGCTCTAGTAATTTCCCGCATGGATTATTGTAACCCTCTCTGTTACGGTTACTCCCAGGCTAGCTGGAAGCTGGACCGCTTGGAAAGTCTGGATGCCAGCTTGGAGAGAGAGAAGCCGCTTTGTCTCGATATCCAGAAGGATCCTGTAAGTGTAGAACAATCCCACTAGCTATTTTACAGCTAGGATACTCTTTCCCCACAAAACGAGTCGAGGCTGCGATTTGAAGGTCAAACAAGAACTGATTTTAATGGCACACAGGGATCGGTATTTATGCAAAAGCTCAGGTCCAGGGACAGCCCCCTCTGGACCTGATGGGATAGAGGGATAACATAATGCATCAACCAATGAGAGTACAATGTATCATTTGAATTTGATACAGCCCAGCTTGGAGATAATGAACCCAACGGTTACAGTAATATAATTATCTCCAAGCGCCTAAAACCCACGTTTATTTTCCAAACAGAAAACACATTAAAAATACATAACTTCAACAGTTTCAGAGATATTTCGGCACTTTCACCACTCATTTTATAGCTCTGGTCCGTATGCACTAATCTACCGAATAGCGACTCAAACCCACGAACCCGTAGCTGTATTCCGTCAAAAGAAAGTCAGTTTGTGTATTTGGGTCGCAGGCTGAAAATGGCGCCCATGTTTTTATGTGCAACAATAGGCAGCGGGACCTCGGCGCCAACTCATGGAACTAATACCTGACAGAGTTGGGCCCGAATCCCCGCTCTCTGCCTGGATGTGGTTGCTGTTCGGTATCCGAAATTAGCCCTCCGTGAACAGCCACTTAGTCTGCGGTTAACCGCAACGTTCTATGTTCTAATTGCTGCCACACGCCAGATTGAAGGTGGTCCCCGTTCGTGCCTCTTTCGGTAGTTTAATCATCGCAAACCGCAACTCCCTGGGTGAGCAATTGATGGCACACGCTCTCAGCCGGGTGGTCGACCGTTCGTTAGTTGGAGAGGTGACCGGGGTTAAGTGGCGGCACACGCCAGGAGCTGGGTGGTCGGTTGTTTGTTTGACGAACCAGGATATTTATAGTCCATTCGGGAAAACTATGTAATATTCACGTACCGAAGCCAAAGTATCATAACATAGTCAATATAATCCAGTGTGAATAACAGTTTTGTAACACTCTCCTACTTGGTCTTCCCAAAAGCAGTCCCAAAAGCAGCCCCACTACAGTCTTTAATGAATGCTGCCGCCAGACTGATTTTCCTCTCTAGTCTGTCCTCTCACACCTCACCCCTCTGTCAGTCCTTACATTGGCTTCCTGTAACCCATACCTATAAAGCACTGAACAATTCTAGCCCCTCTTATATTTCTTCACAGATCCATAGATATGCCCCTTCTCGGTCTCTCCGCTCTGCCTGTGACCTTCACCTGTCTGCTGCTTGCACCCGTACTGCCAACTCACGCTTGCAGGACTTCTCACGGGTGGCTCCCTTCCTATGGAATAGCCTGCCTACTGCCATCAGACTTCCCCCCAGTCTTCAATTGTTGAAGAAGTGCCATAAAACCCATCTCATTAGGAAAGCTTATGGCCTCCCAGAGTAACCTCTACCTCACATATCTGTCTCTTGCTCTCTCTTGAATGGCAGCACTTTACTCTCTCCTCCAGCTCTGCTTCACTCCCACCTTATTTCATTGTTATTTCCTGTCCTAATGTGTTTTATACCCCACCTCCTATAGACTGTAAGCTTGTTTGAACAGGATCCTCTTCAACCTATCGTTCCTATAGGTTTTCTTGTAATTGTCCTATTTAATAGTTAAATCCCCCATCTCATAATATTGTAAAGCGCTACAGAATCTGTTGGCGCTACATAAATGGCAGTAATAATAATATAAAAGCAATCTATGCTCTTGGCCATCTCCTTTATTTGATTGCACTATTCATCTTTCATGTATCTATATCTATAGATTGTAAGTTCACTTTGGCTGGGCAATCCTTATTTAATGTTTTAACTCACCTCAGCTTGTTAGATACAATGCAAATACTATTATAAAGCACTTTAGGACATACATATATCAGACGTGGGATTTCTTTTGTTCTGAATTGCAATGTACATTAATTCAAGCTGATCAGGTGATTGGTCAAATTCCTGACCTCCAAGCCCAAATATAGGAACTGGTAAGATTCAAAAGTCAAAAGTGGGACAAAGATAACCAGGACTATGCCAACCACAGAGAATACCAATAGCTCACCGGTAATGATACCTGTCCACCTTATAACTGTAGACTTCACATATGGAGAATCTGGGCAACAGGGCCACCGACAGAGGCAGACTACAGAAGAGGTAACCTTGACAATTTTCAATTTATCCTTGAGACATCTTGATGAATTTAAGATTTCTATCCTGTACAAGGGTATCTTGTACCACTAACTAAGCAAAAAGCTTTCCAGTGGAAAATGAAACAGTTTTGGTTTGATAGGTTAAGGCTTTTAAATCTTTTAAGTGAGATACCTTAAAACTAGTAGAGACACAGACTTGATTTGAGAATCTGGAGCAACCTTGACCTGACGTATAAAGTCATTTATACGCAATCTACATAAGGAAAGTGAATAATTCATAAAGGATCCTTGGACCCTATCGCCTAATATTACCAGCTTGGGAGGCATGCTTTACAGAAATTTGACAACAACTGGCTACAACTCAATTACAATACAGCCAGCGGACAATGGAGGAAATAATGTAATACACTATATAAACATTAGTGTTATGAGATATTACAATTATGGGACAATAAAACAATAAAACACAAATGGATAAGGATCCAAGCATGGAATTTGCCTTGACCATCCATGAAACATTGGATAGTGGACTACAGAGATGGGTGATTTCCCAAACATTATATGACTGATGAAAATAAACAACATTGTCCTGTCCTGTATAAATTACCTAAAATGCACAAGAATCTCTCCCACCCACCTGGATGCACTAATGCAATAAGGGCTTATTGGAGCCTTTCGCTAAATTGCTGGATTCAGTTTTTAAAGGTCCAGTAATGGCACTAAATAACTGTGTAAGGGATGCCACTGATGTCATTGACAGACCAAGTTATATGAATCCCACAATTAAGGGGACCCTCTTGGTAACAATGGATGTAAGCAGCATGTACACAGTTATCCCCTATGAGAAAGGAATTGAGGCCATGAGGAAAGTTCTGACTGAGACCTATGAATTTGTAAGGCATCCAATTAATTTTAGCTTGGAACTGTTAAGACTAACACTATATCCAAACTATTTCAGGTGTAAAAAGAAATATAGGAATAGCTGGACAGAAAAAACTGACCTTATAGAGTGGAAAAAATGATAACAGATAGAGGCTAAATGTTAGGGATACTCCCTGCGCAATAGGTAGGATGAGAAAGCGTGCAAATCCACAAAATATCTCAACTGGTATAGCTAAGCTCCCATAATAGCTTTATATAATATAAGTGAAAGGCAGAATTTGGTTAAATCCCAAACATACCAGGAGATGTATTGTGGGAGAAGCAGATAACCATGAACTGGTGTACTATTCAATAGAATGCACCGTGACTCTTAAGTGTTCACATAATTTATAAAAACCTTCAAGAGGTATAGTCTAGAAAAAGTGCTGCCTTAAGCTAAAAGCAAGGGGGCACATCAACTAAGTGGTGAGTTGAAAATAAAACAGAAAAGGTAGAAATAGGATGCTCTAAAAATATTACATCCAAGTATGATCAAAATATAAACATGATCTAAATAAATAAATGAGCAATAAAAACACAGTTCATAAAAAGTATGTGAGAAAAAGCAGTCTTTGAAATATCTATATAGACAGAATTGGTGTCTAATGATGACCAATCACCAAAAGTACAATACAAAACAGAGAGTGTATACAATAAAACCAATGTGAACAAGTGTGGTAGCCAAAATGCTACAAGCCACCTGAGTGGGAAAACCCCTCACACCACTCAAAATAACATAATTAATACATACAATAGGTGGAAAATCACACTTCTGGAGAATAAACGTGGAGCCAAGTATATGTGGCTCTCACTCGAAGCGCCTTGGGACTTTTTATGGAAGGATGTCCCTCTCCTAGCTGGATCACTGGTCCCACTTGATCTCCAGGATAGTTAAAAGCTGGATAGGTATGCCCGGTTGTGTGGTAAAAACAAAAGGGTTCCACTCTCCAATACTTGGTGTAAAAAGATGGCATAAACAGCCAAAAATATTTATTCAAACAATATCGATAAAATCACAATAAAAATAAAGAAAACGTTAATATTAAAATCACAATAATGCGAAATATATCCAGCTATTGGATGCAGGATAGAATAATAGCCCAATGGCTAAGAGTCAAGTCCGAAACGCGTTTCGCCCCTTTCAGGGGCTTTTTCAATCGGTATAAAAGTTCAAACTTCTTTTCGGCGGCTTTTTCTCCAATGCCGGCTTTTCACTTCCGGGTTTCGACGTGTTCTGCCGTGGAACGCACCTTTGCGTTCCAATTCACTTCCTGGTTCGACGTTCCTCTTACTTGGAACGCATCGTTGCGTTCCACTCCGTCCCCTCTGGCATTTCCGGATTTCTAATATCGATCTTCTCTCACATATTAATACAGTTTTTCGGAAAACCAGTCTGTTTTTTTTCACGGCTTAAAGCCATATTATTTTCATGTGAAAAGTCAATAAATAAATATAATGGAAAAGTCCTGAAAGTGCTTAATGTGTGGAAAGAATATTATAAAATCACATACATATGCTGTATATATATACACCTAGATCAATAAATGGCTGACAACATCTCAACTTTTCAGAGACTTAATTCTAGATGGTAAATAGTACTTATACTGAAAATTAAAAAAGGCAGTGAGAATAATCAATAAAATCTGATGGTAAAAATAATGGTCAATGATTTCCTCTTGTTAAAACTAATGTATGTCCGCATGCAATATAAAACCTTATTTTCCCATGCATCTAAAAGAAGTGGCACACCTCAAAATCTGAATTTAACCCGTGTGGTGCAAGGGTGTTAAAATTGTATATAAATTGCATTTCTTCTTTTCCTATTTTTTTGTTAAAATCGCCCCCTCTCCAATCCCTTTTGACTATTTTTAACGGACAAAAGAACAAATTCTCGGGATTTTTCTGGTGGTACTTCTTGAAATGGTTAGACACACTATGTGTTTCCACTCCATTCTTTATATTTCGTATATGTTCTGAGATTCTTGTATTTACACACCTTATAGTTCTTCCAATGTATAACAGATTACAGGGGCATTTTAATGCATAGATCACTCCTTTTGAAAAGCAGGTTAATTGATCTCTAATGTTGAAATCTTTATTTATATACTCTTTCAGATTAATTAAGTGTCTTTTTTTGCTTTTGGTGGTTCTGCATGCGAGGCATGTTCCGCATCCATAAAAGCCTTTATTTAGATTTAAAAAATGTGTGCTCTTACTTGGGCCATTGCTGCTATGGACAAGGGTTCTTTTAAGGTTAGTCGCACCTCTATATATTATATTCGGGCGAATGGGTAAGATGTCTTTCAAAATGGGATCTTCTTGTAAAACATGCCAATATCTCTTTATGGCTCTATTTATACTTCTATGATTACCATTAAAATTACAGATAAAAGGGATTTCTTTGGAGTACGCTTGTTGATTCAACTTTGGTTTATAAGTTAGAAGTTCTTTCCTCACTATTCTTTTGACATCCTCTATGTCTTTCTCTAATGCTTCTTTCTCATAGCCTTTTTCTTCAAACTGCGTTTTTATTCTATCTGCCTGTATTAGAAAGTCATCCTCATTGGTACAATTTCGCCTAATTCTGAGGAATTGCCCTTTTGGTGCGTTGTTCAACCAAGGTCTATGATGACAACTCGATTTTTCTATGTACCCATTGGCATCTACTTCTTTAAAATAATTTTTGGTTTTAATCTGGGCGTCTTCAATAAAAATTTGTAAATCTAAAAATTGTATCTCTGTCTGGCTGTGCGTTGTAGTTAGTAGAATTCCCCATTCGTTATCATTGAGATATAAAAGAAATTGTTCTAAGAGCTCTGTGGGGCCATCCCAGATGAACAAAATATCATCGATATATCGATGATGGGACACCAAATTCGACACCCAGGGGTGGCAGGAAAAGATGTAATGTTCCTCCCAATATGCCATAAAAAGATTCGCATAGCTGGGTGCGAATTTGGTGCCCATCGCTGTGCCCCGTACTTGAAGGTAAAAGGTGTCGTTGTGCCAAAAAAAATTATTAGTTAAAATAAGGTGGATTCCTTCAATAATAAAATCTATTTGTTCTCTTTTAAAATCCGCTTTTGTTAAAAAATATTCAACTGCTTCTATACCTTTCTCGTGTGGAATAACCGTATATAATGATGTCACGTCGCTTGTGACAAGACAATACCTGTCTTTCCATCGTGTTGATTCTAAAATCTGTAAAGTATGGATAGTATCCTTAAGATGGGCTTTTGTTCTAGTGACTATAGGTTGTAGTAATATGTCGATATATTCAGAAATTCTCGAAGATATTGAATCGATCCCAGAAATTATTGGGCGGCCTGGGGGGTTCACCGGATTCTTGTGCACCTTCGGTAAATAATAAAAAACAGGAATTTTTGGATGAGCCATTGTTAGGTACTTGCCTTCTTTTTCTGTGAGGATGTCCATATCTATTCCTTTTTTGATATATTTATCAAATAGTTCTTTTACTTTTTCGGTAGGATTAGACTTGAGTTTTTTGTAAGTTGTAGCGTCTGATAGGATTCTCTCGGATTCCTTCATATATTCCGCTTTGGATAGTACCACTACCCCCCCCCCCCCTTTATCCGCTGGTTTTATCACCAGCTCTTTATTTTTTTGTAGGTTATCCAAAATTTTCTTTTCTTTTATTGACATATTGTGTTGGAATTTATTTAGTTTTTTAATTTTGTTGATTTCTCCCATCACCATGGTTTCAAAGGTTTTCATCTTATCCGAGGTCATATGTTTCGGATAGAAAGTAGATTTATCCTTCAATTGTGTTTGTGTATACCCAGTGCTCCTATCTATTCCTTCTAAATTATTGGTGGTGTTTTCTTTTTCATTAAAAAACTTTTTTAGGCACAAACTTCTCATGAATTTATTCATGTCTATAAAGAAGTTGAATTTGTTAATTTCCGCAGTTGGGGCAAACTTAAGTCCTTTTTTCAGGACTTGCATTTCCCCTTCTGACAATGGGCTACCAGTGAGGTTAAAAACACCACTGGGGTCTAGATTCGTCCTCTCTTTTCTTTGTTGCCCCCTGTTCCTTCCTCTAAGTCTTTCTCCCTTGATCTCTTTTGTTTGCCTGGAGATTCCCATAATATGGGATTCTCCTGCCATTTGAGATTTTCTATTGTCGGATCCTTCTGAAAAACCAGTGGGCATTCTTGTCGTCTCTTATTCTGCCGTTGTTCCAGAGGGGGTTCTCTTGTATCTCTGCATCTTTCATAAGGAGCGTCCACTCTTCTTTCTTCCTCTTCTTGTCCTTGCTGTTGATACTTCCTACCTTTGTTGGCTTGTTGGGGACTATTGCTTCTACCCCTACTCTTCCTTTCTTTCCTTCTCCAATCGGTCGGTAATTGTCTCTCTCTTCTATATTTCTGACAATTCTGCGATTTCTGAGGGGATTCCTCCTGTATTCTCTGCCGTCCCTCTTTTACGACATCTCTATAGCTTCTACTAGGGTGGTAGTGCGTGGAGGTTGATGCTTTTTGGGATTGATAGTACGTGGAGGTTGATGCTTTTTGGGACTGGTGATGTTCTTCACTGTTCTTTTTATTATATTGGCTATTTATTCCTTGTTCAGTCCCTTTCTTTACGAATTTTTCATCTATGAATTGTTTATTCTGCCTATTCGGTCCCTGCTGGGTTCTATGATCCCTATTATATCTGGGGGCAATCTGATTTGAGTAGGAGTTCTCATTCATCCTACTACTGTAGTTACTTCCATTCTTTTTTCTCTTAGGAAACCTGATATTGCCTGTTCTATAATCATTAGTATCTCTCAGATATTTTTTTCTTTTTATGGCAACTGTATCTTTCTCTACTTTTTCTACTTTTATTTTGATGTCTTTTACAGTTTTATTGAAGATTTCTGGGCTAGAGGTATCGCTCAATTTTTGTTTCCACATATTAATTTCCTCGTCTATTTGTAACAAAGTTTCCTCTCTTCTAGAAACTATGTAACCGATTACACTGAAGGAAAAGCCCTCAAGTAGTTTATTCCATCCTAGCATAAAACTTTCATTTTCCTTATCAAACGTAGGGTCTTTCTCAAACCTCAACCCCCTCGGGGTGATTTGCTCCTTCACATATTTTTTTAGGGTTGCTACTTCCCATTTAATTTTCATCTCCCTTATAAGGGACTTTTCTAGATTGATTTTACATCTGTCAGAATCAATATAGTCTGTGTTGGGGGTAGCCCCTTCGCCTTCAGAAAACATGTGGTCTATATTATTAACTGTATAGTTTCTGTCTTCTAAAAATGACATTATTGGTCCCAAAATTGTATACAGAGGGGAATTAAAATAGTACAATACAAAACAGAGAGTGTATACAATAAAACCAATGTGAACAAGTGTGGTAGCCAAAATGCTACAAGCCACCTGAGTGGGAAAACCCCTCACACCACTCAAAATAACATAATTAATACATACAATAGGTGGAAAATCACACTTCTGGAGAATAAACGTGGAGCCAAGTATATGTGGCTCTCACTCGAAGCGCCTTGGGACTTTTTATGGAAGGATGTCCCTCTCCTAGCTGGATCACTGGTCCCACTTGATCTCCAGGATAGTTAAAAGCTGGATAGGTATGCCCGGTTGTGTGGTAAAAACAAAAGGGTTCCACTCTCCAATACTTGGTGTAAAAAGATGGCATAAACAGCCAAAAATATTTATTCAAACAATATCGATAAAATCACAATAAAAATAAAGAAAACGTTAATATTAAAATCACAATAATGCGAAATATATCCAGCTATTGGATGCAGGATAGAATAATAGCCCAATGGCTAAGAGTCAAGTCCGAAACGCGTTTCGCCCCTTTCAGGGGCTTTTTCAATCGGTATAAAAGTTCAAACTTCTTTTCGGCGGCTTTTTCTCCAATGCCGGCTTTTCACTTCCGGGTTTCGACGTGTTCTGCCGTGGAACGCACCTTTGCGTTCCAATTCACTTCCTGGTTCGACGTTCCTCTTACTTGGAACGCATCGTTGCGTTCCACTCCGTCCCCTCTGGCATTTCCGGATTTCTAATATCGATCTTCTCTCACATATTAATACAGTTTTTCGGAAAACCAGTCTGTTTTTTTTCACGGCTTAAAGCCATATTATTTTCATGTGAAAAGTCAATAAATAAATATAATGGAAAAGTCCTGAAAGTGCTTAATGTGTGGAAAGAATATTATAAAATCACATACATATGCTGTATATATATACACCTAGATCAATAAATGGCTGACAACATCTCAACTTTTCAGAGACTTAATTCTAGATGGTAAATAGTACTTATACTGAAAATTAAAAAAGGCAGTGAGAATAATCAATAAAATCTGATGGTAAAAATAATGGTCAATGATTTCCTCTTGTTAAAACTAATGTATGTCCGCATGCAATATAAAACCTTATTTTCCCATGCATCTAAAAGAAGTGGCACACCTCAAAATCTGAATTTAACCCGTGTGGTGCAAGGGTGTTAAAATTGTATATAAATTGCATTTCTTCTTTTCCTATTTTTTTGTTAAAATCGCCCCCTCTCCAATCCCTTTTGACTATTTTTAACGGACAAAAGAACAAATTCTCGGGATTTTTCTGGTGGTACTTCTTGAAATGGTTAGACACACTATGTGTTTCCACTCCATTCTTTATATTTCGTATATGTTCTGAGATTCTTGTATTTACACACCTTATAGTTCTTCCAATGTATAACAGATTACAGGGGCATTTTAATGCATAGATCACTCCTTTTGAAAAGCAGGTTAATTGATCTCTAATGTTGAAATCTTTATTTATATACTCTTTCAGATTAATTAAGTGTCTTTTTTTGCTTTTGGTGGTTCTGCATGCGAGGCATGTTCCGCATCCATAAAAGCCTTTATTTAGATTTAAAAAATGTGTGCTCTTACTTGGGCCATTGCTGCTATGGACAAGGGTTCTTTTAAGGTTAGTCGCACCTCTATATATTATATTCGGGCGAATGGGTAAGATGTCTTTCAAAATGGGATCTTCTTGTAAAACATGCCAATATCTCTTTATGGCTCTATTTATACTTCTATGATTACCATTAAAATTACAGATAAAAGGGATTTCTTTGGAGTACGCTTGTTGATTCAACTTTGGTTTATAAGTTAGAAGTTCTTTCCTCACTATTCTTTTGACATCCTCTATGTCTTTCTCTAATGCTTCTTTCTCATAGCCTTTTTCTTCAAACTGCGTTTTTATTCTATCTGCCTGTATTAGAAAGTCATCCTCATTGGTACAATTTCGCCTAATTCTGAGGAATTGCCCTTTTGGTGCGTTGTTCAACCAAGGTCTATGATGACAACTCGATTTTTCTATGTACCCATTGGCATCTACTTCTTTAAAATAATTTTTGGTTTTAATCTGGGCGTCTTCAATAAAAATTTGTAAATCTAAAAATTGTATCTCTGTCTGGCTGTGCGTTGTAGTTAGTAGAATTCCCCATTCGTTATCATTGAGATATAAAAGAAATTGTTCTAAGAGCTCTGTGGGGCCATCCCAGATGAACAAAATATCATCGATATATCGATGATGGGACACCAAATTCGACACCCAGGGGTGGCAGGAAAAGATGTAATGTTCCTCCCAATATGCCATAAAAAGATTCGCATAGCTGGGTGCGAATTTGGTGCCCATCGCTGTGCCCCGTACTTGAAGGTAAAAGGTGTCGTTGTGCCAAAAAAAATTATTAGTTAAAATAAGGTGGATTCCTTCAATAATAAAATCTATTTGTTCTCTTTTAAAATCCGCTTTTGTTAAAAAATATTCAACTGCTTCTATACCTTTCTCGTGTGGAATAACCGTATATAATGATGTCACGTCGCTTGTGACAAGACAATACCTGTCTTTCCATCGTGTTGATTCTAAAATCTGTAAAGTATGGATAGTATCCTTAAGATGGGCTTTTGTTCTAGTGACTATAGGTTGTAGTAATATGTCGATATATTCAGAAATTCTCGAAGATATTGAATCGATCCCAGAAATTATTGGGCGGCCTGGGGGGTTCACCGGATTCTTGTGCACCTTCGGTAAATAATAAAAAACAGGAATTTTTGGATGAGCCATTGTTAGGTACTTGCCTTCTTTTTCTGTGAGGATGTCCATATCTATTCCTTTTTTGATATATTTATCAAATAGTTCTTTTACTTTTTCGGTAGGATTAGACTTGAGTTTTTTGTAAGTTGTAGCGTCTGATAGGATTCTCTCGGATTCCTTCATATATTCCGCTTTGGATAGTACCACTACCCCCCCCCCCCCCCCCTTTATCCGCTGGTTTTATCACCAGCTCTTTATTTTTTTGTAGGTTATCCAAAATTTTCTTTTCTTTTATTGACATATTGTGTTGGAATTTATTTAGTTTTTTAATTTTGTTGATTTCTCCCATCACCATGGTTTCAAAGGTTTTCATCTTATCCGAGGTCATATGTTTCGGATAGAAAGTAGATTTATCCTTCAATTGTGTTTGTGTATACCCAGTGCTCCTATCTATTCCTTCTAAATTATTGGTGGTGTTTTCTTTTTCATTAAAAAACTTTTTTAGGCACAAACTTCTCATGAATTTATTCATGTCTATAAAGAAGTTGAATTTGTTAATTTCCGCAGTTGGGGCAAACTTAAGTCCTTTTTTCAGGACTTGCATTTCCCCTTCTGACAATGGGCTACCAGTGAGGTTAAAAACACCACTGGGGTCTAGATTCGTCCTCTCTTTTCTTTGTTGCCCCCTGTTCCTTCCTCTAAGTCTTTCTCCCTTGATCTCTTTTGTTTGCCTGGAGATTCCCATAATATGGGATTCTCCTGCCATTTGAGATTTTCTATTGTCGGATCCTTCTGAAAAACCAGTGGGCATTCTTGTCGTCTCTTATTCTGCCGTTGTTCCAGAGGGGGTTCTCTTGTATCTCTGCATCTTTCATAAGGAGCGTCCACTCTTCTTTCTTCCTCTTCTTGTCCTTGCTGTTGATACTTCCTACCTTTGTTGGCTTGTTGGGGACTATTGCTTCTACCCCTACTCTTCCTTTCTTTCCTTCTCCAATCGGTCGGTAATTGTCTCTCTCTTCTATATTTCTGACAATTCTGCGATTTCTGAGGGGATTCCTCCTGTATTCTCTGCCGTCCCTCTTTTACGACATCTCTATAGCTTCTACTAGGGTGGTAGTGCGTGGAGGTTGATGCTTTTTGGGATTGATAGTACGTGGAGGTTGATGCTTTTTGGGACTGGTGATGTTCTTCACTGTTCTTTTTATTATATTGGCTATTTATTCCTTGTTCAGTCCCTTTCTTTACGAATTTTTCATCTATGAATTGTATATTCTGCCTATTCGGTCCCTGCTGTGTTCTATGATCCCTATTATATCTGGGGGCAATCTGATTTGAGTAGGAGTTCTCATTCATCCTACTACTGTAGTTACTTCCATTCTTTTTTCTCTTAGGAAACCTGATATTGCCTGTTCTATAATCATTAGTATCTCTCAGATATTTTTTTCTTTTTATGGCAACTGTATCTTTCTCTACTTTTTCTACTTTTATTTTGATGTCTTTTACAGTTTTATTGAAGATTTCTGGGCTAGAGGTATCGCTCAATTTTTGTTTCCACATATTAATTTCCTCGTCTATTTGTAACAAAGTTTCCTCTCTTCTAGAAACTATGTAACCGATTACACTGAAGGAAAAGCCCTCAAGTAGTTTATTCCATCCTAGCATAAAACTTTCATTTTCCTTATCAAACGTAGGGTCTTTCTCAAACCTCAACCCCCTCGGGGTGATTTGCTCCTTCACATATTTTTTTAGGGTTGCTACTTCCCATTTAATTTTCATCTCCCTTATAAGGGACTTTTCTAGATTGATTTTACATCTGTCAGAATCAATATAGTCTGTGTTGGGGGTAGCCCCTTCGCCTTCAGAAAACATGTGGTCTATATTATTAACTGTATAGTTTCTGTCTTCTAAAAATGACATTATTGGTCCCAAAATTGTATACAGAGGGGAATTAAAATAGTACAATACAAAACAGAGAGTGTATACAATAAAACCAATGTGAACAAGTGTGGTAGCCAAAATGCTACAAGCCACCTGAGTGGGAAAACCCCTCACACCACTCAAAATAACATAATTAATACATACAATAGGTGGAAAATCACACTTCTGGAGAATAAACGTGGAGCCAAGTATATGTGGCTCTCACTCGAAGCGCCTTGGGACTTTTTATGGAAGGATGTCCCTCTCCTAGCTGGATCACTGGTCCCACTTGATCTCCAGGATAGTTAAAAGCTGGATAGGTATGCCCGGTTGTGTGGTAAAAACAAAAGGGTTCCACTCTCCAATACTTGGTGTAAAAAGATGGCATAAACAGCCAAAAATATTTATTCAAACAATATCGATAAAATCACAATAAAAATAAAGAAAACGTTAATATTAAAATCACAATAATGCGAAATATATCCAGCTATTGGATGCAGGATAGAATAATAGCCCAATGGCTAAGAGTCAAGTCCGAAACGCGTTTCGCCCCTTTCAGGGGCTTTTTCAATCGGTATAAAAGTTCAAACTTCTTTTCGGCGGCTTTTTCTCCAATGCCGGCTTTTCACTTCCGGGTTTCGACGTGTTCTGCCGTGGAACGCACCTTTGCGTTCCAATTCACTTCCTGGTTCGACGTTCCTCTTACTTGGAACGCATCGTTGCGTTCCACTCCGTCCCCTCTGGCATTTCCGGATTTCTAATATCGATCTTCTCTCACATATTAATACAGTTTTTCGGAAAACCAGTCTGTTTTTTTTCACGGCTTAAAGCCATATTATTTTCATGTGAAAAGTCAATAAATAAATATAATGGAAAAGTCCTGAAAGTGCTTAATGTGTGGAAAGAATATTATAAAATCACATACATATGCTGTATATATATACACCTAGATCAATAAATGGCTGACAACATCTCAACTTTTCAGAGACTTAATTCTAGATGGTAAATAGTACTTATACTGAAAATTAAAAAAGGCAGTGAGAATAATCAATAAAATCTGATGGTAAAAATAATGGTCAATGATTTCCTCTTGTTAAAACTAATGTATGTCCGCATGCAATATAAAACCTTATTTTCCCATGCATCTAAAAGAAGTGGCACACCTCAAAATCTGAATTTAACCCGTGTGGTGCAAGGGTGTTAAAATTGTATATAAATTGCATTTCTTCTTTTCCTATTTTTTTGTTAAAATCGCCCCCTCTCCAATCCCTTTTGACTATTTTTAACGGACAAAAGAACAAATTCTCGGGATTTTTCTGGTGGTACTTCTTGAAATGGTTAGACACACTATGTGTTTCCACTCCATTCTTTATATTTCGTATATGTTCTGAGATTCTTGTATTTACACACCTTATAGTTCTTCCAATGTATAACAGATTACAGGGGCATTTTAATGCATAGATCACTCCTTTTGAAAAGCAGGTTAATTGATCTCTAATGTTGAAATCTTTATTTATATACTCTTTCAGATTAATTAAGTGTCTTTTTTTGCTTTTGGTGGTTCTGCATGCGAGGCATGTTCCGCATCCATAAAAGCCTTTATTTAGATTTAAAAAATGTGTGCTCTTACTTGGGCCATTGCTGCTATGGACAAGGGTTCTTTTAAGGTTAGTCGCACCTCTATATATTATATTCGGGCGAATGGGTAAGATGTCTTTCAAAATGGGATCTTCTTGTAAAACATGCCAATATCTCTTTATGGCTCTATTTATACTTCTATGATTACCATTAAAATTACAGATAAAAGGGATTTCTTTGGAGTACGCTTGTTGATTCAACTTTGGTTTATAAGTTAGAAGTTCTTTCCTCACTATTCTTTTGACATCCTCTATGTCTTTCTCTAATGCTTCTTTCTCATAGCCTTTTTCTTCAAACTGCGTTTTTATTCTATCTGCCTGTATTAGAAAGTCATCCTCATTGGTACAATTTCGCCTAATTCTGAGGAATTGCCCTTTTGGTGCGTTGTTCAACCAAGGTCTATGATGACAACTCGATTTTTCTATGTACCCATTGGCATCTACTTCTTTAAAATAATTTTTGGTTTTAATCTGGGCGTCTTCAATAAAAATTTGTAAATCTAAAAATTGTATCTCTGTCTGGCTGTGCGTTGTAGTTAGTAGAATTCCCCATTCGTTATCATTGAGATATAAAAGAAATTGTTCTAAGAGCTCTGTGGGGCCATCCCAGATGAACAAAATATCATCGATATATCGATGATGGGACACCAAATTCGACACCCAGGGGTGGCAGGAAAAGATGTAATGTTCCTCCCAATATGCCATAAAAAGATTCGCATAGCTGGGTGCGAATTTGGTGCCCATCGCTGTGCCCCGTACTTGAAGGTAAAAGGTGTCGTTGTGCCAAAAAAAATTATTAGTTAAAATAAGGTGGATTCCTTCAATAATAAAATCTATTTGTTCTCTTTTAAATCCGCTTTTGTTAAAAAATATTCAACTGCTTATATACCTTTCTCGTGTGGAATAACCGTATATAATGATGTCACGTCGCTTGTGACAAGACAATACCTGTCTTTCCATCGTGTTGATTCTAAAATCTGTAAAGTATGGATAGTATCCTTAAGATGGGCTTTTGTTCTAGTGACCTTTTACCTTCAAGTACGGGGCACAGCGATGGGCACCAAATTCGCACCCAGCTATGCGAATCTTTTTATGGCATATTGGGAGGAACATTACATCTTTTCCTGCCACCCCTGGGTGTCGAATTTGGTGTCCCATCATCGATATATCGATGATATTTTGTTCATCTGGGATGGCCCCACAGAGCTCTTAGAACAATTTCTTTTATATCTCAATGATAACGAATGGGGAATTCTACTAACTACAACGCACAGCCAGACAGAGATACAATTTTTAGATTTACAAATTTTTATTGAAGACGCCCAGATTAAAACCAAAAATTATTTTAAAGAAGTAGATGCCAATGGGTACATAGAAAAATCGAGTTGTCATCATAGACCTTGGTTGAACAACGCACCAAAAGGGCAATTCCTCAGAATTAGGCGAAATTGTACCAATGAGGATGACTTTCTAATACAGGCAGATAGAATAAAAACGCAGTTTGAAGAAAAAGGCTATGAGAAAGAAGCATTAGAGAAAGACATAGAGGATGTCAAAAGAATAGTGAGGAAAGAACTTCTAACTTATAAACCAAAGTTGAATCAACAAGCGTACTCCAAAGAAATCCCTTTTATCTGTAATTTTAATGGTAATCATAGAAGTATAAATAGAGCCATAAAGAGATATTGGCATGTTTTACAAGAAGATCCCATTTTGAAAGACATCTTACCCATTCGCCCGAATATAATATATAGAGGTGCGACT
The DNA here is from genome assembly GCF_036172605.1 of Pelobates fuscus. Taxonomy (NCBI): domain Eukaryota; kingdom Metazoa; phylum Chordata; class Amphibia; order Anura; family Pelobatidae; genus Pelobates; species Pelobates fuscus. Next base: position 174,728,171 of record NC_086322.1, read on the forward strand.
AACCTTAAAAGAACCCTTGTCCATAGCAGCAATGGCCCAAGTAAGAGCACACATTTTTTAAATCTAAATAAAGGCTTTTATGGATGCGGAACATGCCTCGCATGCAGAACCACCAAAAGCAAAAAAAGACACTTAATTAATCTGAAAGAGTATATAAATAAAGATTTCAACATTAGAGATCAATTAACCTGCTTTTCAAAAGGAGTGATCTATGCATTAAAATGCCCCTGTAATCTGTTATACATTGGAAGAACTATAAGGTGTGTAAATACAAGAATCTCAGAACATATACGAAATATAAAGAATGGAGTGGAAACACATAGTGTGTCTAACCATTTCAAGAAGTACCACCAGAAAAATCCCGAGAATTTGTTCTTTTGTCCGTTAAAAATAGTCAAAAGGGATTGGAGAGGGGGCGATTTTAACAAAAAAATAGGAAAAGAAGAAATGCAATTTATATACAATTTTAACACCCTTGCACCACACGGGTTAAATTCAGATTTTGAGGTGTGCCACTTCTTTTAGATGCATGGGAAAATAAGGTTTTATATTGCATGCGGACATACATTAGTTTTAACAAGAGGAAATCATTGACCATTATTTTTACCATCAGATTTTATTGATTATTCTCACTGCCTTTTTTAATTTTCAGTATAAGTACTATTTACCATCTAGAATTAAGTCTCTGAAAAGTTGAGATGTTGTCAGCCATTTATTGATCTAGGTGTATATATATACAGCATATGTATGTGATTTTATAATATTCTTTCCACACATTAAGCACTTTCAGGACTTTTCCATTATATTTATTTATTGACTTTTCACATGAAAATAATATGGCTTTAAGCCGTGGAAAAAAAACAGACTGGTTTTCCGAAAAACCGTATTAATATGGGAGAGAAGATCGATATTAGAAATCCGGAAATGCCAGAGGGGACGGAGTGGAACGCAACGATGCGTTCCAAGTAAGAGGAACGTCGAACCAGGAAGTGAATTGGAACGCAAAGGTGCGTTCCACGGCAGAACACGTCGAAACCCGGAAGTGAAAAGCCGGCATTGGAGAAAAAGCCGCCGAAAAGAAGTTTGAACTTTTATACCGATTGAAAAAGCCCCTGAAAGGGGCGAAACGCGTTTCGGACTTGACTCTTAGCCATTGGGCTATTATTCTATCCTGCATCCAATAGCTGGATATATTTCGCATTATTGTGATTTTAATATAAACGTTTTCTTTATTTTTATTGTGATTTTATCGATATTGTTTGAATAAATATTTTTGGCTGTTTATGCCATCTTTTTACACCAAGTATTGGAGAGTGGAACCCTTTTGTTTTTACCACACAACCGGGCATACCTATCCAGCTTTTAACTATCCTGGAGATCAAGTGGGACCAGTGATCCAGCTAGGAGAGGGACATCCTTCCATAAAAAGTCCCAAGGCGCTTCGAGTGAGAGCCACATATACTTGGCTCCACGTTTATTCTCCAGAAGTGTGATTTTCCACCTATTGTATGTATTAATCACCAAAAGTACTTACAAGTCCGCCAATGAGTTGTTACAAACGTGAAACTAACTTGCGATATGTCCACAACGATCAATTCTACCAACCATGTTGATTGTCAAAGGTGCCTCAGTTGCACTATGAAGGGGTGTGGAACAATCTCTAGGTAGGTGGTACATGTTAAATTAACATTCACAGGAAATACCAGGACCCAAGGTTTTACAGCAACCACAACCTGCAAATAAAGAAAATAAGAGGAAAGAAAACATATGTGTGCATGCATTCTCTCTCTCTCCCCTCCATAATATATTTCTAATTATTACATTTCTAACCTGGTGAAGAAATAAAACATATCAGGTTGATGAAAATTACCATCAAACCCTACATGTCCTCCTACAATTCCTATTCATCCATATTGCTCATATATTTATATCCCTGTCTAAATTAGTAATATCTAATGATTCATATACTCTAAGTGCTAGTATTGATAGTATTATTTCAGCAACATTGAATACTGCTTATGATAACCATTTTCTATCCTTATATAAAAAAAAATGTGGTAAAATAAAGGCTGTGAAATACCTTGAGGCTGGAGCAAGTTGGTGTGGATGTGCTGAAACCGACGTAAGGGTAGGCCTGTAATAAAGAGGCCCCGCCGGTAGGATTGATTAAGTAAAAAAGGGGTGAGGTGGGTGGGGTGAACTGATCGCCACGGCAAAGGTAAGCAGGGGGGAGAAGTGTTTTATAGGAACGCTAACTTCTCCCACAAATACAGGCCTTTGGCCTTTAAACTTTTGGTCGGTAAAATAAAGGCCGTGAAATACCTTGAGGTTGTAGCAAGTCAGTGTAGATGTGCTGAAACCGACATAAGGTTATGCCTGTGATAAAGAGGGCAAAAGGGAATACAGAAAACACACTTTACTGCTTTACAATTATAACACAAGATTCTTAAATGCTTTCCTTTATTCTTTCTCTGGTTCTGGTATGTATCTATTAAACATGTGCAATTCGTTTCGTTCCGAATGTCAATTCGGAAAATTTCGGGCAATTTGGATACTTTAATTATTACATTAAAGTTTACAGACACTTCTGACTCCACTTATATGTATGTAAATACAGTTTAAGAGGAAGAGCATTAAAATGGAGACGTTGAAACCTCCCCCCCCCGGCCCCCACCCATGAACGGCGGGTGGGGACACTAAAGTAAAAAAAAGGGGGGACCTATGTTCTCTTCATTAACCTGTCAGAGCACTCTGATTGGATGGCTTAAACCAACCAACCAGAGTGCTCTGAGCCTATTTGCAGGGAGGGGCAAGGCTATATAAGTTTTTTGGTTTTTTCGGGTACCTAGTTAATGGTCCCGCCTCACTATTTTTTAGGGTGAGGGGGGTAGGTAGGGGTTAAATAATTTTTTGGGGAGGGGTTGACTAGGGGTTTGGGAACCCCTAGTCACCTGGGCGGGGGTTATATTTTTATTTAGGGCCCCCACCTGCCGCTCAGGGGTGGGGACCGTGGGGGGGAGGACAATAGGTCCCCCCCTTATTGGTCTTTAGGGCCCCCACCACTCAGGGATGGGAGCCGGGGGGGAGGACTATAGGTCCCCCCCTTATTCTAACTTAGGGCCCCCACCCGCCGCTCAGGGGTGGGGGCAGAGTGGTAGGACAATATGTTCCCCCCCTTATTCTAATTTAGGGCCCCACCCGCCGCTCAGGGGTTGGGGCCAGGGGGAGGACAATAGGTCCCCCCCTTATTTTACTTTAGGACCCCCACTTGCCGCTCCGTGGTGGGGGCTGGGGGGGAGGACAATAGATCCCCCCTTGAAGTAATTTAGGGCTCAGGGGTGGGGGCTGGGGGGAGGACAATAGCTCCACCCCTCTTTTTTACTTTAGGGCCCCAACCCACCACTCAGGGGTGGGGGCCGAGGGGAGGACAATTCTAAATGAGTGTCCAGGGCAAGAGGTTGGATCCCAACCTAATCTAATGCACAGAGTTCTTATATAGAACATGAACTTAGAGATAGTGAGAGGACCGCCTAGCAGTGTGAATAGTGGTGAGTTTAACGATGTGTCACTAACGTGGTGTAAATAAGTGTCCAGAACCTTAACCAGGCACCAGTGATTCTCAGTAGGGTAGAAGGGTACTTCCAGTGGATGGCTGGACTGCTTAGTTTTAGATTGACTTAGTGATAAGAAATAGTGATCATGCACCGTTTTAAGTCTTTTTTAGTGTACCTCAAATGTTGGTCTGATTGCGTTACTATTGTGAACTCCTTAGGTCTCAAAAATCCATAGCATGCAATATAAATAGCGGTTTTCAAGACCATATTAGCGTGTGGGTCGAAAGGTTGTATATCCAGCGTGTCTGATAATACCAGGGATTTCTTACCATCTATTAGAAGACGTTTCTTGGTAGTGTGGTGATCTGTTTTATTGACGCCTTTGAGTATGTTATTGATAGGTTAAGAAGATAGAAAAGGAGCATGGTTTGGCGATGTGGTCATAGTGTGATGTTGTACTCCTGTTAAATAGAGTTTGATTGTGTTGTAAGAAAATTTGAGGTGGCAAAATGCGGCAAAAGCTACCATGGTTGTTGGGTTCCTGAGACATACTGCAAGATACAAAATAACAATGTCTGATTAACATATCCCTGGTAATCTTATGTAGAACTGGCTTTCTAACTAGTGCCGAAGCGAAAAACTAGCTACCACGTGAAAGGTGAGGCCCTGCTAATTGCCAAGTAGCTGGAGAGAGGCCCTATATAGGATTTGGGCCGTGGGGCTCAAGTCACTGACGTTGTGGCAGGGTGTTGGCCTCTCGGTGACAGTAAAAATTTTTAAAAATGTGTGGCCATGACAGGTGAGGCCTTAACTATAAACCCGATAGGTGGGTAAATGCGAGGCTCTACGTAAGATTTGGACCGAGGGGCAAAAATCTCTGTGTTGAGAAGGGGAGTTGGCCTTGTGGGACCAGTATTAAGATTATAACTAAGGCCAGCACCTGAACCTGAAACAGCCAGTTCTCAGACCCTAAATGGGGGCCTGACAAAGGGAAGATACGAACGTAAGTATGTAACGTACCTAGCAACCACAAGTCCTTGCAACAAACCTATGAGACCAGAAAACCCACCTAATTACTAAACCGTGGGAGAGTACCTTAATTATAGCTGATTGTTAACACCTTGTGATTGAGCCCGAGCATGCTGCAATATATATATATATATATATATATATATATAGAAAATACTGTGTACCTTAACCCTGCTGGAATATTTAGATATAATTAGCACTTGTGATGATTGCTTATGATATATGTGTGGGTAGTAATAGAGAGAATGACAGGAGGAAGCTTGAATAAGAAAGGTCATGTGACTGAGCCCTGAGACCCACGGAACTGTGGACATAGCATGTTATCATATGTTATCGGATAGTGAAAGTATAGATATTATCGTATGATGGATTGGACGAGTAATGCCGTGGCCTAACAAAGCAAGGCGAAAATCATGCCCCCGTTCCCTACCACCCCTCCTTACAGGATGTAATGTGGGTCGAATTGAGGCCAATAGTAATATTATTAACAAAAGAGAGTGGAACTTAAGTTCAGGTAACCAAGGAAACGGCTGAACTGATCGCCACGGTAAGCAGGGGGGAGTAGTGATTTATAGGAATGCTAACTCCTCCCACAAATACAAAGATTTTATGCAAAGACCTCAGCATGATAAACCCTGCCCAGTCGTCTCTGTGTCTGGGACATAATTGAGTCAAGGACTGGTAAGTTAATTATCTCCCATTTACAGAGAGCCACACACAAAAAACACAAAAGTAGGATGTTCGTAGAGCCCCGGAAAACGAGGGTCTTAATGACCTGATTTTCACATCCTAAACCAGCCTTATTGGGTTCCAAAGAACCCCCCTGCTTGCTTGAACCCCATGGGGAGAAAGACGAAAAAACTAAAATGACTTTTTATGCAGACCTCTCTCTGGCAGCACTCTTGCGTGGCGTCGGTAACTAAGACCACTCATTTACCTGCTACAACAACACAAAATCTGCTACAGCTGGTGCCTTTCCCACTCACTGTCAGTCTTCCATGAGGACACAACTTATATTATGCAAGACCTCCGGGAAAGCCACAGCGATCCAACAACGCATGGGACTCCCCCAGAGCTCCCTCGGCGCCTAAACCTCAAAGACGGAACCCGATGGCAGCTGCTGAATTTATACCTAAAATGTCCACGGTAGACACTTATGCCACAGCCACAACCTTAAACCAACTTGGACTGCCTATTGCAAGCCCAGGTCGGGACTCCCATAATTGGGAAGTTTCTTCCCCTAAGTGTGCAAAAAGTTGAAATCCTCACTCACACATAGGGCAGGATATTAACCTCTCTTTTCAGCTATGTAACTATGTAACTATGTTTGTCACAGGAAATATGACTGCTTTAGTGTTTTTGGTCGATAAGATTCTGTAATTAGGCCCATCATAACTGTCAGCACCAGGCACACTGGGCTATTAATCTGGGCCTGACTTCAGTGAAAACATCTGAACATGTATGATACATTTTTATGCTACAGAGTCTCCATACATAGCATAAGAATTGTGGTTACATTCTATAAATTGTTCTTCGAAAGGAGGTATCTTAATATGGGGATAACCTTCTAATTTGTCCTAGCTAGCAAATGGTGGAGGCACTGCATCATGAAGAACAGATTCTTTCATCCCGTAAATTCAGTATAGGCTCTGATTTTGAGTTTGTGTCAAGTTGGACATGACCTCCAATAGGACCAGCCTTGCTATAGCAGTACATATCACAACATAACAAGAGTGTCGGCTATAATTTGTAAATTAATGCCTTGTCAAATCAAGGAAATGTTCCCGCTAGCATAAATATTCCACTTAACTGATTTGTATAATATTTCTAGATTCACAGAGTTGCAGTGGTAATATCAATTTAGCATTCTGAAACCCTCTTAGCATTCATCAAATATTTGATTTACATTTGATAATGATTTTACGACATTCATGAACATGAAGCTTACCCTCTAGCATGGTGCATACTCCTGTCTGTTTCATTATCACAATGGATTCAATCTCCCATGTAATTAAAATGTAAAATTTAATACACTGGGATAGGTATGAAAAATTAGTATAATTATTGTAGTTCTTTGTTTGGAGTGCTCTGTATCATGACTTGTTGATTTGCAAGTTGAATAAATATAGACTGGCACAGTGAAATAAAATATGAGATACATTATATATTATTGTTTTATTTTTTTAAATGACTGCCTGTCATTAAATATAGAATGATTAGTTAGTCTTGATAATGACATGGAAATATTAACTCATTACTATTAAATAGATGCAGCGATTGTTTACAAAATACAGACTTTGCACATAATCTTTTTTTAAAAGGCTGTTGCTAATACCATAGTAGTGTAAAGATGAAAAAAAAACAACTACAACAGCAACAATAATTCCATGTTATAAACTACATGTAATTGTATTTATTGCTTATTTCTTTCTATTTCTAAGCACTAAATTGACAATGCTTTTATAGTCATAAATAAGAAGTGGAAAGCACATGAAACATCAGAATAAAATGTAATTTTATGTGGGAATTTTACTGTTAACAACATAACATTCTTTCTAAAATTACCGTATATACTCGAGTATAAGCCGACCCGAATATAAGCCGAGGCCCCTAATTTTACCCCAAAAAACTGGGAAAACTTATTGACTCGAGTATAAGACTAGGGTGGGAAATGCAGCAGCTACTGGTAAATTTCTAAATAAAATTAGATCCTAAAAAAATTCTATTAATTGAATATTTATTTACAGTGTGTGTTTATAATGAAGGCAGTGTGTTTATAATGAATGCAGTGTGTGTATGTATGAATGCAGTGTGTGTATGTATGAATGCAGTGTGTATGAGTGCAGTGTGTGTATGAGTGCAGTGTGTGTGTATGAATGCAGTGTGTGTGTATGAATGTGGTGTGTGTATGAATGCAGTGTGTGTGTATGAGTGCAGTGTGTGTGTGTATGAATGCAGTGTGTGTGTATGAGTGCAGTGTGTGTATGAGTGCAGTGTGTGTGTGTATGAATGCAGTGTGTGTATGAGTGCAGTGTGTGTATGAGTGCAGCGTGTGTATGAGTGCAGTGTGTGTGTATATGAGTGCAGTGTGTGTATGAATGCAGAGTGTGTGTATGAATGCAGTGTGTGTATGAGTGCAGTGTGTGTGTATATGAGTGCAGTGTGTGTATGAGTGCAGTGTGTGTATGAGTGCAGTGTGTGTGTGTATGAGTGCAGTTTGTGTGTGTATGAATGCAGTGTGTGTGTGTATGAATGCAGTGTGTGTGTGTATGAGTACAGTGTGTGTATGAGTGCAGTGTGTGTGTATGAATGCAGTGTTTGTATGAGTGCAGTGTGTGTGTGTTGCAGAGCCTTGGTGGGGGGGGGGGCATTTTTATTATTATTTTTTTATTATTTTAATATTTTTTCTAATTATTATTTGTTATTATATTTAATTATTATTTTTATTTTATTTAATTATTTTTTTTATTATCATTTTTTTTATTTTATTATTATTTAAAAAAAAATCACCCCCCCTTCCTGCTTGATACATAGCAGGGATGGGGGCTCTCACTCCCTGGTGGTCCAGTGGATGGGCACTGTGTAGGAGGGGGGCTGGCAGGAAGCACTTACCTCTCCTGCAGCTCCTGTCAGCTCCCTCCTCCTCCACGCCGGTCCATTCAGCACCTCTGTCAGCTCACACTGTAAGTCTCGCGGCCGCACTATGACCCTGCGGCTCTCGCGAGACTTACACTGGGAGCTGACAGAGATGCTGAACGGACTGGCGCGGAGGAGAAGGGAGCTGACAGGAGCTGCAGGAGACGACCTGGCTGTTGGGGGAGGTGGCCGATCTCCCAACCCTGGGCTTCAAGCGGCCACAGGAAACTGCACGGCCCTGCCCCCCCTGGACCGGCGGGGGATATCCCGGTCCCTAAAGGGTGCGACCTCACCTCAGCAGGGCCAACAAGTCAGAGCAAAAACTCTGGAGCTGCATGGCCTCCAAAGATGGCGGATGACAAGCACCCCTCGCGAGCACATACAAATCCAAGGAGTGATCGGGAGATTGAGCCCATCGAGGCATCCTTTGAAAAGTTCTGGCAAGCATTCTGGCTCCGCCTGAAATGCCAGGCACACCGACTACCCACTCATGCGAAACACGAACTGCCATACCGTCGCAAGTCCTGCTCCACGCGGAAGCCAGCCCGACGCCCTCAAGCCCAGAGAAGCCCCCGGCTAACCGGAGCCCGACCCCGACGACACTCAAGAACACCTCTCCGAGTGCCAAAGCCCAACCCAGCCTCACAGCAGAAGCAGGAATCTCCCCAGCCACACTGCTCTCGAAGACTGGACCCAGCTGGAAACTGGGAGCGTTCGGTACCACAGCTCAAGAGGGGTCATCCACACTCCCATGCCTCACACCCGCAAAAGAACTTACCTCTAGGAGCACCATGGAGGCCTCATGACCAGGCTCACACAAAGCTCCACACTCAGCCCAACGACGCCCCCGGGCAGGTCACCCCCAAGATGGACAGGTCTGAACACCCGGTGGGCATAGGCTGAGGGGGATGAATTAAACGGCACACGGTGCTGGGCTCCAGCCTATTCGTTTGGCACCCGCAGGGACGTTATTACCACTGACAACAACCTACAGCCCAGATACCTACCTCGCAACATGTGTTCCTGCTGAACTGTGACCAACATACCACACCTTGTGTTGTGCCTACCTGCTAGTAGATACACTCAGCAAGCTTAATCAGTGACTAGCTGTATATTGTAGCATATATTCTCATGCCTTATATACCTGTACATGCCAGAATACGAATAGAGATAAGCATTGTGTAGTCCCAATGGCATTATGTACCTTAACTTTACACAACATGCAGACACCCACGCAGGGGGCAGTCGAGCAGGATACTACATAGCAGCCTGTATCATACATGGTCAACACATACCATAGACCTGAAACACGAAAACATGATTGCACACCATACTGACACTAACGTAGTTAATACAAAATTGTTAAACAATAATCGTTCTTGTTTTAATTACTTTTACACTGCAAGTATAATCGTCTACTTAAGCTGGTTAAAATTATAAAAATGTGCAAACTCTCATGCCACTACCTAATGTATGTTAACCCTGCAATACGCTGTTGTAGCGTCTGTTTGATATCTTGTACCCTCCTGCACAACAAAAATAAAGAATAAAAAATAAAAAAAATAAAAAATGGCACCATTAAGGGTTTGTGTGGTTTAAGCAGAAGGGGAATTTAGAATTTGGGTTATAGTGCTTAGGGTCAGGGCATGTTTTGGGTAAGGGGGGACATGTTTCAAGATGTTGAGGACTGTAACTCCCATGATTAATGTAAGTAGAGAACAGGGCATAGGTGGATCTATGTCCAGTGCAGCCGGTAAGGTCTCATAAGGGGCCCGATTGGGTGCTGTGGCTTTTGGCAGTGCACCCAGGCCCCTTTTATACCTGGAGTCAGTGCAACCTGTCACTTCCTCCCAACTTGCAAACACATGTGCTGGGAGGACAGAAGAACCACAGAGAGGGGAGGAGGGAGAGCACTACAGACAGCCTCAGTTTCCCATCAGAATCAGCCAACCTAGGGAAGCTACCTCACCCCTGCATACAAAAGGTATGGAAGCAGGCCGGTGGTTAACAATATGTAACTTGCGACTTGTGTATTTGCCAGTGTGTATATTTATGTGTATGTGTGTGTAGAAGTATGTGTGTGTTCAACTGTGTATCTATGTGTGTGCAGATTTGTGTTTGTATCTGTGTGTGTATGTGTAGGTATGTGTGTGTATCTATATGTGTGCATGTGTAGGTATATGTGTGTGTTTTTGTGTACATCTGTGTAGGTATGTGTGTGTGTCAGTGTGTGTATCTATGTGTGTGTGTGTGTGTGTGCCAGTGTGTTTAGGTGTCTTTGTAGGCATAGGTTTGTATCAGTGTGTATGTATGGGTATGTGTGTAGCTATATGTTTGTAGTTGTGTGTGTCAGTGTGAGTACATGTGTGTATCTGTGTGCTAGTGTGTATATGTGTCACTGTGTGTGGCTGCATATGTGTATATGTGCATACACACCAGCATTCAAACATCAACACTACATACAAACATACCCCTACAATCAAATGCCAACACTACATTCGATCAAACGCTGACAATACATGAAAACACACCCCTGTAAGTAAACCACTACTTTCAAGTGGCAACAGTACATAAAAACACACAACTGCATTCAAATGCACACAAAAAGATCCCCTGGGTTCACACAATCATACTCCATGCATGCTTAATTTCATACATACTAAAACTACTCACAAATAAAAACCTGCAGGGATGGGCAAATGGTAACTCCCCATCTGGCAATGCATAGTGGGAGATGCACAACAGATTATAATCTATATTTTGGTCACCCCTGTGCTAGGCGAGGCCCCACCAAATTTCTTGCGCCAAGGCCTTCATTACATATGTTCCACCACTAGAACAGGGCATATAGGGCAGAGTGCCCAGTGTCAATAATGTCAATAGAGTGGCCTTATCATGCACTAACCAAGCATGATGCCACAAGGCATCTATGCAAAAAATTACAGTGAATCGCAATACACACAATATTAACCCCTTCACGACCGCTGACGGTTCAGGACCGCCATCGGAAAAATCCCCTTGAGGACCGGTGACAGTCCTGAACCGTCATGACGGTATTATTTACCTGATCCTCGTCATTACCAGGGGGGATCAGCGGCCAGGGGGGACTGCCTGACAGCCCAGGCAGTCCCCCCTCAGCGAATTAGGACCCCGCACCCTTGTGATCGCTCTAACAGAGCAGTCACATGGCCGCAATAGGCGTCCGTGAATCTGCCTGCACAGGGACTGCCTGAACTGATGGTAAATATATATATTGACTTGCAGAGAGTCCCAGTAAGGAAGTATTTCCCAAGTAAGTGGATTAATATCATAAGAGCAAGCATCAGGCTGCTAGAGTAGGACCTGCCAAGAATGGGGTACATTGACGTTGTAGCAGGCTTATGCAATATGTGATTATATAATGTAATTAAACCACTTTCTGCTTATACCGGGGGTCTAGTAGCGTGGACACCCAGTACAGGTCGTTCTCCTTCAGCCTTTTTATACGAGGGTCCCTCAACAGGCACGACAGCATGAAAGACCTCATTTGCACAAGGCTGGATGCCGAGCTACTCATGTCCAGTTCCTCGTCCTCAGTGATCTCACTGAAGGTATGTTCTTCCCCCCAGCCACGTACAACACCACGGGTACCAGATAGGTGACAACGAGCACCCTGGGATGCCTGTTGTGGTTGGTCTTCCTCCTCCTCCTCAAAGCCACATTCCTCCTCTGACTCCTCTTCCTCACAATCCTCTTCCAGCGTTGCCGCAGGTCCAGCAAGCGATGCTGATAAGGCTGTTTCTGGTGGTGATGGTGACCACAACTCTTCCTCTTCACGCTCATCTACGGCCTGATCCAGCACTCTTCAAAGGACACGCTCCAGGAAGAAAACAGATGGTATGATGTCGCTGATGGTGCCTTTGGTGCGACTGACTAGGTTTGTCACCTCCTCAAAAGGACGCATGAGCCTACAGGCATTGCGCATGAATGTCCAGTAACGTGGCAAAAAAAATCCCAGCTCCGCAGAGGCTGTCCTAGCACCCCGGTCATACAAATACTCGTTAACGGCTTTTTCTTGTTGGAGCAGGCGGTCGAACGTTAGGAGTGTTGAATTCCACTGTGTCGGGCTGTCGCAAATCAAGCGCCTCTCTGGCATGTTTTTTTGCCGCTGGATATCTGAAAAGTGCGCCATGGCCTTGTAGGAACGCCTGAAATTGCCACACACCTTCCTGGCCTGCTTCAGGACGTCCTGTAAGCCTGGGTACTTATGCACAAAGCATTGTACGATCAGATTAAACACATGTGCCATGCACGGCACAGGTGTCAACTTGCCCAAATTCAATGCCGCCAACAAATTTGTTCCGTTGTCACAAACCACTTTGCCGATCTCCAGTTGGTGCGGAGTCAGCCACTGATCCACCTGTGCGTTCAGGGCGGACAGGAGTGCTGGTCCGGTGTGACTCTCTGCTTTCAGGCAAGTCAACCCCAAGACGGCGTGACACTGCCGTATCCGGGATGTGGAATAGTACCTGGGGAGCTGAGGGGGTGCCGTTGATGTGGAGCAAGATGCAGCAGCAGAAGAGGACTCAGCCGAGGAGGTTATGGAAGAGGATGGAGTAGGAGGAGTAGAGGAGGTGGCAGCAGGCCTGCCTGCAAGTCGTGGCGGTGTCACAAACTCCTCTGCAGAGCCACGCATTCCATGCTTGGCAGCCGTCAGCAGGTTTAACCAATGCGCAGTGTAGGTGATATACCTGCCCTGACCATGCTTTGCAGACCAGGTATCAGTGGTCAGATGGACCCTTGCCCCAACACTGTTTGCCAGACATGCCATTACTTCCTTTTGCACAATCGAGTACAGGTTGGGGATTGCCTTTTGTGCAAAGAAATTTGGTCCGGGTACCTTCCACTGTGGTGTCCCAATAGCTACAAATTTTTGGAATGCCTCAGACTCCACCAGCTTGTATGGTAAAAGCTGGCAGGCTAAGAGTTCAGACAAGCCAGCTGTCAGACGCTGGGCAAGGGGGTGACTTTGTGACATTAGCTTCTTACGCTCAAACATGTCCTTGACAGACACCTGACTGTGGGCAGATGAGCAGGAACTGCTCAAGGCTTGAGACGGAGTGGCGGATGGTTGAGAGGGGGCAATGAGGACAGCAGTGGTTGACGTGGCTGAAGATGCTGGACCAGGAGGAGGATGGCGGCTTTGAGTTTGTGTGCTGCTTGTACTCATGTGTTGATCCCATAGGCGTGTGTGATGTGCGATCATGTGCCTTCGCAAAGCAGTTGTACCTAGGTGGGTGTTGGACTTCCCACGACTCAGCTTCTTTTGGCACAGGTTGCAAATGGCATCGCTGTTGTCAGAGGCAGACATACAAAAAAATGCCACACTGCTGAGCTCTGCAATGACGTCATTCTGGTGGTGGCAACAGCATGCGTTGATTGGCGTGCTGTCTGGCTGACCCCGGGTGCCGATGCATGCTGTCTAACTGTGCCACTAGCTCCTTGCGACGACCTCCCCCTGCTTCCAACTCGTCTCCTCCTCCTCTCTGTCTCCCCATCTGAACTTTCCCCCTGTTCTTCTTCTCTTCTAGTGGGCACCCATGTGACATCCACGGACGCATTGTCATCATCAACCGCTTCACTCGTATCTGACAACTCAGCAAAGGAAGCAGCAGCGGGTACAACATCATCATCATCACACCGTACGTCCATGTGTGTAATGCTGCCTGACTGAGACATATCCCTGTTATCTACATCCTCTGGCAATAATGCTTGCGCATCACTCATTTCTACCAACTGATGTGTAAATAACTCCTCTGACATATCAAGTGAAGCGGCTTTGGTGCTAGTGTTGGTGGTGGCGGCAGGCGGGCGAGTGGTAACTTGAGAGGTGCCCGAAGCTAACCTGGAGGAGGATGGTGCATCAAGGTTCCGAGCGGAAGATGTAGAAGATTGGGTGTCCTGTGTTAGCCAGTCAACTATGTCCTCAGAACTTTTCGAGTTCAGGGTACGTGGCCTCTGAACACTGGGCATTATTCTAGGGCCAAAGGGAATCACAGCACCACGACCACGACGGCCCCTGCACGGGTGGCCTGCCTCTGCCTGTCATTTTTTTTGCGATTAGAGGTACTATGCGTGCAATCTACTGTGACAACAGATATGAGTGGCATTGTGCATTGGCAGAAGTTGGCAGAGTTGACGCTGTAGGCCTGACACACACGCTTGCAGACAACTAACTGCTATTCAATCTATTACAGTCAAAAATTTTATTTTATTTTTAAATGTACACTACTGTTACACCAGATATGAATTGCACTGGTGTGACACTGTGGCCTGGCAGGCCCTGAAATGCACACGTGTGAAGGAAACTAACTGCTATTATATTACAGTCAAAAAAGTTTTTTGTTTTTTTTAAATGCAAGCTATTGTGACACCAGATATGAGTGGTGGCACTGGGCAAGTGGGCACAGTATACGCTGTGAGCCTGACATACACTCTTGCAGACAACTAACTTCTATTCAATCTATTACAGTCAAAATTGCATTTTTTTTTTAAATGTACACTACTGTTACACCAGATATGAGTTGCACTGGTGTGACACGGTGCCCTGGCAGGCCCTGAAACGCACACACGTGAAGGAAACTGACTGCTATTATTTCACAGTCAAAAAATTGTTGTTTTTTTAAATGTATACTACTGTTACACCAGATATGAGTTGCACTGGTGTGACACTGTGCCCTGGCTAGCCCTGAAACGCACACGCGTGAAGGAAACTGACTGCTATTATTTCACAGTCAAAAAGTGTATTTTTTTTTTTTTTATTTACGCTACTGTTACACCAGATATGAGTTGCACTGGTGTGACACTGTACCCTGGCAGGCCCTGAAACGCACCCCTGTGAAGGAAATGGACTGCTATTATTTCACAGTCAAATTTCTAGTTTTTTTTTAAATGGAAACTACTGTTACACCAGATATGAGTTGCACTGGTGTGACACTGTGCCCTGGCTGGCCCTGAAACGCACACGCGTGAAGGAAACTGACTGCTATTATTTCACAGTCAAAAAAGTGTATTTTTTTTTTTTTAAATGTACACTACTGTTACACCAGATATGAGTTGCACTGGTGTGACACTGTGCCCTGGCAGGCCCTGAAACGCACACGCGTGAAGGAAACTGACTGCTATTATTTCACAGTCAAAAAGGTGTTGTTTTTTTTTAAATGTACACTACTGTTACACCAGATATGAGTTGCACTGGTGTGACACTGTGCCCTGGCAGGCCCTGAAACGCACACGTGTGATGGCAACGGACTGCTATTATTTCACATTCAAATTTCTAGTTTTTTTTTTTTAATGGAAACTACTGTTACACCAGATATGAGTTGCACTGGTGTGACACTGTGCCCTGGCTGGCCCTGAAACGCACACGTGTGAAGGAAACTGACGCTATTATTTCACAGTCAAATTTCTAGTTTTTTTTTTTAAATGTACACTACTGTTACACCAGATATGAGTTGCACTGGTGTGACACTGTACCCTGGCAGGCCCTGAAACGCACACGCGTGGAGGAAACTGACTACTATTATTTCACAGTCAAAAAAGTGTTGTTTTTTTTAAATGTACACAACTGTTACACCAGATATGAGTTGCACTGGTGTGACACTGTGCCCTGGCAGGCCCTGAAACGCAGACGTGTGAAGGAAACTGACTGCTATTATTTCACAGTCAAATTTCTAGTTTTTTTTTTAATGTACACTACTGTGACACCAGATATGAGTTGCACTGGTGTGACACTGTGCCTTGGCAGGCCCTGAAACGCACACGTGTGAAGGAAACTGACTGCTATTATATTACAGTCAAAAAAGTTTTTTTGTTTTTTTTTAAATGCAAGCTATTGTGACACCAGATATGAGTGGTGGCGCTGGGCAAGTGGGCACAGTATACGCTGTGAGCCTGAAACACACGCTGGCAGGCAGGCAACTGCAATTAGTTTACACAGGGAAAAAAAAAGCAGACTGATGTTCTAGCCCTAAAAAGGGCTTTTTGGGGTGCTGTCCTTACAGCAGAGATCAGATGAGTCCTTCAGGACTGTAGTGGACACGGAATACACTAGCCTAGCTATCAATTTCCATATTAAATCAGCAGCACACTGTCCCTCCTCTCACTAAGAATGCAGCTTCAGAATGAATCTAAAATGGATGCTGTCCAGGAGGTGGGAGGGTCTGGGAGGGAGGGTCTGCTGCTCATTGGCTGGAATGTGTCTGCTGACTATGAGGTAAAGGGTCAGAGTTTACTCAATGAGGACGAATAGGGCCCGGACCGAACATCGCATATGTTCGCCGTCCGTGGTGAACGCGAACAAGCTATGTTCACCAGGAACTATTCGCCAGCGAACCGTTCGGGACATCACTAATATATATATATATCCATTTACAAAATGACATAAATAATTTCATAAATATACACATAGACTTCAAATATCTAAATATGTATATATATTTAAATTCTATGTGCATTTTTATACAATATTTTTACATAATTAAGTAATTTTATTGTTTGCAATTTGAGGGACCTGCCTGACAACCCAGGCCGAACGTCCAGAGAATTTGGTTTGCTAGCACTGTATTTAACCCTGTAACTTTCCATAACATCCTAAAACCTGTACATGGGGGGTACTGTTTTACTCGGGAGACTTCTCTGAACACAAATATTAGTGTTTCAAAACAATAAAACATATCACAGGGTTGACATTGTCAATGAAAGTGCAATTTTTTGTATTGTTCATACAAAAACGGCTCTTTCACTGATGATATTGTTGTGATACGTTTTACTTTTTTGAAACACTAATATTTGTGTTCAGCAAAGTCTTCCATGTATAACAGTATCCCCCCAGTCCCTCATGTACAGGCTTTATAATGTTTTTGAAAGTTACAGGGTCAAATATAAGGGTCAAATATTTTTTCATTGAAAATTGCCAAGTTGGTTATGTTGCCTTTGAGCGCGAATGGTAGCCCAGGAATGAGAATTACCCCCTTAATGGCATACCATTTGCAAAAGAAGACAACCCAAGGTATTGCAAATGGGGTATGTTCAGTCTTTTTTAGTAGCCACTTGGTCACAAACACTGGCCAAAGTTAGCATTCATAATTGTTTTTTGCATTTTTAACACACAAACAAATATAAATGCTAACTTTGGCCAGTGTTTGTGCTTAAGTGGCTACTAAAAAAGATTGGACATACCCCATATGAATACCCTGGGTTGTCTACTTTAAAAAAATATGTACATGTGGAGTGTGATTCAGAGATTTATGACAGATAACAGTGTTACAATGTCACTATTGATACATTTTAAAAATATATACTTTGAAACAGCAATTTCCTACATGTACTTATAGCCCTATAGCTTGCAAAAAAAAGCAAGTAAACACTGGGTGTTTTTAAACTCAGGACAAAATTATGAATGTATTTAGCAGTTTTTTTCATTAGCTTTTGTAGATAAGTAAAAGATGTTTCAAGTAAAAGTCAAAATTTTTTTTTACATTTTTTAAATTTTTCACCATATTTTTTTTTTTTTTTTTTTTAAAGTAAATTATATGACATGATAGAAATAATGGTATGGAAAGAAAGCCTTTGTCCTGAAAAAAACAATATATAATTTGCATGGGAACAGTAAATGAGAGAGAAGAAAATTACAGCTAAACACAAACACCAAGAAGTGTTAAAACAGCCCTGGGCTAACACTTAATCTCTTAAGGACCAAACTTCTGGAATAAAAGGGAATCATGACATGTCACACATGTCATGTGTCCTTAAGGGGTTAAGCGGCTAAAAAAAACATGTATTCTATATTATACATATATTTAAGCACTAAAGCTTATCGATAAGCATAATTTCAGTATGGTTTCAGAATTCATTACTCTGTTGAAAAAGCTTTGGCCAAAGTGACCAAATACCCTACAACCCATTGCATTCATACTGTTTCTTTTGCTCTCATTTAAACGTTTTTACACATGATCATTTACACGTGCCACAACTGAAAATATTTTACAGAAATCAAAGAACCTCTTTGTAATCCAAGAACACTGACCGAGGCTATCTAAAGTACTAAGGATGCTCCTACATGTTTGGGATAATTTTTTAATTACTACAATTCTCAGATTAATCAGTTTTAGAATATTAGAGTATGATAGATCTCCTGATGACTATGATGAGAAATAGAAAACGTACGTGAATCTCCTTAGATAAGATTGCCTTATCCATGTTTTTCTGGAAACACATAACAACTAGGTTGATTGGCAGCACATGAAAAAGGCTGCCTGGTAGTATGTAGAATTTCTATGGTCCATGATTCCTAACTGATTTATCACCTGATTTAGAACCTGCAGCATCTGATTGCTACATACAACATGGCAGCACCTCTAAATCTTGTTCAATTTGTGTAAGTGGTATGAGCTATTGAAAACATGGTGGACATGGCATTTCTGTAAGGCAACAGATGTTAGGGTTCTAAGCAGAGTACCCAAGTTCTTCCACACTAATATTAACAAGTTGTTTCTGGACATTCCTTTTTAAACAGAATCATCATTCTAAAAACGGTAACTGCCATCAACAAACTGTCATCACAGGGTTTGAATTTTATTTTATGTTGTAGAATTAAGATGCTTCTTTAATGGAATCTCCACCAATTTTACAATTGGTACAATACCATCAGTCAAGTAGTTATATCTTGTCATGTGTATAACTCAGAATCCTTGTTGAACTAAACTGCTCGATTAAGAAACGTTATGCATACCCAAAAACATGTTTTCATTGCTTCATTGTCTGATTACAATGAGCTTTACACCACTCTATCAAAGACTTAGTATTGACCTGGTGATCTTTTGTGCAGAACCTTGGCTTATATTGCCTCCAAAGGCAGGTTGGCACTTGAAATGTTTCTATGTGGAAACCTATAACTGTCACATTTAAAGTTGCCTCAGTGTGAGCTGTTCTGTTGAGATGGCATGCCTGTGTTCCTGATTTTAAATATCTGTCAGATATAGATATAGCCACAATATACTAGCTCCCTGACTGGAAGGGCTGTCTACATACCTTTGGCAGTGTATATACACTTAAGCACTTTAGACAGACAGAATTAGCATTTTTTGTTAGTAACTAGATAATGTAATACAATATTTTGCTGTTTTTCTAGATACAACTTATATAAAGATGCAACTCATGCAAGAATTATTAGGATATTTTCATTAGAAATCTAATGGCAGATAATTTTTTATTACGATACTAATAATGTTTTACAACAGAAAAAGAGTTCTATGTTTAATAAGAAGGTCCTACCATTTCCATTGTCCACAAATATGCCTACAAGGTCAATTTTCTAAAAAGCCGTTTTTCATTTACAACCTCAATGGTTGTATTTAACATTTCTGTTTAATTCTAATTATAGTTTTTGTATCACAGCCATTATGCTAATGGCGTTATTCAGTAGTTTGTGATATTGCATTCATTATCACTGGTGAATTAAGCCTTAATTAACCCCTTAAGGACCAAACTTCTGGAATAAAAGGGAATCATGACGTGTCTCACACGTCATGTGTCCTTAAGGGGTTAAAGAAGTATTCCCATAGGCCTCATTTTGAAGTTAAGTAATTATTCATTTGGTTTTATACTAGCAATTAGGTTACATACTGTAGCACACATTATCGAGTTTCAATACTTCACTGACTATGGTTAACCCACCATGGTAAATAAACATCTAACAACTAACAATTCAGTGTCTTACATATAAAGTGCTGTAAAGATGTAGTATTTGGCTAACTCATGCAAAATAAAAAAAAGAGTTTTTTTGCGCTTGTTTATGCTTGTTACTGTCACCAGTTCTAATGTTTAAGGTCCCTAGAACCTAAAACAATGCAGTTTTTTTTTTATAATATTCTCAACACAACATAATTGTATTAAATCAATGTATTATGCTATGATATATTAAACGTAATATTTAAGGTTTTGTTTTTTTCATAGCAAATTTTTTATGGTCTTCTTATGAGCAAATTATCTATTGGTCACGGTGGGGGGTTTATTTATTTATTTATTTATTTATTTATTTATTTTGTACTGATTGGACTATTGAAATGTACTAAACTCAGGTAGTGATTCATTATTCTTTAGCTTCCTCCAAAATGTGTCAAAGAGGGCTTCCAGGCATTGGAAGGTTATCGATATCTCTCCTCCTAGATGTAGTATATTCGTGGTGTCCACCATCTTAGAGGTACCTCCAACTATAGTGTTAATAGTTGTGGTGTTGCCACGGCTCCTTGAAGCATCTTGGGAGCCATCAGGGAGGGGACCGGGATCACCCCCATCGTCCGCCCCTCTCTTCCTTAGCGCTAGCTAGGCCTCACTGCAGCTTGGCGTCTAGGGTGACCTAGGAGACTGCGGGACACATTCCCAGAACAGCCTGTCAGTTCACACATCAAAGATTATGTAGTATGGTTAAAAGTTATTCATAGATTAGCTAAATAAGTCAGACTGCACAGCATGTCTCAGGGAGCTCTCCAGAGACACGTCCAGTCGCCATGATAGTCAGGCCCGGTCCCCCTACCTCAGTACACGGAAACTACTTCCCAGCCATCTCATCGCATCCTGAGGCACCCAGCAGCTCTCACCAAGAGCATGAGACGCCTCCGACAGCGGAGGCCATGTCAATGCAACACAATACAAACAGGCTGCCGGCGAGTCCCAAAGCTGTATAACTCCAGAGTGAGCATTGCGAACAAGAAGAGAAACGGAGAGCCGGGAGAAAAGCTACTACACATCCAAGATCAGCCACTGCCACCACCAGCTCTGTGTCTGACAAGCCAAACTATGTGGGACTGTAAAATGCCTATGACTGGTATAGGCTGACTGCCAGGATGAGCCCCATTTTGCATGTTATATCACAGACAGCTGCGTATTTTACTAACATCCTAGCTATTATTTTTATTTGCATTTCTCTCCACTTATGTAGGTTTTTTAAAAATCTCTCCTAATCAGCAACTGAATTAATATATCTGAGGCGTAAATGCTAGTACTCATACAGGATGTCTGCAACCTGATACTATAGCTGTTTAGGGTGGTATACCTTATTGTTTTTCTACTCCCACTATGTCTGTCTATAACAATTACTCTCTTTTGTTTTACAGTCAGAATTAGACGTGTAAGATTAGCCTGTAATTACTTTAAAAAAAAATGTGCAGATCAACCTCATGCCATGATATTGTTTCTTATAATATGTCCGTTATTTGACCGCGTGATGTTGCTGTAGTGGCACTGCACGCTTGCTTTGTACTCATGTGCACAAATAAATAAAGATTGAAAAAATTTACTGAACTCTAGCCCTCCATAAAAAAATTACTTAATCCTTTACATCCCTTTGTCCCTTTCCAAATTTCTATGAAAACTAACCCGTTCTTATTAAGTGAGTTTATTCATGGGCCAGATAAAAATATTACACTGCTAAAAGAATCCAGTTTTAAATTGTTGATTTTCAAAACTAGAAAAGGAAGGGTTAATAAAACCATTTTTGTTTTATCAAGTTATACTTTGTAGTAATAATACGTTCAAACCTAGGAAATACTGTTTTCATAATATTACTTATAGAGCTATATGTGGCAAGTGGTGAAGTTTAAAGATGGTGGATCACTGTTCCCCCAAAATGTTGGGCTCTACCCACTTAACCCTGTTAGATGGCATGCCCTGTTCAAAGCCAGCATCTCTAGTTATCCAAAAGGGGGAAAATAGGAAAAGTAGAAATCATCATGACATTCATATTGCGTTCTAACACACAATAACAAGTAGTAAGTAGTCTCTTGGGGAGGGGGAGGGGGTTGGCGTGGGTGGGAGAGGTAGACTTACTCAGGTCAATTTACTATTAAAGCAAATGACTTACATTGCTTACACTTGGAAGCCAGATTAAAGATCCATGATATTCTAAAGCTTGAGAAGACCAAAAGAAGCACATGCACACGTCAAGACCCGGGTAAATATCAAACCACCTTAAAATCATTTGACAGGTAACTGATGCCATTGTATTGTTGGTACCATAACCCATGTAGCAGCTGTAGTAGTCAAGTCATGATGCTTGCAGTGTTTTTTTAAGAGTTGTAATAAAATGAAGAAAAGTTGCTCACTCTTGAGAATGCTTTAAGTGAAAACCTTGGACAGAAAATGTTAATCTATTTTGAATTTCTATTTGGCGTTCTATTTATGATTCTTTCTAAGTACTACCTGGATCGTGTACATTGCATGACAGTAATTCTTCTAATGGAAAAATGTCTTAGATAAGTGCTTAAGTTTTATATAAGCTTCATCATTGACCTAGGCGGCATCACAGACTTTAAGTCTCCACAATGCCTATTTCTGAAACACATATACACCTAATTACCATCTGATGGCCATTACTCCTATAATAGAGGATACTAAGGTTCTGACTCTTCTTTATCATCATCGTAAGCGTCCCAATATTTCTTATGAGTCTAACTGAAATACATTTAAATGTGTGTTTACCTTTGCTGGACTTACTATGCTTTAAATATGGAAACATTTCATTACCTGCAATTTTTATTGTAACCTTTTCTGACTAATTATTATGATTATTATTATTGTTCCACTGGTAACAATTGTTCAGAGATTTCTAAATGGCAGGAAGGAATGATTAATGTATTTTCCTACTTTTCCTTTATTGATAAAATTTATAGAAATGGTTCTAAAAAGGTTTCATCTGAAAAGGTATTGTATTTGTTCTGTATAGCTTGCTATGCGGTAAATCACCTGATGTGCCTCAATTACACTGCATCCATTTTCCTCCAACACTCATACGTTAGAAGCATTTAACAGCAAAGATTAATGGTGGCTCATACGGGATGGCTTGTATTAGCTGCTACACCGTTGAAATACCATTTTCAACATCTCTTGAAATGTGATTTGTGTGCAAGCAAAAAGTAATATTTCATTTTTTTTATACTTACGAAGAACTTGAAAGAAATAGAAGAACACAAAACTATTTTAAAATATTTTAGTGTTCTGGCAGCTGATAGAACACATACAGGTTTCCAATGTAAGTATCCATGCATCCATGGATATAAGCATAATGTATGTTCTATGCATCCTTCTTTAAATGATTCCTTGTGTGAGATACAAATCCCACCCTTGTAACAGCTAAAAATAGAAGCAGCCATATGTCTAAAAAAATGTAGAACATTTCTTGGTACGGTGCTATATGAGGAGCAATTACTGCAGCAACCAATAAAATGTGTCTGCTGTTTGTATGGAAGTTAGTGCTTTATACCAGAATCATTGCAGTTGTGATCTATCTATCTACTTATCTATCTATACATCTATATATCTATCTAGCTATATATCTACTTATCTATCTATATATCTATCTATCTACTTATCTATCTATCTACTTATCTATCTACTTATCTATCTATCGACTTATCTATCTATCTATCTATATATCTACGTATCTATATATCTCCTCATCTACGTATCTATATAACTCCTTATCTATATATCTCCTTATCTATCTATCTACTTATCTATCTACTTATCTATCTATCGACTTATCTATCTATCTATATATCTACGTATCTATATATCTCCTTATCTACGTATCTATATAACCCCTTATCTATATATATCCCCTTATCTACGTATCTATCTACTTATCTATCTATATATCTCCTTATCTATCTATATATCTACTTATCTCTCTATCTACGTATCCATCTATCTACTTATCTATCTATCTATTTACTTATCTATCTATCTACTTATCTATCATCTGTCTGTCTATCTATCTATACCAGTGGCATGCACAATGTTCTGCTGACCCAATTTTATCTTATTTTCTGCTTAAGTGGTCCAGAAATAAAAATTATTTTTTTTCTTCATTCACAAGTCTGCTGTTTTTAAATGATCTGGAATAGATTTAGGAGACATGATATAATATAATTGTGGGCTATGTTGTGTGATGCTATACTCATTGTTTTCATTTGTACTCTCCACTGGCATGTAATCCTTGCAAGGTTATCTTACATGCATCTCGTCACATCTGATACTTTGCAGAGAACCAATATATATCCTTATATCATGGTCCAATGCAAAACCAGCAAATACCCACTGTGCAGTGTGTGTGAATCCATATTATGTGGATGGATCCATTGTATATGTACAGTGCTTCTAATCCACGTATTACATTCCTGCTTGTTTGATCAACAGGATGTTCATTGTCTATTATACCTGGATCTTACTCTGACACTCAATGCTTTTGGTGTCGTTCAGTCGGCTTTAGCTGGTCTGATCAATCCATCATACAGTTGGTGCATCATTGTGTGCAGTGTTCTCCCAAAGCATTCTTTAGGTAACAGAGGGCTATGCAAGAATTGATAATGCTGCAAGGTGAGGTTTCTATTGTACCTCTGAAATACACAGGGTAATTCACTAATGTGAATTCAGGAATTCACAGTGAATTTTAAGGTCCAGGTAATTTTTTTTAAACTGGAAAAAGACTTAAAGTCAGCTATGTTTTCATTTTGACTGTGATGCTCTAAAATGTTAAATACCCGTTGAATTCACTTTGAATTCCCACACATTGAACTTGACTTCCAAAACCATATTAGGGTATTCATATTCAAATTGGTCATCTTCAGAAATACAATTACATGACACATAAATGTGAGCAATTGCATTGTTTTAAATTCATTAATTAATGTCCAAATGTAATCTTTGCAAATGTGATTGATCAGTTGATATTAAATTGAAAACTGAACTGTAAAATACTGTATATAATAGCTGACAAATTCCCCAATTCTGCATTATAAACATCTACATTTGTTATTGAAACAAGAATTCAATTTAGTTTTCAGCTTAACAGAACTCGCTAATTGGAAAACATACCCCATGTGTATTGCAAGTGTCACAATTAAGGCAAGTTCTTTCTTTCTTTCTTTCTTTCTTCACAATTTTGATCTCCATCGTTGTAAAACAAAGGTTTGCTTCTAGGCGGCCATGACTTTACCACTGATAAACCTTAATATCCAACAAACAATGTTTTGAAATGAAAAACAAGCACTGCTTAACCCCTTAAGGACCAAACTTCTGGAATAAAAGGGATTCATGACATGTCAATCATGTCATGTGTCATTAAGGGGTTAATGTGTCTGTTTTCTATATTCGAATTGTAAAAGCAAACAAGTGAAATAACAGCTCAGTTACATTTGGTTTTGAAAGCAGTTTTTGTTCTTAACATTGCTACAGCTTTGCAACATTGAATGTTGTTGTATTAGATTTAAGTGTATAGTTCTGTTTTGATACCGACAAATCTAATGTGTGTACTGTTACTGTTTTATGTTTTTCTCTGTTTGTTTGTTTTTTGTGTGTTTTTTTTTTTTTGCTTATTCAGTTGTGACCTACATTTCGGAAGCTTTGAAGAGAAAAGAACATTTGTTGCACAACTTTTAAACATACACTAAACATTTTAAATTACACAGTCCAGTTAGTATGCATAATAGCATTGACAGTGTATACATTTCTCTGTAAGATGTTCACCTATCAATTCTATGGGGATACTTCACTATGCACTATATTGTACTGGGTTTAAAACCAAATTTTAAAAAATTTAGGCAACAATAACTGATTTTGTTAACATTTTCAAAATCTATAG
Organism: Pelobates fuscus; assembly: GCF_036172605.1. Lineage (NCBI taxonomy): Eukaryota > Metazoa > Chordata > Amphibia > Anura > Pelobatidae > Pelobates > Pelobates fuscus. The sequence continues at coordinate 174,754,067 of NC_086322.1, forward strand.
TCACAGCTTTGTTATGTTAGCCTAAATTTTCTAGCTTCTCTATTCATTGTAGTTAAATTTTTCATGAGTAAATTTCGGTTGTTCAGGATGCATTTTCTTAAGTACATTTTGAAATACTCGTAGATTTCGATCCGTTGGTATTTTTGCTGGTTCTAATTAAGTCCAGGCTTAGGTTACCATATAGTCATAATCAAAGACTGTTGTAAAATGTTAGTTTTACATGACTGCACTCAATTAAATGTAAACAGTCTTCATTTTATGCATTTTTTATGATTGTCATTGATTAAAATAGTAACTTAATCAGTGTATTCTAGAATACATTTATAAAACACAGCCAGTCTATACTGATAGGCAATTTCTGATGTAGCAGCATACAATAACATCATTCATATTTATTTTTCATATTTATGTTTGTCGAAAAATTAAAGGTGTTAACAGATCTGATATATTTTTTGTGCTTAACATTCTATATCTTACAATTAATAATGTACCTTGATGGATGCAGAATCTTTAGATAAGCATAGATACTAACCATTATTCCTGTGTCTAAGTATATGCTGAAAAGCTATGATATGTCAGTTTGTTTACTTCTTTCTTTGCTGTTATAACACTGTGACCTTTATCTAATTAAATTGTTTTACAAACAAACCCCTGATCTGTGATTCTCAATTTGTAAGCCACATGAAAATCATCATACCAATTAGCCAATATTTAACGTATGTATTTTCTCTCTCCCTTTTATATATATATATATATATATATATATATATATATATATGTGTGTGTATATATATATATGTGTATATATATATATATATATATATATATATATATATAAATAAAAAACAAGCATGATCCAGTGAGTGCACCCATTCATTCACTAAACATTAATTTCAAAGCTCCCAGAATGTAATATATATATATATATATATATATATATATATATATATATATATATATATATATATATATTTAAAAACACCTAATATATATATATATATATATATATATTTAAAAACACCTAATCTAGACATAAATAATGGTTACAGGATATGATCATACATTGCAATTAATGTTAGAGGTAGACAAAGCACAATAGAAAATATTGCAGTTAACTCAATAACCGGCCATTAATGTAAACCCGCAATGTCTTTTTCTATATATTTCGCAGCAATTTTTTTTTAACTTTAGTTGAGTGAATTTACTGACTTTCTTAAAACTTTCATCAGCAGGGATTATATTGTAAAGACAACACAAAAGTTAAGCTGAGTTTTTTTCCCCTATGCGATCACTATGATGCATCTTGTTGAATTATAGCGGTTATTAAAGAAGTTGACAGGAGAGCTGCTTCATTTGCCTTGGAACAAGATAACTCTATTAAGGGGAAACTTAGTAACTTCTCTTTTGATAGAAATTTAGAGGGTGATAATGTTAATGTCTATTGCATTGCTCACCACTTACAGCACTGCTTCTAAAAAGCTAAACAAGTCTTGATTTTTCTCTAAATGTATTGATCTCCCCTCTGCAGGTTTTGTGTTGTTTTATAACCTCATCATCACACAATTTGCTTTCAGGTAAAACTAATCATTGCACTGTGTTCTATAAAGTGAACATAAATACAATCAGTGCCTGTACATATATAATACTATAAACATTTCTAACACAATTTACTGGCATTATAACATTTAGAGCTATATAGAGACTCATTTGAAATTAGATATTGAAGTGATTTTTCTGGCAGGACTGTTTATAAAATATCTTTGAATATTAGTCTGATGAAAACATGCAGATCAGTAAATGTTCATAAAAAACAGTACCAGAGGGGAAATGCATACTATGAGATTAAATTGCTACAATGTGTCTCAATTTTAGTTCTTACAGGCTGCACACAGATCCGTTGTGAGATTCATGGCCAAAAATGTTATTTTACTTATTGCCTGATTCAGTGCCCTGCATGTGGCTGCTTTAGCAGATGCTAGCCTCATAAATAAAGTTAGACGTTGGTGGCTGCTAGATTATTTTTGCCTTAAGGGGCTTGATAAGTTTTGCTAGCTGCTATTAAAGGATGTCTCTGGCTAAAATTCCATGATTAAGCCTTCCCGTGACAATGAATTAATTCAAACCCTATAAAAGCATGGAATATTATACCTAGTGCATAGAAAAATTTACAAGCTGACATCGCAGATGTTAAAGGAGATACAGCCATGAAATGTGAAATCATAATGACATACTTTGGTACAGCACACCAACATCAGAGGGGAGAAAAGACAACATTATCACATCACTAACCATCATCTAAAAGTGGAGGTCATAACATGGATGTAGCGGCTAGGTATATGAACAACAAGTCCATGATTAAAAAAAAAAAAAAAAAAAAGTTTTGTCTAGTTCAGCTTTTACTCATGCATTTTTGGAGGCCTATCGTAAATCATGTTTTTTTCAGAAAAGTTGATAACTTATTTACTGGTATTTAATCTACAGACTCTATACAACCACTTTGGTTTAGAATTGCTATATAGTCTCTTGGCTTCATCGACCTATGCTATTGGGATAGTGCCTACTATAGATGTTTGAATGGTAGAAACAGTTTTTAATATATAGGGTATTGGCCTAATCTATATTCATACCTCCCATTCATTGTTTCTCTTAAATTTTTAGGTTTTTTTTACAAGGGTAATTTCAGTATTGAGGTTGCTCATTCCATGTATTCTACATAAATCACTTTTGTGAGAACATTGGTCATGCATTTCACATATTGTTTTATGATTTACAATTGAATATTTCCACAACTTTTCTTTTCACAGGATTTGACTTTTTGTAAATTCACAACAATCGATATTACAGGTTGACTTATTTCATGTATCAGATTAAGTTCTAAGTATAAATATGAATATGAGCTCTTGGTCAATTGTGATGAAATGTATATCCATATTATTCGAAAGCAACACACAACCCTAACATTGTCTCATTTATTCTGAAAGTGATCAAAATTTCTTCTTTTCCTTGTGGGCAGTACAAAATGCTATAATTTTCAGAAGATGTAAACATTTAATAAATACAAATAAATAATAAATTATGCCCCTCATGCATACAGTAAACAGCACTTTTACTGTGCTTTCCCCAGTAAACTTTTGTCACATTTGTAGGTATGTGTAGTTTTTTCACTACTATGTCAATATGGCAAACATGTTTTTCCATAGAATAGACCAGACAGCTTTTCTACAGAGAATGCAAAGAATTTTATAATTTTTGGCTATCAAGCTGAACTATAATACTATTGAAATGCCACACTACATTTTTTTTAAGTTTGTACACAACTATCTAACCATTCTTAACAAATGCCAAATTACAATACCTTCCCTATACATTGATCAGCCACAACATTAAAACCATCTGCCTTACATCGTGTAGGTCCCCCTGTCATGGAGGGGTGGGGGAGTGTCTGCAACAATCTCTAGGTAGGTAGTACATTTCAAAGTAACACCAACATACAAGCCAGGACCCAAGGTGTTCCAGTAGAACATTGACCAGAGCAAAACACTGCCTCCACCGACCTGCCTTCTTCCTAAAGTGCCTCCTGCTGCCATCTCTTCCCCAGGTAAATGACACACAAGCACCCAGGCATCCATCTGATCTAACAGAAAATGGGATTGATCAGACCAGGCAACCCTCCTACATTGCTCCAAGCCCCAGTTCTGACACTCACATCCCCATTTAAGGCTCTTTCAATGGTGAACTGCGGCCATCGTGGCCACTCGGCCTGTTCTGCAGCTATGCAGCCCCATATATAGTAAACGGAAATGCACTGTGTGTTCTGACACCTTTATATCATGGTCAGCATTGATAGCAATTTAAATTGCAGTAGCTCTTGTGTGTGATCAGACCAGACAGGCTAGCCTTCTCTCCCCACATGCATCAATGAGCCTTGAGCACCCATGACCCTGGTGCCGGTGCACCAGTTGACTTCCTTGTGCTACTTTTAGTAGGAACTAGCCATGGCATATTGGGAACACCCCACAAGACTTGCTGTTTTGGAGATGCTCTGACCCAGTCGTCAAACAAAAAGATATGAGTGATAAATTTAGCCCTTGTCAAAGTCACCCAGATCTTTTTGCTTGCTCTTTTTCCTGCTTCCAACACATTAAATTCAAGAACTGACTGTTAACTTGAATTCTCATTTTACCTACTCTGTTGCTCCAGCATTTGGTATCTCCCACCTGCATTTTAGCATGTTAATTGACCACTCCCCTGAATTTCTTATTAGTATCCCTTGTCTTCTCACAGTTAATGAATCCCCTGATATTAGCTCATATTTACTTGCATAGAACATAGTAGCCCAAAACCCCTAGGACAGCCATCCCTCTCTATTACTCAATTTGCCACCACATTCTGCCAATGCACCCGCATATACAATTTTCACATAATCTCCCAGATTGCTACCCAAATCATATTCTTAAAATGAGTTGTTCCTGTTATAAGTCATTATTAACAACTTATGATTAAAAGTAAAATTCCCTAAATCAGTACTCGAACTTTCCACTTGCCACTATCTATTGGCGAGTGAAAATTTTGACCTGACAAGCAGAAATTCACCCCTGATGAGTGTGTCATTGAACCATAAGTCTTGCAGTGGCAAATAATTTTAGGAGTGGCTAGTTCACACAATGACACAACACACAAATACAACACTGCTGTTAGGCACTGACATACATAAACTCCTGCAGTCCCAGATACTGACACTCTAACCTGCAAACAATCAACCACTGTGCAAGTCCTTTCTCCAGTTACATGAAAAGTTAACGGGGAACAAGTACTCAACAATGATTTTTAATAAATGAGTTATTAAAAAACTTGCTATGGGGTTAATAAAATATAACTATCCTGGGTTTTTGGTAATTATTATTTATTTTATTTATTTATATTTATTTGTTAATTAGTTAAGTAAATTAAACCCTAATATTTCACATATAAAAAAATAAAGTTTTCATACGTTTTACTTATTACCACATTTTCCATATAAAAATAGTATCTGTTAAAACTGAAAATAAGTCATGGTTTATTTTATTTTTTTCATTTTAGTTGAAGCGAATATCACCATAGCCTAAATCAAGGAGAGTACTTTGTCATTCAACAAGATAGGATATATTTTCTCAAAGGGAAAAAAAATCTTTCAGTATTAAGCTCACATTTCATAATGCAAACCCTGGTGCCTTTTTTATCCTTAAAATCGTTGAACAGTATAGCATTAATCATGACTAGCTTGGCAACTTCACTCCATTGATCACACTACTAAGACAAAATTAAATAAATATACTAAAAATAAATTACAAAGATGAGATCAATACAGTGTAAACATTTGGTAACACAGAGGTATATTTGCTTATTTCTTCAAACATTTTAATTTTTAATAATATCACATTGAATGCCATGATCTAATTGGAAAGGTTCAGTTGTACAGATGTAAAGTGAGCCTGTGTCAAAATGGGCGTAGCTTAATTTTTGTAGGGTCTTTAACTCATACAGCCCGTGATGGTTACCTCTGCATGGACAGATAGGTCTTTCTTCTTCCCTTGTTAGACCTTGTTGTTCTTCACTAAAAGCATTTGTATATAAGATAATGGTCTGACTCTCTTGGCCATGATGCAAAGCAGAGTCAAAACTGGACAAAGGGAAAACTATTTTGTCTGTAGAGTCAGAGATCAAAGAGTCAGAGATTTAATTTTTAAATAGAATGGAAAATGATTTGCAGATATGTGGTAAGTTAAATTAGAGACATTTCTATACAAAAGTGGGCATGGAAATAGCTTTCTTTTTTCTTTTATCAAATATCACTCAACAGCGTGTACTGAGTGGCATATTTTATTTATTTATTTATTTATAAAATATTTTATCAGGATGGATACATTGAGACTTCTCTCATTTTCAAGTATGTCCTGGGTCCACAAAGCATTGCATTGTTACAATAGGATACAATATTACAAAAATACAGTATACAATATAAATTTATTCAACCATGACAGGTGCATTCTGTGCTGAGGTATATTGCCATAAATCTCCTAAAAGATTTTAGATTGAATGAAGATTTGACTGTGTCCCTGAGATTATTCCATAATTGCGGTGCTCTGTAGGAAAAGGAGGATCAAGTCACTTTGTTTTTGTATTGCAGTATGCTAAGTATTGTGCTAGTGCTGGATCGGAGGTTATAGGAGGTGGGAACAGCCGGGGAGAGCATTCTACTCAGGTAGGGTGGGAGCTTCCCAGAAATGCTCTTATGCACAAGGCTGGAAAGATGAAGAGTGTGTCGGGATTCCAGTGTCAGCCAGTTTAGCTATTTTAACATGTTGCAGTGGTGGCTAAAGTAATTACATTCTAGTGCAAAGCAGCACAACGAATTATATAACATATTAAGTTTAAGAAGGTGGGTTTGCGGTGCGGGTGCATACACTACATCCCCATAATCAATGACTGGCATTAGCATTTGTTGCACAATCTATTTCCTTACTGTAGGGCTTAGGTAGGATTTGTTTCTGTTCAAAGCACCTACCTGTAGTTTTGGGTAAAGTTTTGAAGAGATTTTTTCAATGTAAAGGCCAAAGGATAGATTGGGGTCTAGCAACATACCTAGATATTTAAAAGAGCAGACTGCTGTCTGTGTGCTATTTGAATTTGTTCTGATACACAATTGTTGATTTTGTAGTTTACGTAATTTAGGTCCAGTTCCAAAGATCATTGTAACGGTTTTGTCAGTGTTTAGGAACAGTTTGCTATCCGCTATGCACTTTTCTACCTCTGTGAATTGGTTTTGGAGCACAGCCACAAGCTGTGGTAGCTTGAGTTTACTTGCGTAGATTACAGTGTCGTCTGCATACATGTGTACAGTTGAGGATTTGCAGACATTAGGCAGATCATTTATAAATAATGTGAATCACAGGGGGCCGAGTATGGAGCATTGGGGAACACAACATGTGACAGCAAGAGAAAGGGAAGCACTATCAGAAATGGTCACATATTACAATCGGTCTGAAACATACCAGGTTAGTGGATGATCACCAATGCCTGAGTTTTTAAGTTTTTGCAAAAGAAGGCCATGGTCTACTGTGTCAAATGCCTTGGCAAAATCAAGGAAAATAGCTCCAGTTAAGTCCCCTTGTTCCATGCCAATTTGGATGTCATTGCAAACTTTTAAGAGGGCAGTCGAAGTTGAGTGAATTGGACGAATGTCTGATTGATCAGGGGTCAGATAATTTGATCGTTGATAATATTCACATAGTTGGTTGTGGATGCATTTTTCCAAGATTTTTGACAAAACAAGGAGCAATGATATTAGGCGATCGTTAGATACCAAAGTATTGCCACCACTTTTATGGATTATTACAACTTTTGCAGTCTTCCAAAGTTTGGGTATGTGTCCTGACACCAGGGATTCACTGATTAGGGTAGTGACAGGTTTAGCAATTGCTGGTGCACTGAGCTTTAACAACATTGCTGGGATTTGATCTGGTCTACACTGGTTTTTCATTTTTAAATGATTAAGATGTTTATTAACGACACTAACAGGCACAGGTCTAAAATTGAATTTCTCTATATGAGGATTTTGAAGATTTGGCAGGGACTGATCTTTATTTGTGGTCTGAAAATGAGTGTCATGTGTTATCTTAGCAACCAGGGTGGTAGCACATCCAACAAAATAATTATTAAAGGAATTTGCTACATTCCAGGAGTTTCTTGGGTTTGATAGGTTGTCAAAATGTAACTGAAATATTGTGCCTTTGCCGTTTTTGTTTGTTTTGTGCATGCATTTCACCATTATCTGTAAGTACAGTGATCGTTCATGCAGCCAGTATGCTTGAACTTTGACCACAGTGAATCTCTAAACTGGTACATTTGAATGAGGTCAGCTATAACCCAGGGCAGGTGTGTCCCTTTTAGTCTCGCTTTACGCAGAGGGGCATGCAAATTCCAAACAAGCAAGAGCTTGGACTGAAAAAATGCAGTTGCAGAGTGTAGATCTGGTATTAGACCTAATCTGTGCCATGGTATATTTTTGAGATCATTTATAAAGGATTCAAGATTACATTTTTTGAAAGACCTGGTTATTAGAATCTTGGGAGGGGATTTAGTGGCCTTTATTTTGCGTATGCAGTACACTAGACAGTGGTCACTGAAACTGTTAGGAAGAACGCCCACCTCCTGGATTCTGTCAGGACAACTGAGAGAATCCAATCGAGCGAAGTATGGTTCTGGCTTTTAATATTAATGCGAGTTGAGGAGGAAATTAATTGTGTTAGCTGCAAAGTCTTAAACAGCGTACATTATTCATCATTTTTAGGATTCAGCCAATCAATATTAAAATCTCCAAAAACCAACAGTTCACTTTTTTTTTGTTTTTAGCTGGAGTTTCACTTAGTCGTTGGGCTATGTCGGAAAGGGAGTGCACCGGAGAGTTAGGTGGGCGGTAGATTCCAGCAACAATGATAGTTTTACTGAAATGGATCTCAATTGTGCCAGAAAGGCAGAAGGGGAGTTATAGTTTTTTAAAAGGAGTACATTTTATGAAATTATCAACATAAATAACAATGCCTCCTCCTCTCTTTGCTCTGTCATTTCTAAAACATGAATAACCCTGTATTGCAATAGCAGAGTATGGTAGTTTAGTCGTTAACCAAGATTCTGAGAGCACAATGATTTTTGGTTTGTAATGGGAACACCAGGCTTACAGTGCATCCAGTTTAGGGAGTAAACTACGTATGTTGCAGTGCACAAAAGAGAGACCTTTTTGAGTGGGGAGATTAGGACTAGAATTCACTGGGGGACCATGGTTAGACTCCACATAATTTGCAAGGGCAAGTAGCATAAGGAATAGGAATTTGTACACCATTCGTGTTTGGCCATATAGTGAATGGGATACTTTATAATTTTGTGAGGTGGGGGTAGGAGGACTATTTTTTATAACTCTCCACCAGCACTCAGCAGATATGCTACAGTAACAGAGCAGGCCATGGTGTATGATCATTTATTTTCCAGTTTGAGGTGTGTGCTTATTGCAGTAGTGATGTGAACAAAATTGGTGTGAGAAACAGGTTATTAAGAATAACAGTATGGTCATATTTGGATTCATGTGAGTGGTATGACGTGTGTAGATGAAAACAAAACACAAATAGTGAAAAACAAAAAGTAAAAATTAAATCAAAGTTTATAATATTGGTGTGTGATATATATAGCTATTTGTAGGGAGAGAGGGTATGTATTCCATAGGGTTAAGAGATTGGAAGGATGTGCTGATCAGTGTTTGCACCTATCATTTCAGGAGAATGAAAGTTGTATGGGAGAATATCTATAAATGAGGACATGAGCTTGGGGAACAGTCTTCCAGAAGGCTACCTGTTGCAAATGGCAGTGGTAACGTTGATTGAGCTCTGGGTGCTTTGCTGGGCTTGGGGAGTTTTAAAATCAGGCTGTGATTAGGGTCAGATGGGCTAAGGGATGGGGGAGATGCATCTATGGACATTTGATTTTAGGGTCATTTAAGCAAAACAAAGGGAAATAATGAAAATTACAGAGATAAGACAGAGGTATTCATATAGGGAGATAAAACCATTAAATAAATAACAAGAAAGATATATGGGCCTAAGCTAGTTAAACTAACTTTTAACATACTGGACAAAGACAGAGGTGATAAAATAAGCAATGTGCCAGGGATATGCAAAGTATGATTAGCACAGGCTGTAGTTACAAAGACATGGAAATATTTATATTGAAAATAATAAAATAATCACTAAATATAAAAACACACACAACAAAAATAACAGGGTATGTAAAAATATAATCTATAAATGAGGACATGAGCTTGGGGTGGGTGAGGGGTAGGGTGGGAGAGGAAACAGTCTTCCAGAAGGCTACCTGTTGCAAAGGGTAGTGGAACAGTTGATTTTAGTACAATCAGGGTTTACTCTACTTACTGAATAACAATTTCCCCATAGACTTTATGAAAGAATTACTATTCAGTAAGTAGAGTAAATCATAAAATAGAATCCAGGCCTTAGTGACAAAATGTTCCACCAAAAATGTCCACAGCAAGAAAAAAATAAAATGTACTTTTTACTTAATTTTTTGCTGATTTACGTACAAAAGGCAGAAAATCCAAGTTTTGTGATTCATAAATTTTATTTCTTGAATTCCTGCCCTGTTATAAATGTTACTAACCAAAATGTTACTCACCAAAATTGTCAGTTTTAAATCTGGTCAAAGTATTCCCTAAGTATCACTTGTAAAAAAAAAGATAAAAGGAACTATATAAAAGTGTGAGTTAGGCAAAATACCTGACACCAATTGTTGCATTGACTTAAGGAAACATAAATTGAATATTTATAAGATTCCATTGTATCAAAATACATTTTATACTACTTACCAGAAACTATTTATACATGTAGTTTGCACTTGAGACTCCCCTAATTAAATACTCCATTTACCTGAAGTACTGCTATTTATGATTTCAACATCCAGGAACATTGCCCTATAGCTCAGGTAGATTACAGTAAAACATGTTGATTACTGTTCACTTTTCTCTATTTATTGCCGGCATTGGTGATGTCTGGTTTATCATCTTAATTTAGTATATAACCATAGTCTGTTCAAAGTTCACTGCATGTATTATATACAAATATGTATTACTGGCAATAGTTTAGTATTACAAACAGTTATCAATATTAACCCCTTAAGGACCAAACTTCTGGAATAAAAGGGAATCATGACATGTCACACATGTCATGTGTCCTTAAGTGGTTAAAATGTTTAGAAATATAATTGGTAATATTTATTTGTTCCTGCATCCCGAGGTTCCTGGTGCCACTTTTCATGCTGTGAGGTTCTGTACTATTCTTTTGACATATCAAAAACATACTGTAATTTAAAGGTTACTTTTCAAGTGCACCCATACATATTATATATTGTTTTAAAGGATATCCTATGTGAATACCTAACACAATACTAAATGTGAATGAAATGTTAAAATTGTTTGCTTATAATACCGTTTACACATCCAGTGCAACTAAATAAAAAAAGCTCAAAATAGATTTACGTATCAGTCCTAAATGTTAAATGTTTCATAAGTCTAGGATTTAAATACACTTTTGTTAGTTATTGTTAACCCTATACCAACACCTTTAAATGTACACTAACCCTACCCCTAGCCTTATGCATACACTAGCTCTAACTGTATACCTGCTCTAACCTGTCAGTATATTTCACTGGCAGACATTTTGTGTTACGATAGAAATTAAAAAAGTATACTGTAAGTCTCCACTTAGCAGATGTGACTCCATTTTGTAACAAAAATGCAAAGGCAGAAACACATTTTTATTTCTCTGTAACTCTATTAATTCAAACTCTGGAATGCGCTAACGTAAACATTGACCAGAGAAAAGGCTCTTCTTACAAGAACTATGTCTGCAAGGGGGGTTGAAACAGCCCAAACATACATATAAGTGTATATAAGAGAAGACATTAGGCTGTTAGAGTAGGACCTGACAAAGATGGGGCACATTGACGTTGTGGCAGGCCTATGTAATGTATGATCATATAATATAACTAAACCCCCATTATTTTTCCATAGATTAGGTGGTTTTAACAAAACTAAAAAAATATGCCAACACTGAAGTTGCTGTTTAGTGGATAAGTGACTGTGCTGAATCGTGTGTATTATATATATATCCATATAGACTAACTATAATTATGTTTAATCATATATAAATAGTACCTATGTTAATCCTATTGAATATTCATGGATAGAGTCCCAATGAAGAAAATTCACTTTTATTAAACTAATATTAGCTGAATGTGTGCAAAAGACATGTATACATCACATGCTGTCACATTACAAAGTACTACATAGTTTCACACAGTGAGACAGTGTAAATTAAAAAAAACAGACACAGGATTACAAGAAATAGATAATAATAAAGTAATTAATTTTACTTTTTAAATTTAATGGAGGATACAAGGTTCTATTGTATTAAAGAGGGTGATACAAAGGCTAAATGCATCAAAATTACACTTTATGACCCAAAGAGGAGACTCTAAGTCTGCTAAAAAAAGACCAAAAATCCTTTGAAGACTGACAGATATGTGATGAATGCATCATTAAAGATAAGAAGACTATGATGTTAGATGCATCACGAAATTCAATTAACCCCTTATACAAAGTGATAGTTGGACTTTCTGATGAGAATTTCTTGTGGTGTTACAACGTAAAGAACGTTTAGGGAAGCTTGTCCTTTATAAATTGAGGAGAGCCAAAGACAAGGGTCTTAAGTCTGAGATTTGAAACAATCAGCAAGAAGCAAGGGTGGGTGGGGGGGGGGGGGGAGAGAGGAAAGGGGACAAGAGCTCTTTTGTCTTGGATCATTAACCAAAAGCTGGATACATCTAACTCTCTGTATCTCTTTAAACTAATTCTGGAACTTTGAAAAACTTTAACATTCTTTTTCCAACTGAATCTGGAATACTCACAACTCTTGATAACTTCCTATTTTCACAATTCTCTACTCATACTGCATACACCATTCATGGAATATATCTCCAAGCTTAAAGAATGTCTACCAAGAAAGCTGGTAAATATCCTGGTTTTATTTAATTTAAATTAATACATTTTTACTAAAAGCAGAAATTTATCTGGATAAACGCTGATCTGATTTCAAAATTTTGAAATCATAAATTAGCTGAGGAAATATAGGGTTCTAAATTTAAATAAATGAACACTATATTTACTGATTATTTGCCAAGTATAGCATATCAAGCTATTATCCAGAGATTATGACTTATCTGAATTTAGGGATAGTTAATCTTTCATCAAGAAAGTTAATCATCTGTAATGTAAAAATTTGATTGGGTGCATTATTCTTTTAGTTACTGGATGGAAGGAATATTTCAGCTGATACTTGTATGAGAAATATTGTATTTGTTAATTGCAATATTAAAGGTGTTTTTCCTGTGAGAATTGTAGCCAGCAGTGAGTGTGTTAACTGCATGTGATTTAAACTGACAGCAAAAGTTTTTATTGCTGTAAACTGCGCTGTTGTGTGACGCTGTGAGTTCTGTGTTAAAGAATGTCTAGCTAATTTTAAAGCTGAAGTATTTCTGTAATCTTGTTGGATATTGCATTAATGTGGATATAACTGTTGTCATATGTATACTTATGTTATACCTAAATATTCACTGATTATTGTCACACACGTTAGATATTATTATTAATTATTTGTCACAATAAATTATATGTTTGTAATAGTTTGTGATTAATGTGTGAAATACAAATTCTCTAATAAAACATACTCCAGGGTCTATAAGAGTTAAAATAGTGGGTAACTCTTCACTTTAAATCAATCAAGGGGAACAGTGCAAATATATATATTTTGATATAATAAAAATAATTAATTTTTGATAATATTTTTTAATATTTATCACACCGTAAAAATCCTCACAAACCTTACCCATAAGTTTTACCCTACACAATCCCTAACCCTTAAACAGCACTTAACTTTACCTTACCCTAAAATTAACACTACACAAACCCTAACCTAACACTAACTCTACCACAAACATTAATCTTGTCCTTAACCATAGTCCTAAGGAAACACTATGCTAATATCAGTATTGATACCAGCAGATGAACTTTCTAGTTACAACACTAGAGAGTTGTATTTTGCCGATATCTACTGGCTATTTTCAGCCCTGCAATGCTGAAAATCTGGTATGCCGATTACATTGTGATTGGTGCTAGGAATTTGGCAAAGCCCAGCACTGATCATGGTTGCCATGTGGCTATGCTGGGAGTCCCTTTCCAGATTGTCCTGACCGTGAGTGTCTCCCCTGAGCACCTCACAGCTCTGTTCACCACACCTGAGTGTGATCTGCTCAGCTGCGGTGTTCTCAATAGATCTAAAGTGCTGTATGCAGTGATCACTTTGAATGCTGCATACAGCTCATTAGTCAGTCTGGGGCCACTAAACGTGGCTACAGCTGACACAGAGTACCCCCATGCATCTATTGATGTAAACGGGTATTTAACCCTGCTCGCACCACATTGCAGCAATAAGCATTTAAATGCCTACTTAAAGGGCTGTATGCAGTGCTCACTTGGCCCATTTGGGGCCAGTAAAATGGCTACAGCTGACTGAGAGGAGTCCCAGGTATTGATTTATTTATGGGACTCCCTGATGTGAACTGGGATTTAACCATGCTCACAACAAAATATTAGGACATGTCAATATGTCCTAACAGTGTTAAAGCATGTATAGCTAGTATGTAATGACACATCTTAGCGTCATTAAATGGTTAACCAAACAAAGTAAAAGAGGTTGCATTAAGTTTCAAGCACAAGACAAACCTTAACTATTTCGCCACATTATCCCTCTCACTCCTTGCTTCCCTCAGCAGCTGCAACCGGTGGGACAATTTTAAGACATTTTTACCACTTGATAAACAAGTGCAACTTCTCCTTTCAAGGTAGTATATAATTAAACATTAATTAAAATTCCTAATTTATGTCATCATAAAACATAGACACTGTTGCACTAGTTAATATCTTGGTTGCTAATGGAAAAAAAAAACATTTTAGTGACTGCTCAAAATCTTAAATTACAGTGTAAAAAGAAATCTCAGACATTGATCACACATTTATGTTTTAGATTCTCAGACATATTTTCAGCAGGTGGCATAGTGACAGTTTTAGAATATATACATTATGCAATTTGTAGTTGACAGAAAATAAAGGATATTTTTAGCACTGGTTTTGAATATTTTTATTTTAAGTGTATCCAACTATTTATCTTAAATTGCATAATTACACCTAATTCATATATACCTTCTGATCTATTTTCTTTCTTTTTTTTTTGTGAAACTCTATTTTATATTGGAAAGACTCATGGCTAGCAAATCTGAACCATCTTCATTCTCAAAACGTAATAAGATAGACAAAAGCCACCGGGTCTGTTAGAGAGAATGAAAAAAGAGATTAATGTCGTTTGAAATTAGCTCTTCAGGATAATAACAATATATGTGCTGTGAGTATAACCTTTTAGAAAACTGTAATGTAATCTTGAAAAAGACCCGCTGAGGGTCCAAACGTCGATATATATATATATCCAGCAACTCATAATAATGCATAGTTACCCTGATATCGTTAGGTCAGAGCTAGCTGCAAGAATTTAGTTTTTTGTAAGGTCCACCTAGTCCTAGATGGATATGAAATGTGATGGACTGAGTTTCAAACATGCAGATTAGGGGTATATATTTTTCCATGCATAATATTTATAGAAGTTTTCATGGCAAATACAATAAAGACATTGCAATTTAAAGGAACAATATATACAAAATACCTAGCTTGAATAGGTAACATTAAAACAAAGAGTCTGGGACAGGAAAATCAGACAATTAGTACCGTCATGATAAAACTCTCCAAGTGGTGTAAGATAACATCAGTTTCAGTCGTAAAACTTTCAATTGCAACCGATTGGGAAACGTAAGGGTAGAAATTGGAAATACACTGTATAGCCATAATAATTTGTACCATGTCTGTTTTGGGATATACTTCAGCAAAAACAATATCTTGATGCGCCATCATCCCATTGCCCCCAAATATTAATGTATTTGATCATATCACCCACCACCCTACTAGACATTTCTTCATACATTTAAGTGGTATCTAACTGGGAAACCACTTCTGAGATAGTAGTTAATTTAGTAGATTTTCAGTCAGCTGCAATATCCATTTTAGTTGCTAAAAGAATATGTAATACCATACATTTAGGTTCTCCTGTAATAAGGGTCTGGGAATATATTTAGTAAGACATATGCTGGTTTAAGGGGAACATCTATGTTCAATATTTTCTGTACTAAATTGTCCACTTCCAAGACCAAAATAGATGCAATAAGCTACCCTCACAAACCAGCAATATACCATCAGATAACAATTTTCAATGAAATTCCTTGTGTGTTAGATACCTTTACACACCCTTAAATTGAATCACTGCTTTCAGCTACTGGCCACGGGAAAAAAGAGTCACTACGTTTTGTTTCCATTTATACGTGTATGAGAACTTTTCTGATGCCTCTATGTTAATTAATGATGTGTAGTATACCAACACGGGCTTGCCTGCTTCTAGTTTGCCCAAACACGGTTAGCAAAGATCATTTAAAGCAGCATTATAATTGGGGACCACTTTATGTTTGGATAAAATGTTCCTGTACATTGTAGGTACATGTAGGTAGGTGATGGGAGGAAATTTGTTGCAGAACAGGGTAAGCTTGATTTTGCCTGAAATAATTATGCCTATTTGACACACCTGCTTCGAGCCAAGGATGAAGTGAAAAATTAAGTGAAAAATGTGGGGTAAATAAGAAGAGATTGTTAAAGGGGGCAACAACTAAAGGGTGTTGTGGGACTAATGACTTAGAAGTCCATTTATGCCAGACTTTGAAGGTGATCCTTGTCAGTGGTAGAGCAGACCTTGGAAGAGGTCTTATGTGTTGGGGTGTACACAGCAACTGTTTAATGGTCATTGGCTACAGCGGACCTTATAATCCGCTTCCAGTCTACCCAGGATAAAGCCCTTTTTCTCTTATTAGCATGAGGGAAATCTCTGATTTAGTTCGAAGGATCATTTCTTCTTGTTTTCCCAGATCTCACACGGAACACATTGGTATAGAGAAGGTCATTGAGACCGATGCTGCAAGTTCTAAGGGGTTGAATATATCAATTATCGCTGGGGGACCCCCAGTACACTGCTGTTCTCCTATTAACGGAAGAATCACCGGGTGCGGAAACTCCAGGAATTGGAAACCTTGATGAGCAACATGGGCCTCTTGGCAGATGCAGTAGCAAGGAACACCCGATTGCCTACCCTGGATCCCTCAAAGATTCCCATCTTCACGCCACGGTCATCCTCAAGTCACTCACCTGAAGTAGTGGTTACTTGACTGATCACATCGGTGTGGTTACCAAGCATAGGGAGCCAGTCTCACAGAGGCCGGAAGGCAGTTTGTGACTTATTTTACTACATGACTATCCAATAGTACATTATTTTGATTATTTTGCAGTTTTTCTAGAAAAAAAAGAAGAAAAAAGGTTAAAAAAAATAAAAGCTCTTCTTACCGTTGATAGATTATGTTTGCTTGTTTTATTATTATTTACCCTCACAGCTTCTGGCTTTGAAGTATGCAAGGGACGTTCTCTTGTTGACACTTAGTACTGCTTATTACCTGACCTCCAGACCCTAGGGGAAATTTATAGTGCCTCCTATGACAAGTCCCTTAGATAAAAAATAGAGGGTATATCTCTCCTCTCCCTCCCCAATCCCACAATATATGAGCTAAACCACACATTGTGACAACTATAGCATGGGAGGGGGTCCTTTAGCCATGGGTCAGCAACTAACCCGTTCACCCCACTGGTAGGGTTTTGCTCTATGGAACTCTGTCTGTACACAAAAACAAAAATCCTCACTTTGCTTACTGTTTCTGTATGTAGCTTGACTGCCAATATTTTGTTTAAAATATGTCTTGAACTCTGTTACTCATGCCTGCAAACTCACAAGTAAAGTGAGATATAAATAAAGAAATTTAGAAAAAAGTACACTCTAATACAAAGCACGTCAGCTTGCTTTATGTACTTGGAGTTTTCCTTTAAGATACAATAGACATTGTCAAAAGAAAACAAATATAAACCATGTCACAGCTGCTTTAAAAATACAGTTAATGTGACACAGGTATGTATATGTTATAAGCTTTTTCTCACATACAGCCTGTCCATATATATCATTAAATGAAGATTTACATCTCACAGTGTAACGGATAGAGCTCTGATAGACTTATTATTACAATAATGGTCATCTAAGAAATCCTTTTGCGTGCATTTCACACAATCATCCCCCTGCCGATATTGAAACAGCAGGTTCCTTCTCTGGATTCTTCCCCATCATAATACAGAGCTGAGGAATGTATTTTGGGGTGAGCATATGCTTCTATTCATCGAGAAATTGATAGCACCTCCATATATATGTAACCTAGTATGGAAATATAGCGAGAAAACTCCAGGCAGTAGGAGATATAATTATGAAAAACAATTTAAATGTAAAGGGCATCCACAACATTTGGCATAAACAAACACAGTGAAATGCTAAGCTAGCATTACGTTGAAGTGAACTTGAAGAAAAATAATAACTTAGTCCATCCGTGAGGACGCTTACAAAAATTTTACATACAGTCATGGTACCATAGCACGGGCGACCTATGCCCCATTAGCAGGTCATCTCATGCCTTATTTATGACAGAGTGAGGTACAAAAGGGACTATGAAAGGTATGTCTCAGGTCATTGTGGGCTCTATAATGGAGCTGGGTTAGAATGGTAGGCTGCAAATCAAAACTTTTATGGTTAAATATATTTCCAATGTATAACTCTTGTGTATAGAAATGGTTGCTATGGAGTCAAAAATATTAATTAAAAAAAGGTGCAAGCAGAGTCAGGTTTAGAATTGTAGGTGTACTCAACGGTGGTTTGTACTTCTTTCCAGTCTGATTGTAGATAGCAATGGAGTAGAATAGCAATGGAGCAATGGAGATACACTGGAACCTCAGTTCTGGAACACTCCCATACTCAAACAATTCGGTATTCAAACTAAATATTTGGGAAAAAATGTATTGTAACTAAACAAAACTCGGCATTAGAACAAAATCACATAGCATTAATCTCGTTGGTACCACTTTGGAACCTCGTTCGTATGACTCATCGGCCTCCCAGACAGAGCTCCATTCTGTCAGCAAACAGCTCTATTCTGTCAGGTCTCCAAGTAGTGGTTGAAAAAAAGAAAATCTCTCCCTGGATAATCCAACATCCTCATTATATATATCCAACTAGTTGTGTCTAAGTGACCAGAACCCTGGGTGGATCAGAGGGGTTTGGCCTGGCAATTTATTGTCCACTCCATATTTTCTTAAATTACGTTGTCCTTTGAATAACCCAAAGTCAAAGCATACGCACCAATACTTTTTATGACACCCTATGTCCAGCTCTGGTGATGGTTATCTAGTCGTTACATTTTATAGCTTAGGCCTGGCATTGGATCAAAGTCTACAATAAATGTTGTCCCTACATGTACCAAAAAACAACTCATAACACATATCCCATTCCTACTCATGCTTTGGCATGACAGACACACATCCCCCATCACCCACATCATTGGTGCCAAAAGCAACACCCCCTAAAGTAACCCTGCCTCCTTTCTGTCCATCAGGCATGCACACACCTAAGGAATCCGCAACATGTGGGAACTTCGCCCCCACCGTGGGTAATACTGAGTGAATCTCGGGCAGTGGTGGGTAGGAAAGAGAAAATACCATCAGGGGGCCAGCATGTGTCTGTGTGATGCCGCCACAGACGAGGAGGGAGGTGCAGCGAGGAGGCCACAGGTTAGTGAGCTGGGAGACCTGATAATAAAGAAGAAATGGAGGTATGATAAGGACCATGTTACCCAACCCACAATCAGCAGTGGTGAAACAGCTTCTCAAAGTCTCAACATCTCTTCCTTGGCCATAAAGACTGCTCAAACCACCAGCCAGGAGGCGACTTTTTTTCTTGGCTGCATTTCATGACTCAAAGTCTACAGGAACAGAAGACTCTGCTACTAAGATCACCAGCTTCACAATAACTCTTTTAGCAATCCGCCCAGGAAGTAAGTAAATGGGAGCTCAACATAGTGTACTTTGTGGACCCCACCAGAGTGTCACATCCTGCCCTGTTTTGCGGAGATGTCTGTCCTTGGCTTCTGGTATCCAGTACTCTTTTTACAATTCTTGTTTAGTTTTTCTTGGTTTTTCTGGTTTTCTATTCCATGTCTGGTTTTATTTATGCTGGGTTTTCTAGGTTCATTCTTGCATTCCGTTCCTGGAATTCCCAGTCTCTTGGACTCCTTTAAATGTTTGGTTTTCGTTGCCACACCCGTTCCTTTTCCATTAACCCTTTTTGTTTCAGTTGGTTCCTGCAGGCAGTTATTTCAAGTCCTCTGCCCTTTCTTTGCAGGTAAGTGCTGTGTGTGTTTTATTATTGTTTATTTGGTCATGCATATCTAGGCAGATAGGAACCCACCATAATTGGAGTACTTTGATGCAGTGGTGGGCTGCTTACATCTTGGCCATTTATGTATGTCTAAATCTCCAATGTTTATTGCACATATTAGTACTTAGTTATGTCGCCTCTTGTTTTGCCTTACATCTCTGGTCTTGTTTTATTTTGTCTTGTATTCCCAGTTCATGTACAGTCCTGTCCTGCCCTGTTCATGTTTCCCTCACATCTTGTGTACATGTCCTAGGTTCTGCTTTCTGTCCTGCTCCGGTTCTGGGTTCTTCTAGTCTTGTCTTGTTTTCTTGTTAGGTGCCTGTTCTAGTTTTGCCATGTTTCTGTACTTGATACATATCTGCTGCAGAGCCTCCATATCTAGTTCCTGGGAGGTCTGCATATCATCAAGCTCCTAGCTCTTGGGATCCGCAGTAGCTGCATCAGGGCCCTGGTATGTGGCCGCACAAACTCACCAGAGGGCGTGTGGTTACCCAGCACCAGGCCCTGATAATCCACTTCCATGCTGAAGACTCTCATCAGGCACTCAGGCGTCCCGGTCTCCGTACCACCACCCGTGACACAGAGGCACTCTTTACTGAAGAGGTAGAGCAGAGTACCAAAAGTAGTGTTCCCAATATCTAGTCTTGCTGGTGGTTGCAGTAATAAATCCATTGATTAAATTACTGTTTTCTCCAACACTGCAGACATAGCATATTTACCTCTGGCAGGGCAGCCATCAGGGGGGTACAGGTACTGCTCCACGGCCCACTCAAGTTAGGGTGGCCACCAAGGTCTAGTTGGAGAAACAGAATATCTCTTCAACTGGAACATGAACATCTCCTGTCGAGGGGGCACCTTACTTACATGTTCCCTTTCACTCTGTGGCAGGGTGACGAAGTGCACTTATTTTAAGCCCATTGCTGCAGCATGGGGAGAGAGATCCTGAACAAGCCCATTTTGATTAGCTAAGTATCAGCATGCAGCATACAAGTGGGGAAGGGCTGAAGATCGGACAGGGTTTCTGTAAGTGTGAATGTACGTCGCATAATCACCAGTGGGTTTCAGAATGAGGTTTCTAAAAAACAGCTTTTTCCTTTCAGGTGTCTTACAGGTTTTCTCTATGGGTGGGTAAAAAAGGGGATGGAGCAAGTGACTTAGCTTGTTTGTTTGTTTGTTTGTTACAAAAAAAAAAACCTTGCACATGGTATTCTGGAAGAAAATTAGAAGTATTTATTTTAATTTTAAGTATTATAACTAATATTGTGTAACGTGTATTATTTCTGGCTAAAACAAAGCTGTGTATCATCTAGTGCAGTGGTTCCCAAGCTTTTAAGGTTCAAGGCGCCCTTAATATTTTAATATTTTTCCAAGGCGCCCCAAGTCAAAAAAATAGGTTAGGTTGTATAAATTCGGCAGAAATGCTTGCCGTTCAAGCGCAGATGCAGAACCTAATCTTGGGAGGGGCACTGGTAGATTATTTAAAGAAAAAATCCAGGCACAATAACCACTACAGCACATTGTAGTGGTTATGGTGCCAGTAGTGCCATAGTACTCTCCCAGAGTAAGTAGTAAAACTGTTTAAGAACAGTTTGACAACTTACTTGGGATCTGCTGGGATAGGGGCTGTAGAAGAGGATAGGGGCAGTAGTGCGTGTGTGTGTGAATGGTGGAGTGTGTTTGTGAGGGGTGCATGTGTGAGGGGTGCAGTATCTTCATACGTATGTAGGGCAGCTTGTTCATGAGGGTTACAGTGTCTGTGTGGGGGTGCAGTGTGTGTGTATGGGGGCAATTGTGTGTATGGGGTAATTGTGTGTTTATGGGGTTATGTGTTTTTGTATGGGCGGGCGGTGTGTGTGTACGGGGCAGTGTGTGTGTGTATGGGGGAGTTATTGTGTGGTATGGGGTCTGTTGGGGTGGGAGGGCAAATTCATGAATATATAATAAAAAAAAAATTTTTTTATATTCCCCCTCACTGCTTTTACTTTACCTGGACAGTGCAAGGCAATCCCTGGTGGTCCAGAGGGGGAAGCCCTGGTAGTCCCAGTGGTGAGAGTGAATTCTTGCAGCCTCAGGAGCTATTCGGAACATTGTGGTAGCCGCGGCAATGCTCCGAGCTCGCAAGAGGAGAACCCACGGAGCTGCAGGTCAGAGCTCCCCGGGTCCTCTCTCCCTCCCTCCTCTGCCAGCTGTCAGCATTACATTGCAGAGCATTACACCACAAGCGGGCCGGAGAGGAAGATCTCTGATCTTCCTGCTGGTCCTGCAGAGCTGGCAGGGGAGAGGGAGGCACAGTTCCTGGTGCTATGATCATAGCACCGGGAAAATATCTTGCGGCTCCCCTGTGTGCCCATCGCAGATCTACTGGCTGATTTTATATATATATATATATATATATATATATATATATATATATATATATATATATATATATATATATATATATATATATATATATATATATATATATATATATGTATATATATCAGCAAATAGATGATACAGTGCTTTGTTTAAAGTACCGTATATACTCGAGTATAAGCCGACCCGAATATAAGCCGAGGCCCCTAATTTTACCCAAAAAAACTGGGAAAACTTATTGACTCGAGTATAAGACTATGGTGGGAAATGCAGCAGCTACTAGTAAATTTCTAAATAAAATTAGATCCTTAAAAAATTATATTAATTGAATATTTATTTACAGTGTGTGTATATAATGAATGCAGTGTGTGTATGAGAATGCAGTGTGTGTGTATGAGAATGCAGTGTGTGTATGAGAATGCAGTGTGTGTATGAGTGCAGTGTGTATAGGAGTGCAGTGTGTATATGAATGCAGTGTGTGTATATGAATGCAGTGTGTGTGTATGAGAATGCTGTGTGTATGAGTGCAGTGTGTGTGTATGAGTTCAGTGTGTGTGTATGAATGCTGTGTGTATGAGTGCAGTGTGTGTGTGTGTATGAGAATGTTGTGTGTATGAGTGCAGTGTGTGTGTATGAATGCAGTGTGTGTGTATGAATGCAGTGTGTGTGTGTATGAGTGCAGTGTGTGTGTGTGTATGAATGCAGTGTGTGTGTATGAATGCAGTGTGTGTGTATGAATGCTGTGTGTATGTATGAATGTTGTGTGTATGAGTGCAGTGTGTGTGTATTAGAATGCTGTGTGTATGAGAATGCTGTGTGTGTGTATGAATACAGTGTGTGTGTATGAATGCAGTGTGTGTGCATGAATGCAGTGTGTGCATGAATGCAGTGTGTGTGTATGAATGCTGTGTGTATGAGTGCAGTGTGTGTGTATGAGAATGCTGTGTGTATGAGTGCAGTGTGTGTGTGTATGAATGCAGTGTGTGTGTATGAATGCAGTGTGTGTGTATGAATGCTGTGTGTGTGTATGAATGCTGCGTATGAGTACAGTGTGTGTGTATGAGTGCTGTGTGTGTGTATGAATGCAGTGTGTGTGCATGAATGCAGTGTGTGTGTGTATGAGTGCAGTGTGTGTGTGTGTGTGTGAATGCAGTGTGTGTATGTGTGTGTGTAATGCAGAGTGTGATGCAGAGCCTTGGTGGGGGGTGGGCATTTTTATTTTTTAATTATTATTTTAATATTTTTTTTGTTTCATTACATTTTTTTATTATTATTATTTTTTTATTTTATTATTATTATTTATTTAATTATTATTTTTATTTTATTATTTGTATTTTTTTTATTATTATTAATATATATATGCATTTTTTCGTCCCCCCTCCCTGCTTGCTAGCTGGCCAGGGAGGGGGGCTCTCCTTCCCTGGTGGTCCAGTGGATGGGCACTGTGTAGGAGTTGGCTGTGGGGGCTGCAGAGAGATGTTACTTACCTTCCTGCAGCTCCTGTCAGCTCTCTCCTCCTCTGCCGGTCCGTTCAGCACCTCGGTCAGCTCCCAGTGTAAATCTCGCGAGAGCCGCGGCTCTCGCGAGATTTACACTGTGAGCTGACAGAAGAGCTGAACGGACCGGCGGAGGAGGAGAGAGCTGACAGGAGCTGCAGGAAAGGTAAGTAACATCTCTCTGCAGCCCCCACAGCCCCTGTCTGTATTATGGCAATGCAAATTGCCATAATACAGACAATTGACTCGAGTATAAGCCGAGTTGGGGTTTTTCAGCACAAAAAATGTGCTGAAAAACTCGGCTTATACTCGAGTATATACGGTAAATGCCCTATATTACAACATTAGTTCTAGCAGTTACAATCAATGCTGAGGAGAACTTGATATATAAATCTAGTCAGGAGAGTCATGTATTTACATTGAATGAATATCTAATTCACCTTTTATTCAAAGCAATGCAGAATAAATCTCAATGCATCTTTCCTGGTAAAATATTTTATAAAAAATATTTTATAAATACATATTTTATAAATAAATAATATATTGCTGTGACATATTAATACACACGCCACACTCTCATCTGCTTATGGGTTTATTCACTTAACAGTGAACAGTGAATTGTGGTGAAATAGGTCAGATAAGACAAAAAGTTGGAAGAAAGTGAGTAATTCTGTAAAAGATGGCTGGGATGTACTTTGTGCTTAAATGGAAATTATAGTGCCAGTAAAACATTAGCTTTCCTGGCACTATAGCTTCCCCCTATGTCAAGGCCCCCTCCTTCTGTGGTGCGAAAGGGGTTAATAACCTCTTTATTCACTTACCTGGGTCCAGCGCCGATGTCCCTTGGCGCTGCCTCAGCTTCGCCCCATGCTTGGGAGACCTAATACGTATGTATGACAATGGCCGCACTCGCATTAGGATTTCTCCATAGGAAAGCATTATTCAACGTTTTAATATGGGGATTCCGGTGACACTATACGATAGCATGAGGACATCCAGCATCGTTTAGGCTACAAAAAGTCACCTCTAAACCCGAAAGTCCCTCTAGTGGCTGTCTGGTAGACAACCACTAGAGGAGGAGATAAACCTAGCAGGTATTGATGTCGCAAACATAAAATTTTCCATTCGCGAATGGCGAACGCGAATTTTCGCAAATGTTCGCGAACGGGCGAACCGCCATAGACTTCAATGGGCAGGCGAATTTTAAAACCCACAGGGACTCTTTCTGGCTACAATAGTGATGGAAAAGTTGTTTCAAGGGGACTAACACTTGGACTGTGGCATGCCGGTAGGGGATCCATGGCAAAACTCCCATGGAAAATTACATAGTTGATGCAGAGTCTGGTTTTAATCCATAAAGGGCATAAATCACCTAACATTCCTACATTTTTTGGAATAACGTGCTTTAAAACATCAGGTATGATGTTGTATCGATCAGGAAGTGTAAGGGTTACGCCCGCTTCACAGTGACAGACCAAACTCCCCGTTTAACGCACCGCAAACAACCGCAAACAGTCCATTTGCACAACCGCAAACTCCCCATTTGCACAAGGTTGGATACCAAGCTAGCCATGTCCCGTTCCTTGTCCTCACTGATGTCATTGAAGGTCTCTTCCTCCACCCGGCCACATACAACATCAAGGGTCCCCGAAAGGGCCTACTGTGTTTGGTCTTCCACCTCCTCAAAGCCACCTTCCTCCTCTGACTCCTCTTCTTTAGACTCCTCTCTCTGCGTTGCCTCTCTCTGCGTTATTATAAGGTGTGTTAAGTAGTACTATTCCTATCAGTTGGTCCTCCTACTTCAAATTTGGGGCACTGCGCGTGTAATCTAATGTGCCACCAGATAGGAGTGGTGTGTTAAGTAGTCCCCCTCATCAGGCCTTTGTTAGTCGAATATATTGCCCACTGTCAGTCCCTTCGGGATCCATCCCTCATTCATCTTAATAAAGGTGAGGTAATCTAGACTTTTTTGACATAGGCGACTTCTCTACTCAGTGACAATACCTCCTGCTGCACTGAAGGTCCTTTCTGACAGGACACTTGAAGCGGGGCAGGCCAGAAGTTCTATCGCAAATTGGGATAGCTCAGGCCACAGGTCAAGCCTGCACACCCAGTAGTCAAGGGGTTCATCGCTCCTCAGAGTGTCGATATCTGCAGTTAAGGCGAGGTAGTCTGCTACCTGTCGGTCGAGTCGTTCTCTGAGGGTGGACCCCGAAGGGCTGTGGCAATGCGTAGGACTTAAAAAGCTCCGCATGTCCTCCATCAACAACACGTCTGTAAAGCGTCCTGTCCTTGCCGGCGTGGTCGTGGGAGGAGGAGGATTACTTTCACCTCTTCCCCTGTTAGATTCCCGTTGTGCTGTGACATCACCCTTATACGCTGTGTAAAGCATACTTTTTAATTTATTTTGGAACTGCTGCATCCTTTCCGACTTGCGGTAATTTGGTAACATTTCAGGCACTTTCTGCTTATACCGGGGGTCCAGTAGCGTGGACACCCAGTACAGGTCGTTCTCCTTCAGCTTTTTTATACGAGGGTCCCTCAACAGGCACGACAGCATGAAAGACCCCCTTTTGCACAAGGTTGGATGCCGAGCTACTCATGTCCCGTTCCTCGTCCTCAGTGATCTCACTGAAGGTATGTTCTTCCCCCCAGCCACGTACAACACCACGGGTACCAGATAGGTGACAACGAGCACCCTGGGATGCCTGTTGTGGTTGGTCTTCCTCCTCCTCAAAGCCACATTCCTCCTCTGACTACTCTTCCTCACAATCCTCTTCCAGTGTTGCCGCAGGTCCAGCAAGCGATGCTGATAAGGCTGTTTCTGGTGGTGATGGTGACCACAACTCTTCCTCTTCCTCTTCACGCTCATCTACGGCCTGATCCAGCTCTCTTCGCAGGGCACGCTCCAAGAAGAAAACAAATGGTATGATGTCGCTGATGGTGCCTTCGGTGCGACTGACTAGGTTTGTCACCTCCTCAAAAGGACGCATGAGCCTACAGGCATTGCGCATGAGCGTCCAGTAACATGGCAAAAAAATTCCCAGCTCCGCAGAGGCTGTCCTTGCACCCCGGTCATACAAATACTCGTTAGCGGCTTTTTCTTGTTGGAGCAGGCGGTCGAACATTAGGAGTGTTGCATTCCAACGTGTCGGGCTGTCGCAAATCAAGCGCCTCACTGGCATGTTGTTTCGCCGCTGGATATCTGAAAAGTGCGCCATGGCCTTGTAGGAATGCCTGAAATGGCCACACACCTTCCTGGCCTGCTTCAGGACGTCCTGTAACCCTGGGTACTTAAGCACAAAGCGTTGTACGATCAGATTACACACATGTGCCATGCACGGCACATGTGTCAACTTGCCCAAATTCAATGCCGCCAACAAATTTCTTCCGTTGTCACAAACCACTTTGCCGATCTCCAGTTGGTGCGGAGTCAGCCACTAAACCATCTGTGCGTTCAGGGCGGACAGGAGTGCTGGTCCGGTGTGACTCACTGCTTTCAGGCAAGTCAACCCAAGTCGGCGTGACACTGCCATATCCGGGATGTGGAATAGTACCTGGGGATCTGGGGGGGGTGCCGTTGATGTGGAGCAAGACGCAGCAGCAGAAGAGGACTCAGCCGTTATGGAAGGTTATGGAAGAGGATGGAGTAGGAGGAGAAGAGGAGGTGGCAGCAGGCCTGCCTGCAAGTCATGGAGGTGTCACCAACTCCTCTGCAGAGCCACGCATTCCATGCTTGGCAGCCGTCAGCAGGTTTACCCAATGCGCAGTGTAGGTGATATACCTGCCCTGACCATGCTTTGCAGACCAGGTATCAGTGGTCAGATGGACCCTTGCCCCAACACTCTTTGCCAGACATGCCATTACTTCCTTTTGCACAATCGAGTACAGGTTGGGGATTGCCTTTTGTGCAAAGAAATTTCGGCCGGGTACCTTCCACTGCGGTGTCCCAATAGCTACAAATTTTTTGAACTCCTCTGACTCCACCAGCTTGTATGGTAAAAGCTGGCGGGCAAAGAGTTCAGACAAGCCAGCTGTCAGACGCTTGACAAGGGGGTGACTTTGTGACATTGGCTTCTTACGCTCAAACATGTCCTTGACAGACACCTGACTGTAGGCAGATGAGCAGGAACTGCTCAAGGCGAGAGACGGAGTGGCAGATGGTTGAGAGGGGGCAAGGAGGACAACAGTGGTTGACGTGGCTGAAGATGCTGGACTAGGAGGAGGATTGCGGCTTTGAGTTTGTGTGCTGTTTGTACTCATGTGTTGATCCCATAGGCGTTTGTGATATGCGATCATGTGCCTTCGCAAAGCAGTTGTACTTAGGTGGGTGTTGGACTTCCCACGACTCAGTTTCTTTTGGCGCAGGTTGCAAATGGCATCACTGTTGTCAGAGGCAGACACACAAAAAAAATGCCACACTGCTGAGCTCTGCAATGACGGCATTCTGGTGGTGGCAACAGCATGTGTTGATTGGCGTGCTGTCTGGCTGACCCCGGGTGCCGACGCATGCTGTCTGACTGTGCCACTAGCTCCTTGTGATGACCTCCCCCTGCTTCCAACTCGTCTCCTCCTCCTCTCTGTCTCCCCATCTGAACTTTCCCCCTGTTCTTCTTCTCTTCTAGCGGGCACCCAAATGACATCCACAGACGCATTGTCATAATCAACCGCTTTACTTGTATCTGACAACTCAGAAAAGGAAGCAGCAGCGGGTACAACATCATCATCATCACACCGTACGTCCATGTGTGTAATGCTGCCTGACTGAGACATATCCCTGTTATCTACATCCTCTGGCAATAATGCTTGCGCATCACTCATTTCTACCAACTGATGTGTAAATAACTCCTCTGACATATCAAGTGAAGCGACTGTGGTGCTAGTGTTGGTGGTGGCGGCAGGCGGGTGAGTGGTAACTTGAGAGCTGCCTGAAGCTAAGCTGGAGGAGGATGGTGCGTCAAGGTTCCGAGCGGAAGCTGTAGAAGATTGGGTGTCCTGTGTTAGCCAGTCAACTATGTCCTCAGAACTTTTCGAGTTCAGGGTACGCGGCCTCTGAACACTGGGCATTATTCTAGGGCCAAAGGGAATCACAGCACCACGACCACGATGGCCCCTGCGGGGCCTATACGTGCAAGTTACTGTGACAACAGATATGAGTGGCACTGTGCACTGGCAGAAGTTGGCAGAGTAGACGCTGTAGGCCTGACACACACTCTTGCAGACAACTAACTGCTATTCACTCTATTACAGCCAATTTTTTTTTAAAAAATGTACACTACTGTTACACCAGATATGAGTTGCACTGGTGTGACACTGTGCCCTGGCAGGCCCTGAAACGCACACGTGTGAAGGAAACTGACTGCTAAAAAAAAGCAGACTGATGTTCTAGCCCTAAAAAGGGCTTTTTGGGGTGCTGTCCTTACAGCAGAGATCAGATGAGTCCTTCAGGACTGTAGTGGACACTGAATACACTAGCCTAGCTATCATTTTCCCTATTAAATCAGCAGCAGCACACTGTCCCTCCTCTCACTAAGAATGCAGGTTCAGAATTAATCTAAAATGGATGCTGTCCAGGAGGTGAGAGGTTCTGCTGCTGATTGGCTGGAATGTGTCTGCTGACTGTGAGGTACAGGGTCAAAGTTTCCTCAATGATGACAAATAGAGGGGAAAACCGAACATCGCATATGTTCGCCATCCGTGGCGAACACGAACAAGCTATGTTCACCAGGAACTATTCGCCAGCGAACCGTTCGGGACATCACTACTAGCAGGTAATTATTGCAGTTTATTAAAACTGCAATAATTACATGCTCAAGGTTAAGGGTGATGGGAGTTTGCACCCAGGCCACTCCAATGAGCTGAAGTGGTCTGGGTGCCTACAGTGTCCCTTTAATTCTTACTTTTTTGTCAACTGTTTTTGTTTCATGTGTGAAATTAGTACACATTAAATGCATCCAGGATTGTTTGAATTAAAAAAAATTAACCTTCATTATTCCTTGGCTCGGGGAAACTAACGTTTAAAGTGAACATGTCTGTAACACATCCTTTAACAAATGGGGCTGAGCATACATTCTGAACAGGATTTTGAAGAATCAATAAAAAATAAAGACAGCAAAACTACCAGTAAAAGATAGGAAATGTAATGAAAGGGACAGTACACAACTGTATAGATCTGTAAACCAGGAAGGAAAGTTGAATTGCATAGCTCACTGTTATTTCCCAGCTTTGTCTCTTACTTTTATGTCTATTAAAGCAAACATATTAGACATGTGCAATTTGTTTTGGTCCGAATTTAAATTCAAATTAATTTCTGCAATTCGAACATTCAGATGCTTCCGAATGTGCCAAATTTCCAAAGTGCCAAACCAAATTGCAGAAGTGCCGAATTTTGGAAGTGCAGAAGTGCTTTGGATTTCTGAAAAGTGGCAAAACAGGAGAGGGAGGGAAAATTAAGGGAATGATGACAGAAATCTAACCCTAACCCTACCCCTAAGCCTAGGGGTAGGGTTAGGGGTGGGGTAAGTTAATTGCTGCAGTCCCAAAGTGCCAAAGTGTCAAAGTGCCAAATTGCCAAAGTCCCGTATTTCAGAAGTGCCGTATCGAACCGAAGTGCCAAATTTCAGAAGTGCCGAACTGAAGTGCAAAAGTGCCGAATTGCTGAAGTCCCGAATTTCGGAAGTGCCGAACCGAACCAAAGTCCCGAATTGCCAAAGTGCCAAGCCCTAAAAAATATGGACAAGCTGAAGCTCATGAACATTTACATTAAGACAGGCAGTCAGCATGCCCTCTTCTGGGTTTCCTTTGATTTTGTATTTGCATATGCATATACCCTCACTCAGGGCTCGAGTCCTGCAGGAACGCTTGGGAACGGCATTCCTGCACTTTTTCCACAGCAGGAACGCCGTTCTCATTAGTAGTCCTGCAAGACCTGTCCTTTGATTACTTACAATGCTGCATTTATCTGCTATCTGCCTGCCGCCAGCGCCCGGTGCACAGCATTCAGACTGCATCAGAAGAGCAGCGCGAGGGAGCAGAGTCTGTGCGTCCCAGCCCCTGCCCTGTGAGTGGGGAAGTTGTATGGGAAAGGGGAGGGGCCAAAGAACAGGACAGGAAGTGGGGCAGCAGTGAGTATAGAGGACCTGGCAAGCTGGGCATCAAGCACTCCGAACAGGACATAGAGATCCCCATGATGTAAGTACTGCTGCATGTGACCAGATAGAGGGAATAATTACTATGACTCACTTGCTGGCTGACTTTTTACATCAAAGGGATTTAGACGTTTACAAATGTGGTTTGTGGCAAAGACAGAGTGTAAAGGGTTTAGTGTTCTGTTTATATCACGTTAAGCAGTATTCAGTTAGGAGGAAATATGAAAGAATTAAGATATTCAGAGATATTATATAAATGATATTGCCGTTTATGGCAATATTTGGTTGAATTTATAAAGTTAAATATATAATGTAATATAGTGTTTTGCTGTGGGAAATCACCATCCCCCCTCCCCCCCTCCCCCCTTTACTGGTTCTGTGATAGCTAAAAACAGGACTACAATTATTTTGATGCTGTGCTAGTCAAGGATGGTTAAGCTTCATGGGAGTTGTAGTTCAGAAACTAAAGAATTAATTTCGGGGGCATTTTCTGCTTTTGCATTGTTTAGACACTCAAATTGCTATATAGAGATGTTATGTTTTTGTTACATACTCATTAGTAGAGCATAAGCATTGCAGCATCTGAGTCTTGGACCCAAGCCCTGTGACACAGTATCCTGTTTTGGGCCAGCCCTGGTCGTATAGTACAGTCGGGCTCCCCTCAAGCCTGTCACTGTATGTAACGTGTATGTAACGTAGATGATCAGACCGCAGGTAGAAAGGTGAATCTTGGGTGAGTTCCCACACTTTTTCCCCAGGACTTGACCCCTGCCCTCACTGTCTACTTCGATACACAATTTGTCTGTTCCAGCCTACTCATAACTACTGCAGCCATTCCCACTGGACACTGGGATAGCCACCCTCTAGTGTGTATCTGTGAATGTGTGTATCTTTTGTGTCAGTGAGTGTACCTGTGGGCAAATCTGTTGAATGCATGGATGGTCATGGTTTACATCATCATAGCCTGCATATCTGACACAATATATCATATTTCTTAAAGTTTTCTAAAGTATGCCTGAGTCAAAGTGATGGAAAAAAATAAATAAGTGAAACAGAAAACATTTTCTGCCAGAAAAAGTGTCTGAAAGATTGATAATTCCATTGTGTTTCCGAGAAAAAAATGACATAAATTTAAAAATTTCATGTAAAGGTGTTGCCAACTTCTCCACAGTGTCTGTGGATTTTATTTTTTTTAAAAGCTGGCAAGTATGCAGTGAGTATCTTTGTGTCTGTGTGGTAATGCATGTCATGGTATGTATGGTGGTACATATCTGTGTGTGTAGGGCAGTGCATATGCAAAAGTGTATGGAAAGGCATGTGTGTCTGTATGGTATGCTATATCTGGTTTTGTTTTGGTGCATTATTGTGTGGGAATGTGAGTGTCTCTGAGAGTATGTGTAGATACTTGTGTACATGAGTCTGGGAGAGTATGACTGTGGTTATATAAGGTGGTTATATAAGGGGCCCCAAAAAATTGAGATGGTAGCCCTGCCTCTGGCCCAGGAGCTATTCATCTATGACCCAGAGGAATTACAAGAAGAGAGTTTTGAGCACACTATTTTCTCCAGCAAGTAGTGTGCATTTGCCTCCTGCATCTTCTTCACCTTGTCAAAGTCCCTTTCAATCTGATTTTTGAATCACTTCATCCAATAGACAGTTGTGATATCAGCTGCACCTGCTACCAATGGCACATGTAGCTCACCCAATGCCAATGTTAGCATCACCACCGCTACCTCCATCCCCAATATCACCAGTATCACCATTATCAACATTTCCATTAACATTAATCAACCAAGTGCTAATGTACAGGTTAGTGTTGCAACAGCTGCCACTGCCCTCTGTGCAAATCCACATATCACAAGTGGAAGGGTTGAGACTGATACATTGTGGTGAACCAAAGGCTGGGATCACTTTGAGTACCTCCTAGAAGGTTTTTTGTTTTTTTTGAATGTGCAAATTGTGCAGCATGGAAGTGATTAATGGGAGAGTCACTAGTGTCAGTATATACAAACATATTTAAAGACATCACAAGTCTGTATTACTGAGTAAAGAAGCATAAAGAGAAGAGTAAGTCTGTATATGATTCTGTGCAACTAACTACCAAACTATCAGCTACCATTATCGTTGGGTGGAGCAGAGGGGATAATGAGGATGGTGCCAATAGTCAACAGAGACAAGCTGGCCATGACCTCTCATCATCTGCTGAAAGAAAAAAAGAAAAAAGGAAAAAGTGAGTGAACAATTGATGACCCTCTTCAATTCTTTTCATTTTAAAAAATTTCTGCTACTGCAAGAATATTGTTTTTTGTTTGTTTTTGAATCTTTAAACTTAAGGACAATCACTGACGCATCAATATGGATGTGTTGCAAAGATTTTTCTTTTCAGGATGGAAAGCGTGAGTGTGTCGTTGATTGACCACTGATGTTTTCATAAATTATTTATTTATTTTTTTATTTAGAATGACTTCTGCTGCAGCTGATCCGAATTGTTCATTAAAGGGACACTCCAGGCACCCAGACCACTTCTGCCCATTGGAGTGGTCTGGGTGCCAACTCCCACTACCCTTAACCCTGAAACTGTAATTATTGCAGTTTTCATGAACTGCAATATTTACCTTGCAGGGTTAACTCCTCCTCTAGTGGCTGTCTACTAGACAGCCACTAGAGGGCACTTCCATGTCTATAGCACAGGTTTGTCTATAGCATGTCTTCCATGTCTATAGCACAGGTTTTAGCCCATGTCTGGGCTATAGCGTCGCTGGACGTCCTCACGCTGTGTGAGGACTTCCAGCGTCGCTGAATTCCTCATAGGAAAGCATTTTCAATGCTTTCCTATGGAGAGCTCTAATTGCATCTCCTCAGCCAGTGGGCGGAATCAGTCTCCCCCTGCCGGCTGACGTGATGAAGGGGAAGAGCGGCGGTGACCCAAAACCACCGCCGAGGGACATCGGCAGGGGTCTCAGGTAAGTGACCGAAGGGGTTTTCACCCCTTCAGCAACCAGGAATGGGTGGTGGAAGGGAGAGGGGACCTGCAGTGCCAGGAAAACGGATTGTTTTCCTGGCACTGGAGAGTCCCTTTAAATCAAGATACAGAAGAAAACATAATTTATCATCATTATAAAATTAAGTTCTCTCCTATCTTGACACAAGGCAGGCTATATATGGCGATGAAAGATATATCCTAATATGTTTATTTCTGTTTATATTTACAGTAAATTAGAATTATAAAAATGTGACATGTGTATGACTGGGGTATCATCCAAATGTTCTTCAATGTACTATATCGCCAAGGAATGTACTTAATGTGATATCAATGTAAAGACTGTCATTCAAAAATAAAGAATTGGATTTTTTTTTTTTAAATTAGGTTCTCTCCTTTGATTTTTTTGCAATAGAAATATAATAATGTAATTATGACAATTAATTGCTCAGAATTGACATTGCAGAAATGACTGATATTACGGTGCAATTATAGATTTGCAATATTGTAACCATTTTTGCCCTGCATGTGTCTTTTTCCCTGCTTTTTAGCATGCCTGAATGTTTCCTTGAATATTTTTTTTAATAACGATGTTTTGTGGAGCCACATAGATGAGCCTCAGACACACCGAAAAAAAAATTACATTTCTGCAAAATGTATTCAGCCAAACAACACGATCCCATCATGCAAAAGTCTACTCACAACTTTTTAAAACGTATCTGACATTATTTCATGTACTTTCTAATTAGATAAATCAATTTTACCATATTTATTTTACTACCTATTTCCAAAATAATTAAAGGATAAGAACTTCTGTAGTGATCATTATAATGGTACATTTACAGCAATTAAATTATTTACAAGAAAGTAAAATATAGTATCTATAAAACTCTAATGCTGGAAATAAATTGTAATTATCCATACTTAAAATGACTTGCTCCTAAAACACTCTTATCTATATAAATATAATACATTATTATTGTCATTATTATTTATTTATCGAGATACAACATATTCAGCAGTGCTCTGTAATGGGGATACAAGACATGCAAAACTAGATTATTCAATAATAATGGTGCTGTTATGTTCCTGCTGAAATAAGGCATTAGTCACTTTTTCCTTTTCTATTCTGATTAGGGTGATTTGAACCCTAGGACATTTTTTTTTTTTTTTAATTATAATTGTTTGATGGTTATTATCCTGGAAATAGTAAATAGTAGTATACAGCACTTGCTTGCTTTTTAAATGTGTATCAGTAGTAGTTCTTTGATTTGAAAATAATAAAAAGCCCATTAACTATTTGTGTTCAACACTGTCAAAATGAAACATGACATAGCATTTGGATTATTTACCTTTATTTTGTTCTATTAAAGGAGAAAATATATTTTTATATGTTATATCACACACAACCCGATTTTCTTGATTACCTTACAAGTCTTAATTTCAATCCTCTGTTCTGGAGGGAAGAAGGATGTAAGGATTGTGGTAGAAGAGTTTTAATTGTGCATTTAAAATAAAAAAAATATATATATTAAAAAAATATATTAATAACATAATTCAAATGAAACCAAACTGCTGGATTGCAGCAGCTCTTCAAAACATCAGTTACTAGTTAGCACAATAAAGGAGGCGTGGATAAATGAGGACTACTGTAACATGTTTATTTACTAAAGTGAGAATTGCTAAGAATTCAAAGTGAATTTCAAATTTAAGGTCAAAGTAGTCAGACTGGACACATAGCTGCCTAGGAGAACATTCCCAGTTTGGCTACTTGGACCTTAAAATTCACTTTTAATTCACTTTAAATTATTGACAGTTCTCATTTAGTGTGTCTTTTTCTTTTTTCTTTTTTTTTTCTTGTTAAAATGCTGCTTGAAGAGACACTGGCTTTGCACACCATTCTTTTGTCTTCTCTTCCTTGTTTTTATTATTTTGAAATTAGATTTTGTTGTACGTAATTTAAAGTAGGGGCTACTCTTACTTATGGGGAGCATGAGCTTTATGAATCTTTGTGAATAGGAGGAGCTTAAGCAAAGTTTTATTTCAGATGCTAAACTAATTGAGCCACAATTCATCAGGCAACAGAATCCCACACAAGGGCATCATGGCATCATGTACAGTGCTTTTTTTTTTTTTTTTTTTTATTTAATAATCTGCCACTCTGCCCCCATAAAGCAAATCTAATGTACACTCAAAATAGATACAGTTCAAGAAATGAAAGCACTCACTAAATTTAGTGAGAAAAATATCAAACAATTGTATTTAAATTTGCATAAATAAATCAACAAACATTGATCTTTTCAATAAATCCAGTGAGTGCTCTCATTTCTTCGATTGGTATATATATATATCTAAATATATCTCAATATATCTTAATATATATATATACCAATCGAAGAAATGAGAGCACTCACTGGATTTAGTGACTCACTGGATTTTTCCCATGTGCAACAGTGTTAATATTGTCACAAGGTTCACACACCACAGAGCTAGATTTGTAAAATAAAAGACAAAGTGAGTCTCGTTTGAACTAAGCTGCACTTTACCCAGAAAAGCAAAATGTCATTTATGTATTCTTCTTTAAAAAGTCAGATTTTTCTCTATGGCAAAGATAATAAATATATATATTTTTTTCTTTTTAGAATATCCACTGTTTTTAGGGGTCCTGTATCAGTCTTTATACAGAATAATATAAAATAATAAATACAATAATAAAAAATAATATAAAATATATATAAAAAATAAAACTTTAACAACAATATATATGTATATATATTAAGATATATATATATATATATATATATATATATATATATATATATACATACATAAATGACATTTTGCTTTTCTGGGTAAAGTGCAGCTTAGTTCAAACGAGACTCACTTTGTCTTTATTTTTACAAATCTAGCTCTGTGGTGTGTGAACCTTGTGACAATATTAACACTGTTGCACATGGGAAAAATGTAGACATTAGTATATAATTTCTTAGAACATAAAATTACTTTTATGATGTGAAATACCAATATTCACAAAACTGCATTGGGAGCACAAGCAGATACGGCAATATAATTCATATTTAATCAGATAGGCACTCAGAAGACTTGAATTCTACCAAGAATGCTTACATTGTGCTGGTAACATTCTATCTGTCGAACCTTTCAAATTATTCCCCTGATAAAAGGCCCTGCATCCTTTTTCTGAACCCATCTCGAACTTCTATTGAACTTCTATGTCTATCCATGAGTACATATTTAATTGCTTCTTTTTGTACAGTATTGTCAAGGATCTAGCCTTGAATCTTTTTATGTTATTTTTTTTTTTAATTGAAAGGAACCACAGCTGGCGAGAGAGAACAGCAGTTAGCATTGTAGCTGCAGTATCTCAGTATCACAGGTTTAATTCCCAGCAAAGACAGGTCTGCTGTTCAACCTTTTGCCCTTGATAAAATAAGTATAATTTAAAAGAACGGTGGTGACACCAAGACCACAGGATGTACTCAAAAACTATATGTGCTCTTGTTTAGTAGTATGGAGTTATTATCAAACATATGTAGTCAAAGTAAAGCCAGAAGCACAGTCAGTTACTCCCGTGCATATAGCTAAATTATATTAAGACACCATAACTGAATGACCTGCCTGACGCCAAGGCTCTTTGCACAATAGCTGTTATACAGTAACATAATAACCTTTACTCTGTTTTGAATTTTATACAATAACTTAACAATAACATATCCCTACATGCTATACCTCTTTCGGAAGTCTGTAACCGGACGCCCATACTGTGAAAAAATTGCTGTGATCAGACAATCTGTGCCTGAGTTTTAGCAAGCTAAATGCTTACCGGGTTGTGGCTAGTCTCTGAACCGCCTCAGAGTTCCAGGCCATTTGTTCATAATTCCCATTCATAATTTTCATTTACATTCTCCAGCCTCAAGCAGGTGCGCTGCAGAGAGCTCTCTCACGTCCAAGGTGTCTTTAGATGCCTCGCTTACTCCCTGATCTCCCCTCCAAAAGACACTCTGATAAGTGCCTCTGGGATCGAGAGTGCTCTCGACAAAGTTTTAACAGACTGTGGCAACTCTACGATCTGACCAAGAGTTCCATAGAGTTTGTGGGTTGCTCCCGCAGTCAGGCACACCGTGCCCATGTAGTCTCCCGGCTTGTGGTGACTCCAGGCCCAGGGAAAGGGGCACTGACCTGGAAGGCAGACTGGAGGGATACCTGTGGTGATTATAGTATTTTCAGGGAGGAGATATCTGGGAGTCATGCACCAGTTGTTGTAATAGCAACGTGGAGAAAATAACCTAGTTCAGCAGAATAATTTATTTTGACCTAGCCCATAATCTTTAGGCAAGAAGCTTCTATCATAGTCTGTTTTTGTATAACGGTGGTGCAAATATTTTTAAGCTGAACTCTGCAATTTTCATTTTTTTGCTACACAAATTTCTTCAACTAGATGTTTTAATAACCTTGAAATATGAGTTGCCTAAATTTTATTTCTTTATTGAAACATTGTTTCTATGTGTTATATGAGATTTTTCTTAGTTTATTTAACAATATAGTAAATAGAGACAGTTTCTTATCACTTTTTAATCAATACTTCATGAGCTGCTATAAGGATTTGATTTGTAGTATATGTAGATTTTACATGAATGTTTCATTATCTGTGAAGAAATGCTTAAAGAATGTTTAGGGTACACAAATTTGCTGATGATTACCCATTTCATATTTCTTTTATTTGGTTTATGCTTGCTTATAATTTTTTGTGATGTCAGTAACACACAGAAATATTTTTTTGGTTCATATTAATATTGTTTGTCTTAATAATTTTCTTATTTATTTGGTATAAATGAATATATTTTGCTTATGTGGAGTGAAATATATGCATGCATATGATATCTATAGCACTAAGGGGTTAACTACCTGATTGTGGAATTAACCCGGTACGGTGCATAATACACACAACACTGAGCTCATTAAATACGGCTACTTCATTCGACATGTGATATACCTCTGAAGTATAATGTTCTACAAAATGCATTAGTCAGGACCACAGAAGTTTTCCCCATGACAATCATGACATCATATTTGTGCGCTGTTGGAGCCCACGCTGTAACTTGGATTTCATTGGATGACAGGTCTGAACTCAAGTCGGCATGCAATCTGTGTAGCACTAGAGGATCATATCATCTACTGCCAATAGGATCACTTGTTATGAGTATTATGCTCCAGATGTGCCCGTACACATTGGAAACTGTTAGCACTATGTTTTGCTGTGCTCTCTTACAAATCTAACAGTGCTTAACATACAAGTAGTGCATGATTATCAGAGCATTTGTATTGAACTTTTATTGGACAACAAACTGATATGGTAAGGCCATTTCCAAACAATTTAAAGTCTATCATTCTATAGTGAGAAAGATTATTCAAAAGTGAAAAGCATTCAAGACCGTTGCCAATCTTTCCAGGAGTGGACATCTCAGAACATTTACCTCATTGTCACACAATGCAATGCTCAGAGAAATTGCAAAAAAACAAAACAAGACTTACATCTCAGACTCTACAGGCCTCAGTTAGCATGTTAAATGTTAAAGTTTATGAAAGTACAATTAGAAAACGACTGAGCAAGTATGGTTTGTTTGAAAGGGTTGCCAGGAAACGTCCTCTTCTCTCTAAAAAGAACATGGGAGCATGGTATGTTAGGTTTGCAAAGTTGTATCTGAACAAACCGCAAGACTTCTGGAACAATGTCCTTTGGACATACAAGACCAAAGTGGAGATTCTTGGCCATAATGCACAGTGCCACATTGGGCGAAAACCAAATACAGCATATCAGCACAAACACCTCATAGCAATTTTCAAGCATGCTTTCTACCCATAGCACCTCTGTGTTTCTTTGGCTTCCCACACAGCCCGTATCTGTCTCTTTTGCCCCTTCCCAAGCCCTTGTCTGTCTATTTGTAACCATTGAATATACTGTACACTTTTAGGTACCTATTCTAAAGAAGGATATTAGGGCACTAGAAAAAGTGCAGAGACAGGCTACAAAATCGATAAAAATATATTCGGGGCAAGTAGAAACCATTGTGTGGAAATCTATTCATAAAAAGGACTATACATAGGACATGATGTCACACATTTAGGCTGGAAGAAAGGAGATTTAGTTTAAGGCAAAGTAAAGGTTTTTTTACAGTAAGAACAATACGGATGTGGAATTCTCTGCCTAAAGAGGGGTTCTATTAGAGAACATACAGATGTTTAAATCACAATTGGATAAATACTTGCAAAAACACCATATACAACGATATAACTTCGAATTAGTGGATTAATAGCTTCTTGTTCCAAGGAGATATCTGACTGTCATTTTGGAGTCAAGAAGGATTTTTTTCCTAGTTTGTTGCAAAATTGGAAGCACTTCAGACTGTTTTTTTTTTTGGATCAATAGCAAAAACATATTTGGGAAAAGTGGAAATTGATGGACCCATGTCTCTTTTCAGCTATTTAACTATGTAACTCCAGCCCCTCCGTGTGTCTCTTCCCCTCAGCACATTGTCTCTTTTTATCACCCAGGCCCTCTGTGTCTCTTTGTGTCCCCCAGCCCCTCTGTGTCTCTTTGTTTCTCTCCAGCCTCATGTGCCTCTTTGTGTCTCCTCCAGACCCTCTGTGTCTTTTTTGTGTGTCCCCTACCAGTCTGTGTCTCTTTATACCCCAATAGCCCCTCTGTGTCTTTCTGTTTCCCCCACGCCTCTTTGTGTCTCTTTGTGTTTGTGGGGGGGCATCTGTGTCTCTTTGTTTCCCTCCAGTCTCTCTGTGTCTCTTTGTATCACCCTCCAGCCCCACTGCGTCTCTTTGTATCCCTCCAGCACCTCTGTGTCTCTCTGTCCCTTCAGCCCCTCTGTGTTTCTTTGAGTCCCACTAGCCCTTCTGTGTCTCCTTGTGCCTCCCCCAACCTCTCTGTGTCTCTTTGTTTGTCCCTCTGTGTCTCTTTATGTGTCATGCCAGTCCTTATGTGTCTTTGTGTACACATAGAACTACAAATGTACATGTAGTTACCATTATTATACCATTACCATTATTCTTTGACCTTCAGAGATATGGAATCCCAGATACTTGACAGTTGGCTGACACAACTGAGCTTTCTTCCTGGACACCTTGTATCCTGCCTTCCAGAGAATGTGTAGTAGATCATGTGTTGCTTGCTGACATATTTCTCTTGTAACTGCCGCTATCAACAAATCATCTACATATTGCAATAGTACACACTCTCCTGGGATGGACTTGAAATCCAGTAAGTCTTGACTTAAAGCTGATCCAAATAGGGTGGGTGAATTTTTAAACCCTTGGGGCAGTCTTGTCCAAGTCATCTGGCATTTCGAGCCCGTTACAGCATTTTCCCACTGGAATGCGAAGATACACTGGCTTTCCGCAGCAATTCAAAGGCAAAAGAAGGCATCTTTGAGATCTAAGACAGTGAAATAAGTAGCCCCGCCCGGAATTAAAGCAAGCAGGTTATATGGATTGGGCACAACTGGGTGTATACTTACGACCGCATCATTGACTGCTCTCAAGTCCTGCACAGGGCGATACTCATCTGTACCGGGCTTTTGAACAGGCAGCAATGGGGTGTTCCAGGGGGAAGTACAGAATTTTAGGATACCATACCTTATGAACTTATCCAAATATGATTGTATATTCTTCTTGGCCTTTTGTGGGATATGATATTGCCTTAAGCTCACTGGATAGACCCCAAGTTTCAGTTCAATTCGAATTGGTGGGATATTGCGAGCAAGTCCTGGTGGGTTGTTCTCTGCCCACACTCCTGGTATATTAAACAAGGATTCATCACTCTTAGGGTTTTGGCTAGTCAACGCTGTATAAAGTCCCCACTCTTCTTCCTTTGGTACAGATATTGTCATTATACCTGAAGGTCCATTGAACTTTAAAGATGTTGTTCCATTTGGTAGAAACGTTATCTGCGCTTGTAATTTTGACAACAAATCACGTCTTAACAGCTGGACTGGACATTCAGGCATAAAAAGGAATTGATGTTTTACTACGTGGCCTCCCAATGTACAGAGTCGACTTTTAAGAACCGGTTTAGCAGCACTCCTTCCAGTTGCTCCTATTACAGTGATAGTTCTTCCAGATGGAGGAGCAACTAGGTCAGTCACCACCGAATGTTCAGCACCAGTATCGATCATGAACGCACTCCTTTTTCCCCCTATTGATACATCGACCATAGGCTCCGCTCGGCCAAGGGGGATAGAGCCCGGTCGGTATCAATAGTCCTCCATGACCGTGTCAGCCAATCCTACAAAGTCCCTATCTTCTCTATCGCGGGATCTCTGCGCTGCTGGATAATACCTGTCTTCTCTAACACTTCCTCTATTGCTACCATTATTCCCTCCAGGACCTCCTCTACCTCTCGCTCTGCCTCTATAATTACCATATCCTGCCCTAGGTCTGTCTCTCTCATACGTTCCCTTTGTGGACACTCACTTCTCCAATGCCCTTCATCCCTACAGTACGCGCACTGATTCCTACTCAGGGGTTCCCTATTCCACTTACTATCGCCTTTATCTGCTCCCCTATACACCTCTTTTTCCCTTCTATCTACGCCTGCGATCGCTACCGCTAGCATATCTGCCTTTCGACGCATCTTGCGCTCTTCCTCTTTCTTCGTCTCTGTTTCCCTGTTCATATACACTTTATTTGCTACCTCCATTAGTTGGGTTATGGACATCCCTACGAACCCTTCTAACTTTTGTAGCTTGCGCTTTATATCTCGGTAGGCTTGGCTAACAAAGGCAGAGTTAACCATCCGGGAATTCTCAGGGGCCTCCGGATTAAAGGGGGTATACAAGCGGTATGCCTCCAATAATCGGTCATAAAAGACACTGGGCGATTCATCACATTTCTGCAATACCTCAGCCGTCTTAGACATGTTAATCGCCTTCTTTCCTCCAGCCTTCATGCCAGCAATAATAGCGTCCCTATAAGCTTTTAAATGAACCAAGTCTGCGCCATTGACATTCCAATTTGGATCGGTGTTTGGATAATGGGCTGTGGCCCATGCTGCTGGGTTGGCCTGATTTTGTGTACGGGCCTCTTCTTCCAGCGCTTTAATTGCCGCTTGATTTATCCTAGTCCTTTCCTCGTTATTAAACAATGTCATTAATAATTGCTGGCAATCAGCCCAAGTGGGATTATGTGTCTGGACTATTGAAGTAAACAGATCCGTCATGGCTTGAGGCTTTTCGGTGTAAGAGGCGTTATGGGTCTTCCAATTAAAGAGATCAGTAGTCGTAAAAGGGACATAAACATAGACTGGATCAGCGTATTGTATCTGGCCATCATTGTTAATGTGTGTCGGGACAGGAATCAATCGAAGTGGCATTTGATAATGTCTGGGTTGGAGAGTACCGGTCAGTTGTCGGGTTAATATGGGGCTTTGTAGAGATGCGTCAGTTAGGGGTTCCGGTCGAGGGGTAGTAAGGCAAGGGGATGGGGAAGCTTTACTATGGGGAAGATTGGTGAGTAAAATATTCCGGGCCGGGCTAGGGGGAGCCTGACCGGAAGCTAGATATGGCGCCAAATCTGGGTATGTGGAGTTAACGGAAGCAGGTATCGGAAGGGGAGGGTTCGAAACAAGAGGGCTGGGCTCTGAGCTAGAGGAGGAAGTAGGTGGGGACAACGGGGAAAGGGGAGGAGCGTTTCCAGCAGCACCTCCTCTTCCTCTTCCGGTGGAGGAGGAGTAAGGGGGCGGCATAGGGATCTCAGACTCAGGGGGCGTGTCCAAAATGGGCGTAATTACGGCCTTAGTGGACAAGCGAGTCCTGGCCACCATGAGGCGACATTGTTCCTCGTGGTATACTCGGATCCATTTTGGCGAGTCTTTTACGGCCTGCCTCCAACAATCATTATATGGAAACTGGCCTACCTGATGCAGCCACATGTACACGCTGTACCAGATTAGGATCCAAACTGCCACGTGGTGGCCATGCGGCAACCAAAGTAGGCCATTCCCTACTACACAACTTAATCAAGCGTGCTGGAGACATCTTTACTCCAAAATCACATGCTTTATATCCCTTTTTAAAATTCTTTATCATACATCCTAAGGGATCCAAAATCGTCGAATCCGACACGCCCATACTTAACAATGGAGCGTCGTTTCCAACAGAAACTATACACACACTCTACCAACGGTCACACCCGTTCCCTCGGCAACAGCACCACGTGGTACAGTTACTAAGTGAAACACACACAACAAAACACTCAGGGAATTCCCGTACACACACAGCTGTTACACCAGTCACTAAGTAACTAATACTGTGCCCTTTGGCGAAACTATACAGTCACCCACGCTATAATTCCCTATATTTGAATTACCCGTCTATAACATACCCCAGTAACATCGTCTTTACAAACAGTAGTTACAGTACGGTTAGCATAGGTTAAAGTACAATTTAAAGTCACAGTACAATTAGTAGTGGTTATGGTGTTAAACATGCCACATAGACGACAATTATTAGTACTTATTTACAGTGTCAGTAATTATACATGGTTATGGTACCGTGCGCTATAATACAATTACACACTATTCACACTCTCGCTAGACGGCAGAGCTCACGCTATCTAGCAAGATATACACGCTACTACAACAATCTTTAACACATATACAATTCCCAACTAATCTATTGGCCAGTACCTTGATGGACTACCTAAAACTATCTACATACGTTTTGGTTAGCCACACTGCCCAAGCACCACATATAGCGAACTAGAGGGCGGAATTTACAACAGCACCCTTTTAGTCTATTTACTCTATCAAAAATCTAGTGGGTTCCAAATTTACACGCCTT
This sequence comes from Pelobates fuscus, assembly GCF_036172605.1. Taxonomy (NCBI): domain Eukaryota; kingdom Metazoa; phylum Chordata; class Amphibia; order Anura; family Pelobatidae; genus Pelobates; species Pelobates fuscus. The sequence continues at coordinate 174,799,019 of NC_086322.1, forward strand.
CCCACTTAGCCAAGATAGGTTGAGATCTAGCGAACCAAATTTATGAATGCATATCATTTTCAACTGTCACTCCTCCCATATCTCACCCCTCTGTTAATCCTTACACTGGCTTCCTGTATCCTATAGGTGTCAATTTAAAATACTAAACCTTACCTATAAAGCGCTAACCAACTCTAGCCCGTCGTACATTTCTTCACTGACTCATAGATATGCCCCTTCTCGGTCTCTCCGCTCTTCCGGTGACCTTCTTCTGTCCGCTGCTCGCACCCTTACTGCTAACTTGTGCTTGCAGGACTTCTCACGGGTGGCTCCCTTCTTTTGGAACAGCCTGCCTACCCCCGTCAGACTCTCCTCTAGTCTTCAATTCAGAAATGCTAATGGACTCCAAGAGTAACTTAACTATACTTATCCATATCTGTCTCTTGCTCTCCTAAAACGCCACACTCCACTCTCACCTCCAGTTCTGCTACTTTTCCACCTTGTTTGGTGGCTGTCACCCTTGCTGCCCTGTTTTGTATTTGTACCCCATATCCTCTAGACTGTAAGCTTGTTTGAGCAGGGCCTCATCTACTTGTTGTATTGTCTCATTTATTGTAAATTCCCCCCCCCACCCCCCCTTTCATAATATTCTAAAGCGCTGCGGACTTATTTGGCGCTATATAAATACCAATAATAATATGGCGTCTGGCCCCCGCCATACCGAATCTCGAGTAATGGATCTCATTACTCAGATATAGGTCCCACTTTGTATGTGGGAAATGTGTATTGAGGGTAGTCGATTTATGATGAGCACCGCTGGAGGCACTACTGATGAGGGGGAGGAGAGAGAGAGGGAAATACAGATAATGGGAAAGAGAAAGAAAAAAAAGAAAACATTTTAAAACAAGAGAGTCATGGGGGATATATATATCTATTCCCTTGGTGATTTCGTCTTTTTATTTGAATTATACTTTAAGTGCGGTTTTCTCAGTCTTCCTTATTGTTTCTTTATGAATCACTAGTGTTATTCTTGGAGTGTCACTCTTACCTTTCCCTTTCATTTGTGGTCTTCCCTGTCTGATTGTGTGTCTTCTGTGGTTTAAGTCTTTTCCTTTTCCCCCTTTCCCCTCCTCTTCATGGTAAATTGAAGATTTAGGGTCCAAGGGTGGAACGCAAAGACCGGAAACCGGAAGTTCGGCAAACCGGAAATGAAGGAAGGGACGAAAAAAGCGGCAATAGATGGCATTTAAAAGCGAAGAAGGATCCAGGAAACTCAACAGCAACTGAGGAAGCCCCCTGAAGGGGCGAAACGCGTTTTGCTATTAAGACTGATCTACAGAGATTGTAAGGTCTTTTATTATTGTTTTATGTTTTTGATTTGCGTACTTTACAAATAAATATTATTTGACTACACTCCATCTGCGAACCTGTGATTATCCTGTACAAGGATTCCGGAACACAGAGGAGGGAGTGGGACCCTTTACATCCCACAAGGCGAATTGCTTGAGCCTAACCTATAGTGGCTCCACCATTGTGAGTTTGCACTTGTGAAAACTTATTGGATTTAAGTGATTAACAGTACAGACAATATTGCACTATCATCTATTGTTTTATTTTCCTTAGGGTGTATTATAGGAAAACACCTATGTAAAGAACTATTTGGAAAGTGCATGTAAGATACTCCGCCTTATTTTCTTTACATTTGTCACTTATCTTGTGGGTTCTATCTCAGCCTGCAGTCTCTGTCTGCCGCCTGGAATCAGTGTTTTCGTCACGTGGTTCCTCCATGCCAGGCTCCCCTCCCTCCCATCCGCGGTACCCTCCTTCAGCAGTCAGCCCGTTTGATTTCTGTTCTGCGCCAGGACTTCCCCTCACATTGCTCACAGGGGGTTCACTGGTAGCATCGCTGACTGCTCAGGTCCGGTACCCTCCTCCAGCCTAGCTTGCTTGGTTGGTCCCTCAACCACTCACCACAAGGACGTAGCCGTGCGTCCTACGTCATCTCGCTCCTCCACAGAAGGTGAACTGGGCAGACAGGCAAATAGAATATCAAAACATAGAAACCATACAAGATATAAGAGGCTCTCGTACTCTCCAGGATTAAATGTGCAGGGTAGACAGACAAGAAACCTACATTAAGAAGTAGCTAGAAATAGGGGGTGACCCGGGTGGAAGGGATGGGTAGATTAACAATCCAGCAATCTATTGATGATGACATTGCACCAAAGTCTGCTTCACACAAGTAATACAAAGCGTATGCAGGGCTGGTACAAGACTGAAATAAAAATAATAATAATAATAATAATAATAATAATAAGATCCATTCCAACATTGATATGTGTCAGGTCATACTTCTTAGTTCTCAACATGTGAAAGTCTTCTTAAAAGTTGTATCTATGTTTATTGTATAAAGTATTAATCTACTTATTCCTGAACTAGATGTGGCCCACTTTTCACTAACAGTTTTAAAACATTACCAAACAATATGCTATCTTTATAAACTTCAAACTCCTGTCAATCAATCAACCAACATGGAAACCATGCTGCTTTGCACCAGAGGGAGACTGATAGATACTGATTAAGAATTTTGTATAAAGGAATACAGTATTCCTTATTAATACAGTATTATCGTATATTTGGAATTCTAAACTATTCCAAAGGATATTTTATTGTGTAACACAATTATTCAACTTTTAAAAATATAATCCATTATTAGTCATACAATGTGCAAAATGTTATGCGGTTTTAAAATATTCACCTTCAAGTTAAATATCTTTATTCATGGAGAAGATCCTGAGCTATTCCCAGGACCTTTAGATAATCTTCGCCATTTATCAAAACATGACAAATGAGGATAGGGATTGCAATTAATAGTGTCCTAGCACCGTAATCCCTTCAGCAAATATTATGTTTAATATTACAACTACTTTTGATTTTATCTGCAATTAGTCTATATTTCTTCTAAAATGCAATCAATTGAATAAGCTGGGAATAAATTTTAGTAACCTGACAGATTTATTAATTACATATCAAATAATTTTCTAGATTGAAAGAGCTCAATTTTTATCATTCACTGCAATTTAACGTGAGTGTATAATGTTAGCATAATACATTGAAGTACATGGAGATTCGGTGTTTATATTGTTGAGTTACGTGAAGATTATTAAACAAGACATATTGGTAAGGTCTAAATGTCTATTGTATTATTCATCCAGCTAACGGATGGATGTAATCACTAATATGTAAATGCATTGTCAATGAATTGCTTCAATTGGCAATCACTGGACTGTGAAGGTTATGTCTTAATACCAACTAAAGCACTTCACATGCTTTGATTTACTGGAAATAAAACAGACAAGTCCTCTGGGACTATGAAGGACACTTGTTTCAGATAAAAAGTCTAGACAGTAGCAATATATTTTGGACATTTATTATAGCAAAACTGCAAATTAAAATAGAGTGCTGTGAAAGTTTCGATGACCTGGAGTTCAAAACCACTCTGTTAAGGAAAAGACATATGACCTTTCAAACACCCACTTTGAATTCCAGCAGCTAAAATTTACACATATGGATATAATGTAATTAATTTTGATGTTTTCGACTTGTGATTGATTTTGTTGAACTGATATATGGAAAATTTATGTATGCTATATAATAAGTCTTATGTGTTTAATATGTTGACACTTTAAAATATGTATTTCTGCCTGCCTGTCTGTCTACAACCTATCTAATATTATTATTGGCATTTATATAGAGCCGACAGATTCCGTAGCGCATCTATCTATCTATCTATCTATCTATCTATCTATCTATCTATGTAACATCTAACTATGTCCATGGGCGTCTGCGGGGTGGGGCAAGGGGAGGGCACTTCCCCCCCCCCCCCCGGATTTTTCCGCTTGTTTTGCTATTTTTCGTGTGAGATTGAAAATGCACTGCAATACCCATGCTGGCCATTAGGTGACGTGGTGTATGGAGAGAGAGACAGGGATAGGAAGTATCATCTTATTTCTGCTTCTCTCTGCTGACTGAAACTGCAGGGGAGCAGCACATGCAGCCATCAGAGACAGCCTACAGATCAGGTAAGTGAGGGATGGGGGGGGGCAGCCTACAGATCAGGTAAGATGGGATAAGGGGGGCAGCCTACAGATCACGTAAGTGAGGCATGGGGAGAGCCTATAGATCAGGGAAGTGAGGCATGTAGAGCAGCCTATAGATCATGGAAGTGAGGCATGGGGGGAAGCCTACAGATTGGGGAAGTGAGGTATGGGGGGAAGCCTACAGATCAGGGCTATAGATCAGGGAAGTGAGGCATGGGGGGCAGCCTACAGATAAGGGAAGTGAGGCATGGGGGGCAGTCTTTAGATCAGGGAAGTGAGGCATGGGGTGCAGCCTACAGATTAGGTAAGTGAAGGATGCGGGGGGGAGGCAGCTTATAGATTAGTTAAGTGATGGATGGGTGAGACAGCCTACAAGAAGGGTCAGAAAGGAGCAGGAAGGTAAAGTAAGAGAAGGAGCAGAAAGGAGAAGGGACAGAAATGTGCAGGAAGGGACATCAAGGAGCAGAAAGGGTCAGCAATGAGCTGGAAGGGACAGCAAGGAGCACAAAAGGTAAAGTAGGAGAAGGAGCACAAAGGAACAGAAATGAGCATGAAATGGTCTGCAAGGAGCAGGAAAGGTCAGCAAGGAGCTAGAAGGTAAACCAGCACAAAGGTAAAGGAGAAGGAGAAGAAATGGTCAGGAAGGGACATCAGGGAGCAGAAAGGGTCAGAAATGAGCTGGAAGGGGCAGAAGGAGGACAAACGTAAAGTAGGAGAAGGAGCAGAAATTAACAGGAAAGGGCAGCAAGGAGCAGGAAGGGACAGAAGGAGCACAAAGGTTAAGTAGGAGAAAGAAGAGAAATGAGCAGGAAGGGACATCAGGGAGCAGAAAGGGTCAGAAATGAGCTGGAAGGGGCAGAAGGAGGACAAACGTAAAGTAGGAGAAGGAGCAGAAATTAGCAGGAAGAGGCAGCAAGGAGCAGGAAGGGTTTGCAGGGGGCATGAAGGGTCTGCAAAGAGCAGAAAGGGACAGAAGGAGCACAAAGGTAAAGTAGGAGAAAGAACAGAAAT